>NC_143578.1:61529630-61859197 GCF_048544385.1 Mastigoproctus giganteus | reverse complement strand
CTGTTCCAGGTAAATTAATGGAGGCACTGGTTAAAGAAGCACTGCAGGATCATTTAGACAAGACTTCAGTTATAGCTCAGACACAGCATGGTTTTGTTAAGGGGAAGTCTTGCCTGACCAATTTGATTGGATACTATGATGTAGTCACAAAAGAACTGGATGCAGGGAATAACTTTGATATTATATACTTGGATCTTACAAAGGCTTTTGATACTGTTGCACATCGAAGACTGCTGCACAAATTGGAGCAGTGTGGCATTGGAGGCAAATTGCTGCTATGGATAAAGGGATGGTTGAGGGGGAGAAGACAGAGAATGGTAATCAGTGGACGCTGCTCATCGTGGACTAATGTTATTAGTGGAGTCCCTCAGGGTTCAGTATTGGGTCCATTATTGTTTTCTGTATTTATAAATGATATTGATGATGGTATATCGGGCTTAATGTCCAAGTTTGCAGACGATACAAAGGTTGGCAGGGTTGTCAAGGACACTACTGACACTATGCTGCTGCAACAGGATCTGGAAAGGTTGAGCAGATGGGCTGAGAGGTGGCAAATGAAGTTTAACATTGACAAATGTAAAGTACTACACATGGGAAACAGCAACCCCAGAGCAACGTATCAACTCTGTGGTACAACACTGACAGTGGTAGAGAATGAAAGGGACTTGGGGGTGGTTGTGCAGGCAGATATGAAGTTCTCTGAGCAGTGCAGACGGGCTGCAAGAGTAGCTCATGGAGTATTGTCAATGATATACAGGAATTTTTCCAGCAGGGATAAGGAGGTTATTATTCCCTTGTATAAGGCGATGGTCAGGCCACACCTAAAGTACTGTATACAGGTCTGGAGGCCTCATTTCAAAAAGGATGTAGAGTTGCTGGAACGAGTACAGAGAAGGGCAACAAGATTAGTGAATGGAACGAAGGGGTGCTCTTACGAAGAAAGGCTTAAGTTTTGCAAATTACAGTGTCTGGAGACTAAACACCAGCGAGGTGATCTGATAGAGGTGTATAAAGCCTTGAATGGTTTAAGCATGCTCAATGCTGATGGGATTCTTCCTCTAGCTCAGAAAAATCACCTGAGAGGGCATAAATTCAAATTAAGGAAAGACAGATGTGCGTAAGTTTGCCTTTAGCCAGCGGGTAGTTGGATAGTGGAACAGACTTCCATCCTTTGTTTTGGAAGTTGATAGCCTAAATAAATTTAAGGCTGAGCTGGACTGGTATTTGGAACGAACGGAGGGTGAAATGGAAGTGTTTTTTTTTTTTTTTTTTTTTTTTTTTTGGCTGATGATGCAGAAGCTTGCTTTCTTGCATCAAATGCCTCTACTAATGCTAACACAAGTGATGCAATCAATGACAGGGTTCTCACATATCTTGACAAATTCCTCATCATTGACTCTGGACCAACTTCTCTCCACTGGACGTGACATCTCTCATCAACAAGAAACCTAACATCGGTCCCTAGACTTGACCAATCCTATCCCTTCAATCTGGATGCGACAAAGTCACCGAATGGAGTCCCATTGACAACACCTGGAGTAGACCTTCCCAAACATGACCTATCCACCACAGCACTCACGCCGCTGGAGCCTCCACTCTGATTTCCACCAAGTTGTCGGCTCCTACTGACTGCCCGTACCTACCCTGCACTTGCGTGGTATCTTTTTTTTTTTTTTTGCGGGGTTGGTTTTCCATACGGCCACTCAACTCTTCCCTCTGGTGAGGCATTGGGCATGCCACAATGTTTGCAGGGCCCATCTTCCCTGTCGGCCTTTTCCTTCTATTTCCTACCCCCCAGTCTTCTGCTTCCCCCTTACTTTTCTCTTACACAACGTCGTTTTTGTGGGGGGTTGTTTTTCGTCCCCTCGCCACCCTACTATTCCCTCGGGTGAGGTATTGGCATGCCACACTGTTTTCAGGGGCCATCCACCCTTACTTTCTTTTACACAACGTTTTTTTTTTTTTTCCCATTCCCCACAGGTGTAAATCTGCCGACCGGGCTAGCCAGGTGGGTAAAGTGCCTACCTGGCAACCCAAAGGTCGCGGGTTCGAATCCCGCCTCGGGCTTGGATCAAAGTACTGCAAAAACCTTGGGAGGTGCACTATGGCCACAGAAGCCGATGCGCCAACAACTACCAAAAAAAAAAAAAAAAAAAAAAAACAGGTGTAAATCTAAATACATCAAAATTATTGCCCGACCTATTAGGCCCTAGAACAAGTTTTCAGCGAACAACCCTACGCTCTGTTAAAATTACAAAAAAAAAAAAAAAATCAAATTATTTATTAGGGTCACCCGTAATTGATTACATCTACCCATGTGTTTTCTGTCTGTAAATTGTGTGTGTTCTCTGGTAGATTTGCCTGTTTTGCTGGACGAAAAACCCCAGTTTCTGGGGTAAAAAACCTTGCTATCTACGCCTGAGACCGACTAACTCAGCCACGGAGTGAAAAGAGCCTATTAAAGTTCCTCACGCCATCGACGGGATTCGAACCGGGGCCTTTTTTCAAGCCGGTGTGGGGAGGACGGTGACGATACCACTGTGCTACCCGCGCAGACTGTTAAACTTACAACCGTTGCTGAAGAAACAGCGATCTTCTCATTCTCAAATCTGTTCCTAGCCACTGAAATTCCAGGAAAGTAGGTGACAGGACCCGCCAGAGTAATATTGCATCTGTGGTACACCCGGTCAGCCTTTCCGTAACACGGTGTGTTAACGTCGGGTTCTACTAGGGGCTTGGCAGCTAATAGACCGAAAGAACAAAGGGCGTAGCACAATATACTGCACATGATCCCACACACCTTCAAATCTCTGGCCCGATTCAATGTACACCCGCGAAGATGGGAGAAAACCCAGAACCATTAGACACCTTACCTGGACTCAAAGCAAAGGACGCAAAGTAGCAGGAGTGCTGTGGTTCGGGGGGGGGGAAACAGGGAGAATGCTATACTCCGAATCACGGCCTTACGAAATGTATTACTTCTTTGATGTTTGCAGAACTGTCTTGAATTGGACATGATACAGCCAAGAGGGATGTCATCGCGTATGTTCGATGAAAAGAGTGCGAGGACATTAGGCACCAACTCAGCGTTCTGATAGGCGTTTATGAGAGCTTAAAGAACGGGATGGATGCCCTCGAAGGAATTAAATTGAGGGTCTATCAAGCTCTCAGCTGCCCACCTCAATACCAGAGATTGCACTTGCGCATCAGGCAACCCCCAAGGCAGAATACGCAAGTCCAACAGGGGGTAGTTATTGTCGGTTACTGTATCGTTAGGGAAACGGGGAATATATTGTGCAAAAGGAATAGGACGAATAGCACCAGAATATCTGTCAGGGACAAAAGTTGATGGCGTAATAGGGCACATATCTTTTAAGGACACAAAAGATGATATTATCGTACATTTTGGCACTAATAACACTAAGAGCAGGAGATCCGAGGACTTACTTCACAAATCAGGGGAATGCTGAGAAAAAGTCGCGAGTTAGGGTTGAATTCAAAAGCGAAAGGAGAGAAAGCGTACATTATGGGATCCTTGTAAATTAATCCGGCGCTGGAGAGATTGAGCAAGGCTCATGGTGTAGAGGTTTATCAGCATTGTCTGCTGCGCTTGTTAACAGGAGAGAGTGCTTCTATAGGGATGGAATACAGTAAATAGAAAGAATGCAACAATATTTTCTGATACTATTGAGGTAGTGTTAGGGAGGATTCAAAAAACTGCTAGCTTGTGGGGATACACAGATTACTATATTAAAAATAGCCGCAGACAGAGATGAAAGTGATTCTTGCACTGCTTCTGTTGGAACATGCAGCAGCAGCACGGAAAGCGATGTACCGGGGATTTCAAGGCCTGCTGTGAGTCATTAATGGAACAAGGAAATACATGGACTATGTTAGTGTAACTAACATAGTCCATGTAAGAGTAAGAACAGGTGCATGTACACCAATGCTAGAAGTATAGTAAATAAATTTGATGAATTTGAAGTGCTGGTCAGATATTGTTGGGTTATCAGAGACGTGGAAGTTTAATATGAGGAGTACAATGTGTACAGAAAGGCCAGACACGATGGGGGGGATTATGCTCTTAGTTAAGAAGAACATAAAATCTAAGGAAGTGCATTCCAGTCGACATGGGTTACCAGTGCAGTGTTGAGTCAGTTGGTATGACATAAGCACTGGGAAAGGAAAAATTAAAATAGGAGTGTGTTATAAGCCTAATGATTCCAGTGAGTATGACGAAGAACTGCACAGAGGAGTAGTACAGTTGAAAAATACGTCCTCCCCATACTGGTTGGAAAAGACTCAGTTCGACAAATTGGTCTGAGACAGTTTTTAAATTCTATACAGTGGGCCAACTAATGATGTTACCAAAAACAAATTCTAAATAGGAATGGAAGCTACTAGGCTTTTCATACCAACTAAGAAATGCTGTTGAAGGCTTAGACTTAAGTAGATGCGAGATGAACTGATGAGACACGTGGCAGAGAAGAAAAATGGTTGGGGTGCATAATACAGAAGCCTATGATAGATATAAATTGGTCTGCAGTCAAGTCACAAAGGAGATTGCACGCCAAGGCAGATTATGTGAAATATTTGGCAAGGAATTCAAAGACTTCTTTGCTCATTATGTAAACTCTAGAAAGTAGGGGATGAATCATATTGACTCACTTTATATCGATGGTTTAACTGTTGTTGATCCTGCTCAGGTTGCTGACAAAGTGAATAGGTAGTTTTCTTCTACATTCAATGTAGAATTGAATTCTTTAGAGAAGTGGATGCCAGAAGTTCACCAAACTCTAACAGATAAATGAATTTGTAATAGAGGAGGGGGGAAGTGGAAGAGAAACCGTTGAAGCTAAGCATAGTAGGCTCTTGGATGGGATCTATCCAATATTTTTAAGTGAGGCAGCAAAGGAGGTAAACAAACCCTTAGCCATAATTATGAGAGTATCTTTGGATTAAGGGGATGATGTCCTTATGGGCCGGAAATGTGAGAATATATACTCAATTCATAAAGGGGAATCAAAAGGAAACATGAGTAATTTCAGACAGGTTAGCTTAACGTCTATTCCAAGGAAAATAATGGGGTCACTGATTAAAGAAGTAATGTAGGACCATCTGAACAGGAATGCAATTATACTAATCACAGCATGGATTTGTTAAGAGGCTGTCTTGTCTGATCAAATGGAATGAGACATAGCAATTTAAGTTTAATATTAATAAATGCAAGATACTGCATATGGATAGCAATTATCCCAGAGTAACATACCAACCGTGGTACTATACTCAAGGTAGTGGAAAATGAAAAGGACCTGGAGATGAATGTGCAGTCAGATACAAAGTTCGCTGAACAGTGCACACAGGCTGCGAGGCCAGCTCATTGGATTTCGTCAATGATGTACGGGAATTTTGCTAGCAAAGATAAGCAAGCGATTATCACAATGTAGAAGGAAATGGACAGGCCACAATTTAAGTACTGAATACCTGGAGACTTACTTTAGAGAGCACATAGATTCTGCTGGAGAGGGGAACGGAGAAAGGCAACGAGATTGGTGAGAGGAGCGAAAGGGTGCGTTTACCAAGAAGACTTCAGTCTGCAAACTGTAGCTTGTGAAGATCTGATTGAGGTGGTTAAAGCTCTGAATGGCTTGAGCAAGTTCTGATGGAATTCTTGCTCAGAGTATGCACATGGAGAGCATAAATTCAAATTGAGAAAGGATGGTTGAAGTGGGAATACACGCCCTCATGTTCCACACTCTTAACTGTCAGTTTGACCGATGAAGGTTACAAACTAACCGAAAGCTTTTGTATGTATCTAATTTAATATGCGTGTGTTTTTCCAATTAATATTAAACTTGTCATTATTTATTCTGTCTCCATTTCGCTCTGTGCAACGTAATAATTAATCCAGAGCGCATAGGCCTCTTTAATCAGATGTGGAAAGTTTTCCTTCAGCCAACGAGTAGTTTGAATGCTGGAACAGAGTCCATCCATTGTTATAGAATTGGATAGTTTGAATAAATTCATGCAAGAACTAAACAAACTATTGGAATGGATCGATAGGTGAAATGGGATTTTTTTTGCTGATGGTGTATAATCTTGCTTTTTTTATCATTTGTGAGCACTAACACTACTAACAGTAATAATAATTAGAAATGCTGCTGCTAATAATAAATCTAATTCCATTCTGTGTGTTGCTGGTTTACGATTCTTAATCTAAAGTCACTCGTAACGAAGAAATCACAGTTGCTTGCCCATTTAAATAGTCTGAAGAGAGTTTTATCATTTATACCACACAACTAATTGATATTGAGGTCAGACTAGTGGTGTCAGAAGATCATCTTACGCTACTCAGACCCAACTCAACATCCATTTGCAATTGATGTGATGTTGGGAACAGTCTGGTCGCTTTTAATCTCATTTTCTTAAGATACAAACTACTTATGATGAAATTATTTGTCCTAGGTGGGATTCACCCCAAGACAGTGATGGGCATAATCCAGGATGCATTCGATTATGGAAAATCGTCCATTATTTCATTCGAAAGGTATCATCTAATTATTTCCCTCAATTACAGAAATCTAGCGATTACTAATCATTCGATTATGATTAGTTAAACACCAATAGATTAGACGCAAATGGATGAGTAACGCGTGCTGTGAGTACATGCTACGCGTAATTTGCTCGTGCCATCTGGCCACTTGGCAGACTTCTGGGACTTCCTTTTTTTATGCGTTCGGACACATCTGGCTGATGCAAAACGTTTTAATGCGTGCAGAGACAACGCCGGTCATGGACGTCATCGAAAAAGTAAGAGTGGCGTAGATCAGCTTGAGACAGCCAACCTTGAACCACTTCATCAATGATCGATGAACTGTTGTTTGATTACGTGCTGTTCGCAGAGACCGATAACATAAACAACCGCCTAACATCAGTTACGGGACAGTGAATCAACTTAAAGGGCCTACTAGGTCTCCCTTACAAGTGTTCTTGTTGTCATGACTACCGATACAGCTGTTGGTAATATGTCTGGTTGCGTGTATCTCGTTCTCCTGTGAACCACCGTGTCCAGAGTCTATCAGCGACTGCCAACTAATACAAATGCCAGGAATGACACTTAAAAGCCATGCCAGAAATGGCAGGGTTTTTAAATATTATTAAAATCTCTCTCTCTCTCTCGATAGTTTCTCCCAATCACATTCAATGCTGTAGCGTGTATAACAGCAATAATAATCTGCCACCAAGTTGTCCAAACCTGTTTCAGAAATGCGTGATTGACTCATCTTTCATCGACACTGGTGCCTGAAGAACAAACACAGAAGTACAAATATAAAAACAAAAGTAGAACCAAAATATTTGTCATTTATATAACACAACAGTATCCGTCTGTATTTTTAATTAAATTATTAACCAAAGTAAATTAACAATTCCATGTGTCCGGAAATGCTTGCTTGGTTGTAGCAGGGTTTTAGACACATCAGCAACTTGGCCTATATATCTCCATAATATGTCTGTAAATTGCGTGCGTTCTGTGGTTGGTTTTCTGGACGATAAACCAGAGTTTTCGGGAGAAAAAATCATGTTACTCTTGCCTGAAACAGACTAACTCAACCACATTGTGAAAAATACCCATAAAAATTCTCCGCATCACTGGAGGGATTCGGACTCAAGTCTTTTCCACCCGGTATGGGAAGGACGGTGATTATACCAACTGTGCTACTGTTTTAATAGGTATGCTCTCAGGTACAAGGAAGAGCGAACTTAAATAGCTATATTAATGCAAGATTCTAAGGTCTTTCCACCATGTTCAGCAGTCGCCAACTTTTTAAATTTAATTTAGAAACGCCTTATATATATTTTAGTCCTCGCTTGGCTGCCTACCTACTTTTCTATCTATTATTTGTTTTGTTTATTTCAATGACCAATAACTAATTCGTAAACTGTTAAGTTGTAATATCTACTCTGGAAATTGATCTCGAAATAAACAACTCCAAAATAATTTTTCGATCAGATGCATCAATTAATAAAAAATGTGCAATATTATAGATGACTACTTGATGATAAATTTTCATTGTTTCAGAGCCATCGTTAGTAGCACAGTTGGTATAATCGCCATCCTCCCTACACTGGATGGAAAAGACTTTGAGTTCGAATCCTGTCCAAAAATTTTTATTGGTTCTTTTCACAACGTGGTTGAGTTAGTCGGTCTCAGGCAAGGATAGCATGGTTTTTTCACCAGGATTTTTCGTAAAGCAAACCGGCCACAGAACACACGCAATTTACAGGCACGCACAGTGCAATATGGGCCAAGTTGCTGATGGGAAATAATGGTTATTGCACAACAACTTAAAGCGCAAATTCTAAACAACTAACCGACCAATAATATACAATATAAATGTGCATCGCACAGTTTGGTATTCATTCTGAAAGATGTAGCGGCGCATTTTGACAGTCTTCATTATCTGTCCCCTAAATCTCCATTCTTTATTTCTAGGGTTTTCTGTAAAATATTCTTGAAATGGGTAAGGAAACTCAAACACGCGATCTTTTTTCTTGACTGCTGAAGTGTTTGCGAATCTGTACTTTGTACAATAATTTGTCATCTTTTAAGAATTTTTTCGCGTTCACGGAAAAATTATTCCTGACTGCTGAGACAGGAGAAATTGATTTTTTCTAGACTTCTTTCAGTTGCCTTCCTAGCCGAGTTCAAGGTTCCTTCTATTCATACTGTTCGCTTACACCGGAAGATGAAGAAGAGCTTTCATGATATGAAGTGCCATTAAAAAAATCTCGTGCTAAGTAAATTTGTATTGCGTGCCACTGCAGGCCTCTAAATAACTCGCTAATGGCATATTGGGTGTAGGTTTTAATCAGTTCAGTTAAAAATTGCGACTACTTACAATTAAAGTAGTCGACTAATCATTTTATGCCCTTATTTCAACCAACATTGCCATCTGTAACAAATCTTAGAGAACTGATGTGATTCGCTTAACTTTTCGGATACTTGTATTCACAAGAAGCATATTATACCAATTTTCTTTCTAATTATGGTCAAAATTTAAACTATTGGAATTACCATCTGGCTTTACTTGGAGTTAAAACAGTGTAATCCCAGGATAACTAACAAGCCCTCGTAGGTAGCACAGCTGGTAGGATCGTCGTCCTCCCCACATTGGGTGGAAAAAACCTGAGTTCGAATTCCATCGATGACGGGAGGATTTTTATGGCCCATTTTCACAACGTGGCTGCGCTAGTAGGTCTCAGGCGATGGTACCATGGTTTTTCTCCCGGAAACTCTGTTTTTTTCGTCCTGAAAACAGAATATCGAGGACAAACAGACGATTATCCCATACAAATTTGGAAGCCACATTTTAAGGACGATCTCTTGGAAGTTTAAAGATTAGTCAGGGACATAAGACTGGCGGTCCTACGTCTGAATTCTGTAAACTGCAGCATCTCGATACCCGGCACATGCGAGGAACCCTGATTTGAAGTATTTAAGACTTTAAATGGATTGAATAAACTAAATTATGTTGATATCTTCATTCTTTCTTGGACGAGTCACACGAGGAGACAAAATTGGAGAATGAAGTTTGAGGATATATGTAGGAAAATTTGCTTTCAGTCAAAGAGTAACTGACTGCTGGAATAAACTTCTACCTGGTGTTGTATAAGTAGTTTGGATACATTTATAATATTAAATGGTACTCTTTGCAAGTTGGATTTCTCCAAGACAATGAGTTAGCCACTCGTTTGGAGAGATTGATCTGCTTTGAAATCGTGTGAGACTAGAGAAATTCTTAAAGGCCTCTTCAAATCTTCAGTAGATGGCCAATCTCAGGAAGAAGAAGAAACAGTTTTTAGCAAGCCCATAAAGCAAATCAGTCCAGGAACAAACATAATGTTATATTGAGCCATATAAACATACCATACGAATTAGTGTAATATCACAAAATTGATCGACGAGCTGCCGAAAGGTCTTCAAACAACTAACTCGAACTGGCATACTATATTCCTGTTTATTTGTAATGAATGTATGCCACTACCTTAAGATCAATCTCGAAATTATTGCGCTTTCATTGATTATTAAATAGGCACCCATTGGCGCAGGACCCGACAAATTTTTCTAGATCGACTCTTAAACGTTTTTTTGTGATGCTCTTGCACGTGCCAACACACCCATCTATTCGGACAAAGATTTCTTAAATGATAATTCATTTTTATTCTTGCGCTAACTTCATTTAAGAGTCTCATAAATTATAAGTATCATTATGATAACAAAAATATTATTCAACACGCAGAATACTTCACAGTATTATCTGCATGATTTAAATTATATTTAAAACCGATTTAATTTTAGAAACCGTCCTCGTAAGATGTATGGGCGTATCGTCCAAAACGTTGGGGCCTTAAGTGATTTAAATTGAATCTCTAAAGAATTTAAATGGTTAAATTTAAGCGCATTTCGGAAGGTTCATTAAAATTGCATCTGTTGCCGAACAAGCACAGATCTGAGTGACAAACTTGTGCTATCATCCAGTTACTTGGCACATACACACAGATATGATCACATCGTGTCATTCAGAAGAGACTTCCACGTGACTTCCATCCAACTTTATTACCTCCTGCTGTTCGCTATATTTACGACCTGCCACGATGCACATATGGTAGTGTTTGTCCGCACCTGCTTTACCTTGAACGAGTCTAGAGGACAATTTCTACAGTACGGGCTTTTCCCTAATTTGAAAGGATGTCTTTATATCACATTAAGAAACTGTTCATCTTGAATCAGCCGATTGAAACAGTCGCTGGGTTTTTTTCACTGCCATTAATTCTCTTCTAAGAATTAAAAATAACCTCACAAAATAGGCAGTAGTCTGGGCACAGAAATGAGGTGATTAGTATTACTTCTATCTTTGTGTGCAGCCCACTCTAGCTGCAGACACGCAGAAATAATGGATGTACTAACATCGCTAGTGGAAGACAATTTCCAACCCATTCATCGTACCTGTGATAGAATACAACAGTTGTACACGGGAAGAGTAACCCCAAGAGAGAGAGAGAGAGAGAACCCTTTTGGGTGTGTTATGGTAGCTCCACTACCAATAATTACGTCAATGTAATTTGCACAATGAAATCATTATCTATTATATACATTAATGGACAATGATGCGTCACAGGGCGAATGAATGTACAACATCCACATAATATACCTTATTATCCAGAGAGCTTGCTTACCACCTATCAGTTGAGTTAATTAGCGTAATTACATAAGCTACAAATGCCTTTTGGCAGCATCTAAATAGGGATGTTTGTTTCCTACATATTCCTTCTAGTTTAACCGGCTTCCTTAGCTGTAAAGGATCAAAAGAAATTAGACTTAAAGTCTCCAAAAAAAAACTATTGAGAAATGGACCGAAGACAACTATATTAAAATCATCCAAATTCTCTTTTAAATATCCTTTGCAGATTAAGGATGTTGTTTTGGTGTTTATTGACACAGACAACGGAGATCATAGTTCTCCAGTTCATTTGTTATACAATGTTCTCTGTATATAAATCTTGTTCGAATATAAGAAGGTTAAATATTTCTGTGGTATTATATAGTATTGGATACTTGACATCTTGGGGATTCTTCTGCACGTAATAGATAACCATTTATGAAATGCTATGTCCTATCGCAATCTGGTCAAAACAACTTCTTCTCTCCTTGATTTCCTTATTCTCGTTTTCCAGTTTCTTGTTTTTGTCAGAGTTCTTGCCAATTGGATTAAACAGCGATTTTGAATGATTGGCTTGTAGTCCTTATGTGGAACTGCGAAAGGTTGTTCCTGAAGGTTGATTTTCAATTCTGTCCGCTTCTTCATTTCCTTTTATCCCTTTTTGTCCTGGTATCCATCAGAAAAGTATCTTCTGTTTTCCCTTTGAGAAGTCTGTTAGTATCTGTTTAATTTGCCAGAGTACTCGATGGATTATATTGTTTGTGTTTTGTATGGCTTGGATTACACTTAATGAATTAAGAGTATATTACTGTTCTCAAGTGGTAGGTGGTTCTGAAATGCTCCAGGGCTATCTGAACTACATGATTCTCTGATTTTGATCCGTCTGTATGTATTGGTATGTGATTGGGATATTGCATTCTATGTGCTGCATGCAGTTTGTTGAAAGTTGATGTCTGGTAAAGTATTTTTTTCTAGTTTTGTGCGAAGAGTTCATAAGCTGTGGGATGGTTTATCCATGGTGGAACTATATGTCCTAAGTTTGTAACATTATCTATTTTGAGATCATGTGTTATCAGTAGATCCTGTAGTCTGATGCCTAGAGGCTGGTTTGCTCTTTTGCGGTTCCTATATATGTTGTCCAAGTCGGATGTTCTCTTATGGGTCTTATCCTGTAAGCATACAGCAGTGCCAACTGTTGTCTCTTGAGGAGGCCGACCGGGCTAGCCGAGTGGGTAAAGTACCTGCCCGGCAACCCAAAAGTCGCGGGTTTGATTCTCGCCTCGGGCTTGGATCAAAGTACTGCAAAAACCTTGGGAGGTGCAATATGGCCACAGAAGCCGATACGCCAACAACTACCAAATCAGTCTCTTCAGGAACAGTGGTGATTCATTAGACTATGTAGGGGATGTGCGGAACGCTCCTGTTGCTATTCGTATAGCACTATGTTGAATTGGATCTAGCCATTTGAGGACGCTCTTTTTTGCTGATGCATAAACCGGTGATCTATAATCTATTTTTGACCTTATTGGTGCTTTGTACAGATTGAGCAGGGTATAACGGTCTGCCCCCAAGATGCTGTTGTTAAGACTTTAAGAATATTAAGTTGTTTCATACATTTTATTCGTAGTTGTTTTATAAGTTCTACAAAGGTCAACTTGTTGTCTAGAATGAGTCCAAGAAATTTTACAGTTTGTTTAACTGGTATTATGTTACCTTGCAATGTTAGTTCAGGTTCAGGGTGCAAATTTCGTTTTCTACAGAAATGTACGCAGACTGTTTTTTGTTTTGATATTCTAAACCCGTTTTTCTGGACCCAATGACTGATGTTGTTAATTGCGCATTGTAGTTGTCTTTCTATTGTTCTGTGTTTGATATGAAATACTGAAGTCATCTACATATAGTGCATATGACACTGTGGGTGGTGGTTGTTTTGTGATGTATTTATTTTTATGGAGAATAGTATGGCACTGAGGACAGAGCCTTGGGAACTCCTTGCTTATATGATTTTGACATTGTGTTTGTACTCTAACTTGAAATTTTCTATTTTTCATGAATAGTGGTAAATGTCCTCTGAGTTCTGCATCGTGGATATCTTGTAATATACCACGTCTCCATACTGTGTCATATGCCTTTTCTATATCAAAAAATACAGCAACCATATGCTTTGTGGTTGCTGTATTTTTTACAGATATAAGAGATGCATCTGCTTCTACGTACAAGGTGATCTAATGGGGATCGATTACGTCTAAACCCACACTGCATACTGATGAACCAGTTAGTTGTCTCAAAATACCAGACTAATCTTTTGTCGATTATCTTCTCTAGCACTTTGCTTAAGCAGCTAGTGAGGGCTATCGGCCGATAGTTGTTTGGGTCCTTCTGATCTTTATTGGGTTTTTGGAAAGCTAATACTATTGCATGATGACACGCTTCAGGATATTGGTTCTCTAGAAAACTGCGGTTGTACAGTTGAAGGAGGTTTTCTACCTCTTTGTGCTTTAGGTGTTTAAGCATATCATAGTGTATATTGTCTGGTCCAACTGCACTTGGTTTTGTTTGTGATATTGCTTGGCGCAATTCATGTATTGTAATTGGTTGGTTATAGGGTTCAATCCTTTTGGTATTAAAATTAATTCTGGTTTTGTTTTCCAATTTTCTCCTTATAGGTCAAAAATTCTTTAGTGTGGGATTGTTTGGACGATACTTTAGCAAACGTTTCTCCTAGTATATTAGCTACCACTGATGGTTCTGTAATGCTTTCTCCATTCCAGTGTAATACTAATGATGGGTGGTTTTTATACTTCCCATTCATTTTTCCTATTTTATTCCATATTATTTTTGTGTTTGTTGTTCTGTTTATCGAGGAAGTAAACTGGATCCAGGAAGTTTTTCTGGTTTGTTTCCGTGTATACCTAACTAGTGCTCGTGCTTGTTTAAATTTTATCAGATTATCCGTTGTAGGATATCTCCGGAACTTATTCCAAGCTTTGTTTTGTTGTCTTCTTGTTTTCATGCAATCTTCGTCCCACCAGGATTTTGGGTGCAACGGAAAACGAGTCGAGGTTGTGGGTATTGTTTGTTCGGCTGCTTGTATTAAGGTATCTGTGACATGCTTCAGAGCTTCATCGACCGATGTTTCTTGGATGATTTGTGGATCAAATATTGCCAGCTCTCTAAATTTTTCCCAGTTACCTTTTTCTATTTTCCAGCGGGGTGGTCTGTTGGGATGGCAAGGAGGGTTTCTGGTCAGTATGGTGATTACTGGGTAGTGGTCACTGCTGTATGGGTTTTCTATTACTTGCCACTTTAGTTCCGGTAGAAGGGAAGGTGTACATATAGTTAGATCTACTGCTGAAGTTGTACGAATAGAAAAGTGAAAGTACGTATGTTTGCCATTATTGAGTAGAGAAAGGTTATGATGGTCTATTATTCGTCCTCGTCTGGTGATGTCAGTGTCTCCCCACAGATGGCTATGCCCATTCAGGTCTGCCATTATACAGAAAGGTGATGGGAGTTGGGAGATTAGTTGGTCTATTTCTTCAAATGGTATATCTGGTCGTGGTGGAAGGTACACTGAACAGATGGTCGCCCTAAATCTCAGTGTTATTCCTACTGCTATCGCTTCTATATTGCTGCTTAAAGGAATGTGTTCGGTTGGTATGTGGTTATGGACCAAGGTAGCTACTCCTCCATGTGTTGACTTTTCTCTTATTCTGTCTTTCCTCTACATTCTATATTTTTTTATTGAAATGGTGTCTTGTTGTCAAAGGTATGTCTCTTGTAGACAAAAGCATAGCATATTGACGTATGCTGTGTTATTAGATACTGGACATCGTCGTAATTGGCTCGTAGTCCTCTACATTTCCACTGTATGAACTGATCCATTATTTGGTTTTCTAGGGCTTTCGGATTGCTTCCGAAATGGAACATTCTTATGCTTGCTTTGTCTTATCTTTTTTTAGGATAGTTTGGCCGGTTGTTGTCCATATCATCTTCTGCGAAAATTTCTAGTACTGGTTCTTCAGATGTGTTTATTTTTTCTATTTCCATCTGTTCGGTTGCTTTGGTGTTTGTAAGTTTAGGTCGATCTTCGTTGTGATGCTGATTTGTGGATATCTGTTCTGTATGAATAGAAATTGGAATAGTCACTGTTTTCTCCTGTTCTTGTGCCTTCAATCCAGTAAGTGATTCTTTTGGCAGCATGGAAATTTCGGTTTGAACTTCTACGGATTTATATTGGATTACTGCTTGTGCACATGATGGCTTGTTTGTAGGCCATGGCTGTATTATTCTCCTTGCTTCTTGGTACGTTGCTGTATTATTCTCCTTGCTTCGTTGCGTTGTTCTGTTTTGTATTTCTGAATTAGTTTCTATTATTTCCATTTTTCGAACGTTTTTGAGTAGGCTGGGTGTCCCCTTTACAGTTTGTACATTTCGTGGTGTTGGCAGAGCAATCTGTAGTCTCGTGTTCTTTAGAACCACATTTTGCACAGGTTGCCGAGTTTCTGCATGACATTTGCGAATGTCCAAATTTCTGTCATTTGTAACAACGCAGTGGATTTGGCATGTATTGTTGTACTTGGCAGTTCAGATATCCTGTTTTGACTGTTGTTGGAGCTTTTGGAGTATTAAAGCTTATGATAAGGGTTCTTGTTGGAATTATATTTCCATCCCTTCGGATATTAATTCTCTTCGCTCCTGTTACTCCTTGGCTTCTTAATTCTTCTGTGAGCTCATCCTCTGACACATTTGGACCTCTCCAAACGAGCAACAAATTGTGAAAATTTAAGTTGAAAGTTGTGTCCACGATCGGATAATTCCTACACAACTGTTAGTTGGTCTTCGCGTGATATATGTTTGTGTATATACAAATAAAATAACAAATCCGATATCTATCTAGGACATCGGTGCTGGTGAAGTTCACAAAGCCAAAGATTAGCATTACAATTAAACACTAAAACAATACTTCGTGCGAATAATAATACAAGGTTACATCTATAATAAAAAGAACCCATGTATCTGCCCGTACCATAGATTCAAGACTATAAAATGTAGATGCCTGAAAACTTTGCATAAATACTAAGGATACCGTACTATTACGTGTATTGGGATTATTTTTATTTCAACTCTTCACTTTCGAATATCTTAGCGAATAACATTGACCAATCTTCTCGGTGGGTAACAGGATTATAACGAAGATGCATTTGTGTATTGATTCTCCTCTGGATATATGATTATTAGGAGTTCTCCGAGGATAAAAGTGGTCAGAGTAAACATTTCACAGCTATAATATGTCTGAAAATAACAAAATATTGCGTCCTTATCCGCACGTGAATGTCCTTTCAAATATCGGATTTCTGCATTTCTCTTTTTGTTATCGATATCATTAATAACTCGGCATTCCTTCTCCAGAATGTTATAAAGGAGGTTTTCGGCAGGATTTCCGTTTCAGTGGTTATGAACGACTTATTTTTTTCGAAGATAACGTTTATTTTTAAAGCTATCTCCAAACACGTTGGAAAAAATCCAATTCTCCTTCACAGTTACCACCTTAACAATGCCACCAAGAACTTTATGATATTCTGTCTGTCCAAATGAGACATCCACTGTACAGACAGTTGTACTACAACTGTTTCTTGGTAACCTAGCAACAGACCTACACTCAAAATGAAATACTTTGTTCTGTTGACCATCACCATAGAGTTGTTTTGGTATATAAGGCCGGAATGGATGTAGGGATGGCAAAAGCACGCAAAAAAGAAATAAAGGGATTGTATATAAAAGACATGGAACTGATAAATGATTATGTCATACTTTAATTTTATTTCTTGGAGATTTTCTTCAATTTCAGTTAACAAGTGATAACTGAATTAACGATTATTAACATCACGCACCATCGAGCCAAACGTGGAACACTTTAACGAAAGAAAAAAACGAATATGGTGTCTTAAGTTCTTCCAATAAGTTCTAGGTCATTTAAACTAATATCATACAGTTATTTCTATATCTATTAATATGAAATAAACGTTATTATTTCACTTAATGATCTTATTTTAAACCATATTTTTCGCCGAAATAAACGGTTCCAGTTTGAGTTTGTGTTAGGCTTAAGCGAATGTTCAAAGCAGTCGATCGAGTCTCAGATCGTTAAAGACGTGCAAGCTGAGAAATTAATTAATTTCGAGATTGCTCAGGAAATGATTTTTCTCCTTTCTGTCTTATGAAATAAAATGTTAAATTAAGTATACACGGTTATAATTAATTGCACGTGCACGATCGGCTGGGCTGTGTAGTATTTAATTAAGCCTTTCTAGAATTTTGAAACAACTCACCGAAGACTGCAATTAAGATTAAATACTTCGTATTTTGGTGGTTATTAGACAAAGAATGAGTGATATTGATGTTCTTGGTGCTGTTTAAATACACATATTAACAACTGGGAGGGTTCTGTAGGCAGTAAGAACTACATATAACAGCAGGCCTACAGCAACTAACAATATGTTCTTTGGATAAAGCCAATACGTATGAAACA
The DNA here is from genome assembly GCF_048544385.1 of Mastigoproctus giganteus. Lineage (NCBI taxonomy): Eukaryota > Metazoa > Arthropoda > Arachnida > Uropygi > Thelyphonidae > Mastigoproctus > Mastigoproctus giganteus. The sequence continues at coordinate 61,841,443 of NC_143578.1, read as the reverse complement.
TAAAACAGAAATCCGGCAAAAAACATTGCATTTTTATGAACCTTTTAAGTTACTTTAGATCAGTCCTGAACGACGCAAACCAACCAGAAGAGATAAGATTAAACCATTAATTTTTCCAACTTGACCATTGACTCAAAGCTATCAAAGAGTACTACTAAGAAATTTAGTCAATGATAAAAATTCCCAGAAGGCTTTTCCAAGCAGTCCACCTTTTAGAATTCTTTATTCCTCGTTTGGACGTAGCTAAAGATATGATTTGCAACTGTAACGACACATTTTAAGGACATTTACTTGAAAGCGAAGTTCAATCATCGAGTGATAACGCAAGAATTCCAACACGTTCACTTTGACACACAAGAATTTCCAGCTGCGGATAAATTCGTGTCAGAAACGTGCGTGTGTTTGTGTGCGCCACGTTTTGCTGTCACACACGTGCCGACTGGCTTTTGAGAACAGCAGTAACAAATTTGAAGACACGTAGCTGGAAAACAGGGAAAAACAGATCCGATCTACTTATAAATGTCACACACGCGAAATCTTTGTTATTCTTAGAGAATGCATACTGAATTACGATGGTTACCATAGCTACGACTCCAATATCTGTGCAGCAGCCAATGGAAATCTGGATTAATATTAAGAAACTCTTCTGGGCTACATTAGTTGAGTGCTTATAAGAAAACAAGCTTTAGATAAAGTTTTTTTTTCCACGCCATTACAGAGTACTTGCGCTTCCAAATCTTTTTTAAATGAATGCCTAAAAATACTTTTTAAATTAGCATAATACGACACGAGGACAATCACAGCAAACTGGGCTTGAGGAGTATGATCTTACTGATGCTTATGCCCATTTAACGAATGTCATTCAAAAGCTGAAGGTCTTATTTCTCAATTTTTTGGAAACTCAGCTCAGAGCCTTTACTTCTACTCTTGTTGAAACATTTCAATCTCATTATCGACTAATATATGTCCCATTCAGTTCCAGTCTGGTTTAAATAACTGGCAGCCCAACAACAGTAGTCAAAATTCTGGATGTTCCCCAGCCTATAAGAAACTGATCTTCTTTAAATCTTCGATTGTCCTGAATAATTATCACGCTTATGACCTAAAGATCTTTAATGCCCTTGATACTTTTCATACGTGGCCCAATCGGAATAATTTCGACATCACTGTCTGTATCTGTTCACTGCCGATCCCAAAAAAGAAATGGATGAATTATATACATGTAATCAACCATATTCCCCCACCACGCATCTTAACGTACCTTGATCTTGACTTTTTCATAATACAAGACTCATTTCATATAAATCGCTTCTTACAAGACATTTCGTTTCATCAGATGAAACCAAATGTCTTTCTTCAAGATCCTATTCTCTTAAACTTAAGATTGAGAAAAGCTTTTTGTCTCGAGATCCTCCAAACACATTGTAACAACAAATGCTCGTATCGATGCATAAGAAACCAAATAGATTCAGTACATTTAGCGCAAAGGAACATCAAACATAAATCAAAAAGCCACCACTCTCTTATTTTTAAACGTTGTAACTTCAAGGAATGAATGAAGCATAGATCAATATAAAAAATAGCTGAAACTTTAAGACAGTTCGGCCTCTTCACTCTGATTGCTTCTTCGATCATATGGCATCTTTGCTTTAAGGCGAATAAGTTTCAAAATGTTTTGACCTTGTTCTTCTGGTTTTAATCCATATATTGGGTGGGTCTTAAAAGGCAAACTTTGTTGGGATGGATGGATTGATGTCACTTTTATAACTGCAATTTCAGGAATGGTTTTATATGGTTTTTAAAATGGATTTATCTTTCATTCATTTCTTTAGTTTCGCTTTTAAGTACCGAACCAATTTATTTTCCAGTTGTTAATTATTGAAATACGATGCCTCCATGGGTGGTCAGAGCTGACAGCTTGGGAAAATTTCAAGGCCATCTGCAAAAAGCCAGGGGATTCCCTAGACCACTTAGCTCACACTAATATTGTGGTCCTTATGTTATGTGTATTTAAGTAATTAATATACGACTAACAGTAATTATCTTCACAGCATGATGTTAGATGATTCTAATTCAATTTAAACAGTTCCACGTTCCAAGTAAGGATACCAGAATCAACAGTTCTTCAACCTTTCCTCTGATTACGGGCCATACAATCCCTTACACGTTATACTCAGTTTTCTAAATTGCCATGACACTGACCCCGTCTTCAACCAGCTCAGGTACTAACATAATGCCGTTTAATAATAATAATTTTGTAAAGGAAATAACCGTTCCATTCACGTCTTATTTCAACTCACTGTCCTGGTTTGCTCAAATCCTCTTATCTTATCCCAGGATTATCTGCTAAATAAATAAATCACAAGCAATTTTATTAGTTGCAAATGTGTGGAAATAGGCCAATTATTTTTTCACCTGGACATCGAACTGTCACCAGTTTCTTTCATAACTATGTTTAGACTTGTGTTAGCAAGATTTCAGATAACGCATCTTGCGCTCCCTATTTCACTAAATGAAAATAATTACAGGGTTATTCGCAAAATAAATTTAATATTCGAAAGACTGAAGTACGATCCGACTAACCAGACACCCATATACTGCTTTATACGAACTATATATCTTCCATCCTGACTGAATTATCATCTTGCTACTAACAGAATTGATAAATGGTAGCGTTACCATGGTTTCGCAACAACTGCAGCCCTTGTTAACACCATACCGAGTCAGTAAGCACGTACACATACACAAGGCTTGTATTGGGAAATCTCCCTACTTCATTCATGGCACTAAATCTTAGCATATATTATCCCAGAGAGAAGCGCCTTCTGGATGTCAAAAACTTTGTAATCAAGACCGGATCTTTAAGCCCCGAATCAATTATTCTGTCCTAAATCTCTTGTACAATAAAGTGGGTAATCTAATAAACTGAAAAACTTCCCAGTTAATTCTGTAAATAAGAACAGCTTTATTTTTCTTTCATCTAAACCATCTGTGGTGATGGAAAATCTATCGATACAACTAATTCTCTCATTTATATGTATTGCTTGACCTTCCATTAGCTTCTATACCACTTGCAGTTGCTAGGCATTTTGCCTTCATTTTCCCGAGTCCTTGTGGGTTGTTCAGTCATGCATGGAACTTCGGCTCGAGATACCCAAGGCACCATGAAATGCAGCAAGGTGGCTGCATTTCATGGTTGCCCAATGGTGTCCATACTTTTTTATAAAAACCCCAAACACGAATGGTATTACAACCTATAGTACTTGATACTGTGCGTAGATCGAAGGTTGAGAAGACAAGATACTTGTTGATATTAGACTTAATTTTTGAAGATTGTGATTTCAGGAAATACGATGAAGGAAGTTTGTTCTAGAAAACAGAAGTTGACAGGATAAATGAGGAAGGAGAGTTGGACAGTGAATGAATGCTGACTGATTGGAGCACGTGTTCGGATTGGTCTTAAAGGCAGAGGGGGAATTATAGATGCCGTTTCAGAAGAACAGAGCCCATGGAAGTATCCACAGTAAAGGAATGCAGCAGAAACAGAACATCTATGAGAGTGGTGAGAATTTGTTAGAGATTTATCAATAATTAACCTGACTGTCCTTTTTTGAATGGAATCTAGAAGCCTGAGAGGGGTTTTTATGAGCACAGTCCCAGATGTGGGAACAATATTCTGTGGTATGGCGGATTTGTACAGAGTGTGAAAGCTGTTAGAAGAAAAATAACACCAAGAGCGAAAGAGAAATTCCATTTTTTTAGCTGCAGAGCAAAGCAATATTTGGTGTATTTATTCCAAGTGTGATTAGAAGTCAGGATAATCCCTAATATAGTTATGAGATCTTGTCTAGATATCTGGTGTTATCAAAGATAAGTATAAGTGCAGTAGACTTCTTTTTTGCGAGATATAAAATAGGATTGAATTATATAAGGACAGAAATTAAGGATGAATTAAATATCAAGTTATCTCTGACCCATTTGAAGAATTACATCGATATCGGCATTTAACAAATTGCATCAGCAAAACTATGGATAGGATTTCTGGTCAATAAAGGAATTAACGTACAAGAGGAAAAGAGTGGGAGAACTTTAGACCTTGGGGAACATCAGCATTAGTAGAAAAGTCAGAAGAGAGAGAGAGAGAGCTTTTTGTTCAGAAGACCTTTATGCCAAATACCATCAAATTCATGAGAAATCCAGAGCAACTGCTTGAGTTTCACCAAACTTTTCTATTGAATTTATGGATCCAGTGGATCAAATATGACGGAATCCATACTAACCATATTAGACACGTTCATCTTTTATATCCAGGATTAATAACAATAATCGTAAAACTTAAAAATCTATAACTTTTCTGCAATTCTAGAACTCCAAATGGAGGGGTTCTTCCCTAGATGTTATATACTAAGGAAACTCTAATAAGAAAAAGTTCGGCCACTGAGATTACAATCCATTGGAATAATGATTACATAATCTGGAATTTACTATATAATATCGGTGTAAAAACACCATAGTTAACCCATATATTTGAGCTACGGTTGTAGCGTAGAAGGCATCGTTTTAAATGTATCTCATAATGTGGTTGCCTTCACAACAAGATAGCTACTATTGAATTACTTCAAATAAATAACGCTTCTCTAGTAGAGAAGACTACTGTTATTTATTTTCAGCGTACCACCACCCAGACGATCGTTTCGAAGCTTTTTGGCTCCGTCATCAGTGGGCGGGTAGGTAATACAATATGCCATCTCAGTTGCGAAGTTATATCCACATTATGAGAGATGCCAGAAGGGTGTGGTGGTAATGTATTTGGAAAATTAAATGCACTAGGCATAATCCTTATGGGTTTTGATAATTTACTATATAATATCGGTGTAAAAACACCATAGTTAACCCATATATTTGAGCTACGGTTGTAGCGTAGAAGGCATCGTTTTAAATGTATCTCATAATGTGGTTGCCTTCACAACAAGATAGCTACTATTGAATTACTTCAAATAAATAACGCTTCTCTAGTAGAGAAGACTACTGTTATTTATTTTCAGCGTACCACCACCCAGACGATCGTTTCGAAGCTTTTTGTCATCAGTGGGCGGGTAGGTAATACAATATGCCATCTCAGTTGCGAAGTTATATCTACTGATGACGGAGCCAAAAAGCTTCGAAACGATCGTCTGGGTGGTGGTACGCTGAAAATAAATAACAGTAGTCTTCTCTACTAGAGAAGCGTTATTTATTTGAAGTAATTCAATAGTAGCTATCTTGTTGTGAAGGCAACCACATTATGAGATACATTTAAAACGATGCCTTCTACGCTACAACCGTAGCTCAAATATATGGGTTAACTATGGTGTTTTTACACCGATATTATATAGTAAATTATCAAAACCCATAAGGATTATGCCTAGTGCATTTAATTTTCCAAATAATCTGGAATGCGCAGTCTTTTTAACATATTTTTCAAGAAGAAAAGTAATAAAAGAGGGAAATACACGATATTAAATAAAAAAACGGATGTGTTCTGTACTTTGCGCAAAATCCAAGAACAGTAAATAAAGAATGCCCCTTATTGAATAAACACAACCAATAAAATGTTGATGGATTATTCCTAAAGGCAACGTGGACGTATCCAGCTTAAACCAAGTGGACAAAATCAAACAGAAAGAAGTGAAATACATCTATTCAATGTTTATAGAGAGTTATGTTGCCCAATTGGCTTTTGATACATTATTTCTACGTGGCATGCTAATGGTTTCTTGTTTTTCTGTTTGAATTTTATACATTCGTGAACTACACTTTAACTGAAAAACAAAAAATTGTCCAACTCTCTTTCTCCTAATGACCCGGTTTTTGCTTTCACCTTTATGCGAGTATTTTTTCAAGCCAGAATGGTCTGAGATCATATAAGATAAAAATGCATACTTAAAATAGCTCTAAGCTGTAAAAGACACTTTTAGTCACCCGATTTAAAACATTAATAATGCATGGGCAATCAGTACCGACAGCGTTAAACAGTCTCCACGTCAGCAAATCTCTGTCATAAAAAAAAAAGGCAAAGGTTTAAGTCTAGAAGAACAAAAGCAGATCATGCATTTCAAACGCAAACAGAACTTGCGTTATTACTTTCCCATTTCGTTATTAAGGAGATGAGTTTCTGAAAAGGTTTTTTTCCCTTTATAGAGATCTAAAATAACAGAAATAAATAACTTAATAGCTCTTGCAACATCCCACTTACTAGATGAAACCTTAGCCACTCAAAGTAATAGATATACAGAGACTGTTTCAGATATAAATATTCTATATTTATTGCGCCGAAAACCTGTAGCTGTTTGATATAAGGATAAAACGCGATACATAAGATATTTTATTGCGTTTTAGCTTTAAAAAGAGCTACAAGTTATATTTCGTATATTATATTATATAACTATTTCATGAATTATTCTGTTCGCTTTAATTTCAGTACTCTGACAGTGAATTTGATTATTCCAGTTAAAATGTTTAAGTATTTAGTTTCGCATATCACTTGCTTAATGATTCAGTTTTTAAATTTAACCATTATTGGATTCTGTATTCAATTACTAGTTTCAGACATCTTGGACAATGCAAGATTAGTACTTTTTTTTTATTATTAATGGTACTAGGTGGTCACAGCCAGCTTTCCTGGCATTCTCACCACTATTCACAATGCTGGACAGATAATTATAGACTTACAGCGCTAATAACCGCTCACTTGAAGCTCTGAAATTGGAATTTGGAGTCCCTACCATGAGAAATTGCAGTCAGTGCATATAATCTCAATGTAATGTCCAGTCTGGGAAAAAGTCTTTTTAAATGAATACACCGACCTAAATGAGCAATCAGTGATGAAACGCACACCCCCCTGAAGCACCTATCCTCCATCGAGTACTCAAACTTGGAAGACCACTCAGTCATGAAATGTGGGCTAACTAAGGATCAACTGGCCTATTAGCGATTGTCTACCAGCTGGCAGAGCTCGTGCCTGCAGTACCAGAAACCGCCTGCAGTACCAGAAACCGCCTGGCACAGAGCAAAGAACCGCTTTGCAGTAATCTAAAGATCGCCAAATGAAGCAGCTCACCTTAGGATATGGTGTTGTAGGAACTGGTCACTTCTTGGAATTTTAATTTCAATATGATGTAGCTGGAGGATCAACTCGTGCAGCAAGGATCATTCAAAAAAATGTTGTTGGAGCTTTTCACTGCATGGTGGAAATTGTTTTCAATATGATATTGCCATGGTTCACGTTTTTAGGAAGAATACAGTGTTATGCACTTCATTTCAATTTTGATATGGAATAACCATGCGACTTTTGCCTGTTGAAATTAGAAACGAACGAGTATTTTATATCAGCAGAGCATACAGCACATCCAAGAAGGCCATTGAACTTTCTCCTGTCTATTTAAATATACCGTACAGGTATAATTAAGTACTCACTCAGTATGCGTAAAGAAATACACATATTTATAAAATAAATCTGCAGCCATTGTCAGTCCACTGCAAGATGGAGGCCTCCTCAACAGAAAATTGACCATAATCTGCCACGCTGATCCAGTGCAGGTTGTCAGATCAGGATTCAAGATACTGACTACTAAATACTACCGTATTTAGCAATCAGGGGCTTGAATCCCGATCAATTCAAAGACCGTATGCTGTACAGTATATCTACTTAATAACATGTTTATATACAGTCATGTTTAAAACGACATACCTTTGTAAACAACAATTAACGGATACATCACCATAAAATTATTAATTTTAAGATTATCAATAATTTCTTAGATCACTGCTAAAAGTATAGAAATCTTAGTGGGACGATATTTAAAAAATTCGTATTTTGATCGGACCATTTTTAAACAATACCCGTGGACTCTTCAAAAGGTTAAATATATTTGATCCAGCATTTACAAAGTTTGGACTCCACTTAAAAAATTTAGGCTTGACCCTGCGACCAAGAATTATCCACAGTAGATCTTGTTTTGTTGTTGACCCTCTGGCTCTTTGTGATGACCCCATATTTCATTCATAATGATAAAATTGGATAAAAGGTTCTCAGAGTTTTTAAGTAATTCCTACCATGCCGTTGATATATGCTTTAATCCTTTTGTCAAAATCGTTATCTATCTTGATTCTATGTATAAAAAACATAAACCCCCGCGAATCTTTGTCAGAAGTTTCAGATTCAAACTGCCTTGGGCAGGAACACAAAGGACGAAAATATTTGAGGATTATTCCTCAAGATGCAGTTCTGAATATGAAATTCCATGACTCCAACGGTGACTTCACCACTCTGAATATAGAAACTCCCTCTCACTTGTCCATAATTTCATTGGTCACATGAAAGGCCATAATTTCAATCTTCCAACATCAACAATTTGCCGATTGACTCAACCACACAGCCTTAACAATCCAAGTACCTCATCTTCAAATAAAGAATTGTGAATACCATTTGAAAAAGTTTCTGTTCTGTCACAAAATAAGCTAATTATGAATTGAATCAAATCCTCTACCACTAATATCTGTATCAGTTCAATATCTCATTATGTAATTAACAATCCAATTATCGCTATAAGAAATAAATTAGTAAAACCATACAATCCAACACACAGGTCCTCAAACAACATTAACAGCCCAAAATGTAAGTCCAAAATTTTAATTTTATTAGTAGACAAAGCATGAAGTCTACAAGCTGTATTAATATAGTTCATCTCCCTATTTTGCTGGATGAAAAACATACGCCAGCTAACTCGACTACCATGATAACTTCAGACCAAATCAATCTGAGAAATGTTTTATCATTTTTCTAACCACGTCTCCAAATTACTCAACAAATTCCCCATTAACTAAAGGTACAGTTCTTTTGTAAGTCCAAAGTGGGAGATTCCAACCGTACATAATAGGTTTAGATTGTGGTAAATCCTTTTTCAGAGACCGCTATCGTTCTTACCATTGGTTTTCTTAACTAAACATGACTTAGATATACAGTCTGCTTTTAAGAAACGGAAGTTAGGTGAAGAAACAGGCAGAGAGAGTTACAAAGCCTCCCTATTTTCTTGAACACCACATAATCCATCGAGAAGTAGTATTTCAAATTAAATTGTGTTCAAGGCAACAGAGAGCAGCTGCACAGTTTCTAAAAGCCATGTCTTCAGGACGCAAATATAAATGGAGTCAGAGTTGCCCTCACCGAGGTAAACAAGTGTATTAGCTGGGAGATAGCGATGATGGAAAAGAAAGGATTTATTCAAGAGCCTGTACCAACCAATAAACCAAAGAAATTTCATTTGTACAAGCAACTGAACACAAGCTATAGCAAAACAACTCAATTTATGTACCAAACATCTCCAAAATAAAAATATTCATTAATGCGTTTAAGTGATACATTTATTCTTTGGAACTATGGCAGATGAAATTTATATTATCATTAGTTTAACTCAAATATTTATTAACAACCTGATTTCGAGCTGTATTTTATATAACTTATAGTTTTTCATTATTGGTTGAGAATGCGGGGAAGGAGGGATAAGAATATTTTGTCCAAGAAAAACAGATGGTAAAGACAGGGGAGATATTATGCAAATCATTGTAGGCAAAGAGATTCACGTACAGAATAAGAAAAGAAAGCTAAAACATTGTCGTTACCTCTGTTTGAAGGCTTTGAAGATGGCTGGACATCACTTTCGATAATTGGCGAGATGGAAATTTCCTCTTCCAAAGAACTTCCACTTCCGGAAGAAATTAGAGATTTTGTGTCATTTTCGTTCGTTCTGGCTTGGCGGTATGACCGCCTGGACCACTTATTCCACTGGGAATGTCGGCACGTCAGAGGTCTGGGGCAATCCATGACCCTTGAATGGAAAGGAGACACACAGCGCTCGGCCATGAGATTCGACATGGAAGTAAGTCCTTGGACTGAAAACACAAAATCAGGGTTTTTAAGGAGAAATACCAGAGGAGAGAGCAGCATGCAAACGCTTCATAGTGGGATCATAAGAGACAGCAGATTCGGAGGAACATCACGAATTCACTAAGAAGCTACCTCGAAGAAAACATGAGAGAGCTCAGTTTCTAAAGGTCTGTGGGATAGAACAGACGGGGCAAAGCACGACAATCCGAGTACAGAAACATCACGGCACGAAACCAAACATCCTCCTTACTTTCGTCTCCTATCAACTAAACACAACTGCCGGTGTTTCCACAGTCTAACACCTGAAGCGCTGGTAGCGGTGTTTCCTCTCTCATCGTACTCTACTCGTCCTTCGGTGTATCACGGGCAAATCCAACGATGCTCTGATGACGTCATGTGGCGGGGGCGCAATACTTTTGATAAATGAAACGTGCCAGGCTTACAAGCGGTTGTAGACAGACCAGGGGAAAGAGAGAAAATTAAAGCATAACACAGTTCAACGAATATATACGAGCGTGTGGATTGGTCACACATCTTATTTATGACAGTAAAATACTGTTCGAAAAGAATTAAACAGAATACTGGAATGCTGAACTGAGCAATCCAGGAGAACTCAAATAGGTGCAGAAAAGAGACACGCGCAAGAATTGTTGGAATATTATAATAGATGTTTGGATATTACGGAATTGAATTATCGTGTTGTTGTTAAATAAATGTTCGTTATAAAGAGATCATATCATTAATGAGAGAAAGGAAGGGACACTTGAGTTACTCCAATAAATGATGGATGAAACTGGGTGGGTTAGACCCAGCTTTACTATCATGACTTTTTTATATCTTTGTGGCCCATAAAAATTCCTCCTGTCATCGATGGGACTCGAACTCGGGTCTTTCCCATCCGGTGTGGGGAAGACGGGGATTCTACCAACTGTGCTACCCACGAGGGCAACATTTTAAGTAATAATTATCTATTCTGTAGAGGCACCAACACAAAGTATCTCGATGCTGTTTTTATTTATCGTATTTTGTGCTAGAATTTAGTTCCTATTTTTTTAATCCCCTTTATGTTCGTTGCTTTATAAAGTTAATATTTTCTGGGGATGTCATATGGCTGGATTTCCTTTTATTGGTTATTTTACTGAAGTTAACCTTAGGAGGAGAAGGCAAAACGCCCAGAATACCATTTTTTTTCAGGGATATTTCATCTGATCGATTTAGGTCTAATACTATTTCAGGGTTTGTCTATTCTTGGCAGTACTATCACTCTTATTACAAGGACTATGAGTGTCTTATCAACACCAATGTTGTTAAACTTACAGCTTGTAGTTTGATAGCCTCAAATGGGCAAACTTTCAGGAATGTTATACCATTTAGAGGACTGATCCCAGTGCATTCAAAATTAAACGGCATTACCTTCTTTTGCAGATTATACGAAGTGGTAGCAAATACATTTCTAAATCGAGATTTAAAGAATGGATGAAGAGGATTGTTGTGCCTCAATCATGGAGTATTCTCTAGCTGATAAGGAACAATATGATAATCAACAATGGCTCTCTGTTGTCTAACTTCTCCACTAATTCTGGTGTTCCGCAAGGGTCAATTCTTTCTCCCACTCTTTTCCTCTTGTATATTAATTACCTTCTTCCATTGACAGGAAAATGCTACCAACTTCAGTTTGATGAGTTGGTGTTTTGTGCTGTGCTTGGAAAAAATGTTTTAAGAATTAAAGCATTTTAATTCACGTAGCCAGTTTCTGTCATAACTTAACTTGAAGATGGCAAATCATTAAGTAAACTATTTAGGTGAATCCCTAGGCATAACAATTTTATACTTTTTTTTTAATTTTATCCAAAATCTTGATTCATAGGGGTGAAAAAGAAACCAACCAATATGGCAAATAGAAATTAGTCTGCCTTTTTTGTGAATACATGCGTCTTTCTTATATTTCCAGTACTATTTATGGATCCGTAGTGACGCAAGTCTCATGTTTAAATTATACAAAGGGCCTTTCAACTTCAGTATTTGAATTTTAAGAGAATAACAGCGAAACTGCAAACAGACTGTCATTCTAAGATTAATCTAAATTTATGCCACTTAGCTCTGGCTACACTAGCACTCTTTGGTGAAAAAATTACAAAAACAAAAGCCCAACTTGATTCAAATATCCAGACTTTACCTATAGCAGATATCTGACGTAGTTATGACAACGAAGAAAAAAGAAATCTTGAGCATACAAAATCTTAAACAGCATGCAGTCTACGTTAAACATTTAACAGAAATGAAAGGGAAATAAAATACTGCAATATTTTGTTTTCCCCTTAAGTTCTATTTGCAGAGAGAAAGAACAGAGTTTTCCTTTCAGGTTTATTTGCAAAATGCATGAGATTGTATTATAATATTTTGGAAAAAAAAGGATAACGTATGGAAGCGGAAAAATAATAAAAAAAACAATTTTTAACTAGGATTTGAATCTTAGTAAGAAACGGAAGTAAGTTCAGAACAGTAAAGTGATGCCTGAAGGCACCGTGCTAATGTACAAAAAATATATATCGTAGGTGGTGGTGTTAATAACAGAATGGTTAAAAGGATGTAGAAAAAAATGGAAGAATTCTTCAAGAGCCAAGACTCGTTGTAACAAAAGCGCTATGGGAGCAAATGCAAATAGACAAGAGGCTGGTCTTATAAAAGAACGTAGCTTTGATGAGAAAGACAGCGGTTTTGCAGTCGTGCTCGTTGTAGACTCTGAAATACCACTCTGCAGAACGTACTTCTGTTTTTGCCACCAAAGAAAGTTGAAATTACATTTGATGCCAACAAGAAATAGTCAGACTAAAAATTTCCTAGAAAAAATACAAATAACGATGAAAAAAGAAGAAACTTTCCCAAAAGACATTGAGAAAAGACTTTGTACCCTTCAATGAAATTTTAAATTCATAAAAATGTCTGTTTACAGCAACTGGATACGACTCCATTAGTTATAAAGATGGACATTGTGTAAATTCAAGTTATGGTTCTACTTGAGCACTCATCAGCCTTTTTCAATCCACCGCAGGATGGAGGCCTCTCCAGAAACTTTCCAGTTCCTTGGGCATTAACAAACTACAATCTGTAATATTCAACATATAGCTGAACATTTCTATTAACAACTCAATTTTTTCCATCAACCATTACGCTCTTTTCTCCCGATAGAGTTGATGGTTTTCATCATTACTTTTACTGTGCGCTGGTTCTTTGATAAAGAACCAGTTCTTCAGGGACACTTTACCACAGTAACAATCGTTTCCTAATGATAAAATTACCGCACTTAACAAAACACTTTAATTAACACTGCCTAAAAGCATTTCTTTTTCATGTCCTTCGTCTGGTAAAAACTAGTTTTAACTTTTCTGAAATTGGGGCTTAGAAGTACGGCGGGAGTGGGAAAACAATTTATTCGAGAGACTCGAACTTAGAAGTTTAATTTGCCTTCACTAGTAATTAAAATAACGATGGAATCAGCCATAAGTGGTGCACGTTTTGGAAAGGCTTTTGCCCATTATATCCTATCTCCAGGTGCATTTAACCAACTGATTTATTAATGGAGTTCACTTAATACCCGTACCACGCATATTTTAATGACAGCGAGAACTTTTTTATTGCATCTTTATGCTTTTGTTTCCGTCTATATATGCGTGCGCATTCCTGTGATGCAAAAGTTTTATTCGTATAAAAAGAATAGAAAACTGTCTGCAGAAGATAATGATTTAACAGAAAGAGGAACAAAAAAGGGAAAAATTGTTAAATTTTTGGATATTTTTATCATTTGACACCGCTGTTGATGTATGTGGGTGTTGTGCTTTTAAGGGAAATCAGCGGCTTAGACCATATCCCCTGAGATCGACTAACTTGGCCACGTTGTGCAAGAAAGCCCATAAAAATTCCTCACATTATTAAGGGGTCTTTTACTGGTGTAGGAAGAATGGTGATTATATCAAGAGGGCAACACTTGACCGCACTCGAATCTTAATGGTGTTATCAATCTCACATCGTAAACTACTACAGTGATTGTGTTGGAAAGTAATTCTAAAGTAACCCAGCGAATCCTTGCTGCCTAACTTCGAAACCATCTGCCGAAATCTCTGTAGGAAGACACAAAGGAAATTACGTTATATTTTCTTTGTTGATTATAATCTTGGAAGATTACACTGCGTGGTAGGATTAACACCAACATGCCCTTAGAGAAATCAAGGAACTGACATATGCATTTGAAGTGTCTACTTGAATATTTAGAACTGTGATTACCTTCACAACTGTAGACTTCAAGACTTCACCTGTTAAGTATGTTTTATTGATTACGTGTCTTAAATACTACCTCTAAGTTTGAAGAAGTGTTTAATTTTGCTGAGGATATTCTCAGAGTAATCGGAATAGTGTCTGGAACAATACAGTTTGATTGTTTTGTTTTTGCGCTAACCATGTCTAAGAGGTGTCATTCAGCTTGCCTATTCTGCTCGATTATTGTTGGTTGGTTGTCTGTTGGGTTTTTAGCAGAATCGGCAACTAAAGCCATGTTGCTCCGTTTATATTTTCTGTAAATTATGTGTCTTCTGAGGTCGATTTTCTGTTTGCTGGAGAAAAAACCCGAGTTTTCGGGAGAAAAACCATGGTGCCTCGTCTGAGACCGACTAACTGGGACACATTGTAAAAAATACCCATAAAAATTTCTCCCGTCATCGATGGGATTCGAACTCAGGTCATTTCCATCCGAGATCCTACCAACTTTGCTACCCACGACGGCTTTGTTTGTTTGATTAAAAAACCAGTTTTTAGAGGGTCACCCGCAAAACTACCTCCGAGACCGAATAAGAAAGACCGAATTTTGGATGAGCTAAGTTTAGAGTACAGAGAGTTGGGATGCAAAGTGTCGTTAAAGTTTCATTTCTTACATTCCCATTTAGACTTTTTTCGTGAAAACTTGGGAGCGGTCTCCGATGAACACGATGAAAGGTTTCACCAAGATATTCCTCAAATGGAAAAAAAAGATACCAGGGAAAATTTTGGCAAACTACTGTTGGGAGTTCCCGAATCATTTTGTGGATTGTTGGCGTGGGATGTCTATTTTTATAGCACTGCTCTGGAATTAGCAGACATTTCGTGAGGCACCATCGGCCATAGCAACAGCAATCAATTTCTTAAAAAAATAAAAAACCTGATGCAATTGGGCTGCAGAGAAATGTGTTCTACTCTTCTGTCCTACAGGGAAATACTGGTTCGGTCGTTTCTTCCTGTGCGGAATCGAAAGGTTTGGATTTGAATCTCATCAAGATGGGTAAAATTTTTATGAGCCTTTTACACCAAATATTTTTTTTATAAAACCTAGCTTGATGTGCAATTGTGGTAAATAGATTTTTGACTTCTCCACCAAAAGAGGATATGCTACAATTTTCTGGCCTGGTGTAATTTCTAAACCGTCTGGCCATTTTTTTACCCTGTAGTGGCAATCCTTCGCTCGGCTGTCCCACTCGCATTAAAAAAGCAGCAACATTTAGTGTAGCCACCTTGCAATCCAGTCAACAAAACTACAACTTTTAGGTCGGCACAGATACCTCATTTGTATTCTTGATAGCATATTTTTTCGAAAAGAACCTGTAGTTTCTTTCATGTGAACTGCATAAGCCAATGGTATAGATAGATACTTATTTCCATTATGGAGTAAAACTGCTTTAAAACTGACCTTGGATGAATCAATGAAGAGCCTTCACTGCTCGGGGACCTGCTCCAGATATAATTCTTTCATTAATTCCTGGACATTATTAAAATAAACCAAAGCACCATCCATGGAATAATAGGTCGTTATGTTAGATTGCCTCTTCCTATAAAAACACACCTTGAAGCCCTTTTCAAGAAGATTCCACTGCTGAAGCCGTGGTCCTAGTAATTGAGCCTTCGTTTTGAAGAGGTCCAAATCGTTCAAATTTGACTGACTGATTAGATGTGGCTTTGTAGTATCAAGGGTTGAAAAGTCTGGATCTGTACTCGTTCTGGGTTCTGCATCTTCTGGAGACTCCTTTTCTGATCCTGGATCAGAGTCAAGCCCATTGGTTTCTGGTGGCTTTGGCACTGTATCATCGTGAGGAACCGGCCTTAGAGCAGGAGGTATGTTGGGATACTCTACTTTATTCTTGGATTTCCCAGAAAAACCTGAAATATTGGTCATGGAAAAGTAACAATCGTTTATGTGGTCTCGAGGTTCCACCGAAACAGCAAAAAGGCATCGATTTATGACTACCTCTAAGCCAGCCCGTTAATGTCCTTGAACATAAATTACATGAAATCTTTGGAGCCCATTATCTTGATTGCTTTAACTAACTGTTTGGCCAGTCTCAATCTGATATGGAGTGTTGGTACCAAGGCTTTCTTGGAATCTAAGGATTATTTACCATAATGTGTGCGCCGGGCTGCAACTCAATTACGGCACACCATTCTCTTCTCCTGTAGTGCTGTTCTGATATCCCGACATCTTGAAATCCCCACTTATACTGATCATACATGATCTCTCGCATATTTCTGTAGTCTTCTTTAATGTGAACAGGTTGGGAAGTAGGATTCAATGGATGTACATTCGCATTTTGATGCAATACGGCTTTAAAACTTACTTGAACCGTCTATAAAAAGACACTACTATTCTGAATGGAGACCCATACCAATTTTTCAAAGACCAATTAAAATAATAGCAGTTACCATTGCAATTCCAGTTCCTGTAAATATATGATAAACGGCTGTAAATAAATTTCATTATTTGGGGTGTTTATTGACCTCCTTTGAATTAAACAGATAACCCAGTTCAGATCACTGTACATGTGGTTATTCGCACCAACGAAGGCATCTCAGTAAATCCTATTTGCAACTCTAACAGCCTAGCGACACTGCATACGTTGTGCACTTAAACATCGTAGCTTCAAGAAATTTAGAGGAATCCTCGCATAACAAACACCCTTCCAAAACTTGTTTGAAGCAAACCTAAAACCCGATTCTTTATTTGATGTTGCTAATGGCAACATAAGTTGATTAGAAGAGGCCCCTAATGTATTGTTTCTCCTAATTCCCCTTCTCTCAACTCAGCTAATACTCAATTAACGCTTTCAGCTATATAGGAAAGGACGTGAGCTCAGGCGGTAAGGAGATCCTCTTTACTGCTGAGCTTCTTGAGGATTTTAAATTATACTCTGCAGAAACCTGGTTAATTCCCCCTTTCTGAAGAAGAGTGTCACTGTCAGATGAAACGTTTTAGTCTACAATCTGTCACAACTCATTTAAAGGTTACACTGTGAGAACCCAGCAAAATTAACAAATTTAATGTTTTTTTAACAATAGATTGTATTTTAATACATTTGTGAAACGTGTTTCAAAAAACTCGCTGCCATATTAGGGTTACCCGAGAATAAATATGAGTGGATAATTTTATTCTCGGGAAGGAAAATCCTTGCTATCCTCGCCTGAGACAGATTAATTCAGCCACGAACAGAAAACAGCCCATAAAAGTTCCTCGTGTCATTTAAAGGATTCGAACCAGGACTTTTTTCATCCGGTGTGGAAGGATGGTGGTTATATCCACTATGAAACAGCAAGGACTAAAAGAAGTCATAATAAATCAAGCAGAATTCTGAAATGCTAAAAAATGTAAAAAAATCACCACCGCTTCAGCAGGGAGGATAATTCTGATGATTTGAAGTCACTATGGTAGTCCCCTCGAAAAAGACAGAGTATCCCCTGTTATCCTTATATTTATCCCTTGATATATTGAAGTTACAATTTAATTCACGTAAAATATTACTAATTTTGTTTGATGTTATGCAGTTAAGAGTTAAAAGAATGAAGATTACTAGATTAGGAGTTACTTAAATTAGAATTGCCATTAGCAGATGATGCTAGAAAGCAAGCTTATAAACCATCAGCCAAAAAAAAAAAAAAAAGAAAAACTAAACCATTCCCGTTTCACCTATCCATCCCCTCCAGCATGTTTGTTTAGCTCTTCCTTGAACTTATTCAAGCTATCCACTTCCACAACAACAAAATGGAGATTGTTTGTTCCAGCAATCAACCGCTCGCTAGCTTCCGCACATCTGTTCTACAATTGTCCTTCCTGAATTTCAATTTATGTCCCCTCATGTGCGTAGTTTGAGCAAGGGGACAAATCCCATCGGCGGCATTGAACTTGCTCAATCATTGAAAGCCTTAAACCTCGATAGGATCACCTCGCAGTACACCAGATGTTGCAACTTTCAGAATTGAAGCCCTTCTTAAGAGCACCCCTTTGTTCTCACCCTTTTCCGTACCAGCAGCTCTACGTCCATCATAAAATGGAGCCCCCACACCATTACACAGCCCATCATCTCAGAAAAGATCTCTCCTCATCGAACCCTTGCTTTGACTGAAGTATAACTGCACTGCAGTCTGTATGGTCCTGCATCACTTCTTTAACCAGTGACTCCATTATATTCCCTGAAATAGAAATTAAGCTTAACAGGTGCGTAATTAATAGTGTCACCTTTTCATCCCACCGACTTTGTGAATTGCGGACACATTCTCACATCTCCAGTCCACAGTGACCTCCGCTGAATCCAAGGATGCTCTCATAATTATGGATAAGGGTTTGCTTACTTCCTTTGCCGCCTCCTTTAATATAACTAGATAAATTCCATCCACCCCAGGTGCCTTTCTTAGGTTTAACTAAAACAATCTCTCTTCCACTTTGCTCTCAGTTATTGCAAAATCATTTATCTCACTGTTAGAGTTTGATAAACTTCTGGCGCCTCCTTCCCTAAATAATTTCTTATGTGCGAATGTAGATGCAAAATACTCATTCAGTTTGTCAGCAACCTGAGCAGGATCATCAAAAGAAAAGCTGTCGATATCTAGTGGACCAATTTGATTCATCCTCTTCCTTCTAGTGTTTACATAAGACGTCTTTGCTGTTTTTCTTTGCATCCTTTTCCAAAGAAAAGATTTCTCGTAATCTGCCTTCGCTTGCCTAACCTCCTTTGTGACTTGATTGCAGACTAGCTTATTTTTCTTCTCTGCAACGAATCTTATTAGTTCATATGAAAAAAGAGCCGAGTATCATTAATTCCTTGAATGCTTTCCATTAAGAATTTGTTGTTGGTAACATCATTAGTTAGTCTCACTGTACAGAATTTAAAATCTGTCTTAGACCACTGTCGTCACCTTTAAGAAAGCAAAAACCATTCCCTTTACCCTTGATGGCAGTTATTCTCTTTTTGCCTCTCAAACATACTGCTGTAGAAAACAATGATCCAATCAATCCTCAATATTCTTGCTAGTGTGCTAGTGACCAATCCAAAAGTTCCAATGAATATCTCGGAAGTTAAAATCCCCCGTTATAACATTCTGATTTTTTAACCCCCTTTATTTCTCCGTACGGCTGTTCGTTGTACTCATCGGAGTCATTAGGCCTCCGATGTGTCTGCATCTGATACCTTGGCCAGCACATCCACCTTTTCTTGTTCCTCTAAATGTCGATATTCAAGACGCATGCTCCTCACACGTACTTCAAGACTCCTGTGGATAGCAAAGCAACATCTCCTACATATCACCGATAAAAAGACAACCGTGAAGTACATTAAAAAGTGACCTTTACTCTATGCTGCTGAAATTTGGGACTCAGTGGCACCGTCAATAAAGAAATTACTCTTTGTAGCAGAATCCTGGCTCCTAAACTGGGCCAGGAGGAAGCATAACCTTTCAGTTGTGCTTCATAGCTTGCCGACTCTCTCGTGATATTACGTGTTTCCCACCTTGATCAACGCCTCGAGGATTCCCCACCTGGCTGAAGGATTCACCCTGCTGGCCTAAGGGTCAATCCCGAGCTATACCCACGTTCAGCACGGCTCTATCTTTCGGACAGGTTCCTCCCTCAGCAGATGCTCAGACTCAGAATCTTGACGCCGACCTGAAGAAATTCGCTGTTGATCGCAGATAGTGTAAAGTGTATTCGTGTCAAACGGCATCAGGGGTTTCCCCCCATCTCCGCGTAGTATACATTGTCATGTGGAACAGAACACTGTTGAGGCCAGAGATTTAAAAGTGTATGGATATTGTACATGTGTACTGTCGTGTACCGTTGTTCATCTGGTCATTTAGCCGCTGGACCCCTACTAAGGCCCAACGTTGCCCACACTCGGCCCCGTGGAGGCAGACCAGGTACACCAGTATTACAATTATTTACTCTGGCAGGCTCTGCCACCTAATTTCCTGAGATTTCAGTGGCTAGGGCCTATTTAAAAAAAAAAAAAACAAAATTGGGGTAGACGCTAGAGGTTTAGATAAGGCCGATGTAGGTTTTAAATGAATGTTAGGTTAATTTTTCACATTGGAGTTTAGCAGCTTGCAGTTGGGACATTCACGGTCGGTTGGTAAAGGTAGAGTGGGGGAAGACTGAAGGTTGGGGGGAACAGGTAGAATTATGGGAACCAAAGAGAAGGCGATTCCAGGAGTGTCAGTGGAGCAAGCCCCACCAGGGGAAGAAGGGGGAGGCGATGAGACAGAGGCCCATCTCTTCCCTCTCCCTGCCTAGGGATGGGGTTTTAAAAGTGAACTGGGCAAGGGTGTCCAGTTCAGAAAGCCAGGCGGCGTGCTGCAGCAGAGCTGCTGTGGTCATATCCAGTCGTTGCGTCGCACATGGGAGAAAGATTCCCGTCCAGAGAGATCATTGTCTAGTAGGAGTCCGCATTGATGGTGAAGGATCGTCTATCATTCGCAATGGATGTTCAATCCTGGGAGGGAGAGTGAGGTCCCACCCTAACGGTCATAGTTTGGTTCAGTTTGGATGCTCATGTGCAGGGAGCCCTGAGCTAACGGCGTGCATCATTGATTGCAATTTGTGTTCTCCTTCTTGCAAATAAGTCTTGTGCAAATTTGGCGAGCGCACTATATATTCATCGAAGCTGTCCAGGAGATGGTGTTCCCGGTCCTGAGGTAAGTAAGTTAGTCTGGTGATTAGGATTCCACGTAGGTCGTCGTACAGCGGGCATTGGTGCATCAAATGTTGCCAGCTCTCGCGTTCCCCACATGGACAATGTGGGTCCTCCACAAGCCGAAAGGCTGTAAGTTTTTCACTGAAAGGTCCGTGACCCGTCAGGAGATAAGTGGAGTGCAGTCCTGGGTGGAGCCAAGGCGGTGATTTAGGGTAAACTTTGTGTATGTCTGGAAGAAATTTCCTTGTCACTTCTCCTTTGCTGCTGTTTGTCCAACGGGTTTGCCATTCTTGCTTCAGATGCCCCAATAATCGGGTATTTTCGGTTTTTCTGTCATTTGTAGGTTCGATGGTGTACCCCATGAATGTGATGGGCATCCCTTTAGATAGGTAGTATGACAGGCCACACCTTGATCGCAGATAGAGGGAAAAAATAAATTAGCCATAAATTATCTGCACTTTCATCTGCTTCTGTTTAATTGAGCTTGTTATGTTATATCGAGGTTACACCAGCTCAATCAGACCTAACCCTTGTGAGGAGTTCTCTCCTTTTTATTGCAATATATTTTCATTTGTAGATCGTTTTGTTTTCGTTTGAGAATCCCGGAAGTACCGGGAGGCTGTGAACTCATGGCCGTGAAGGGCATCCTGCAATATTTTGCAATAAAGGTTATCTCCCTATCTCTGTATGGTAATTTAGCCAGTCTTCCACAAGTTTGGAGAGGTCTCAATTCGATTCACGAGGAAATTTCTAAAGTACTCTTCAATCACAGCTGTAATTAGGCAAAGGGAGTTCGATTTTCATCCCGCAAACCGTATTTCCTTTCAATACACTATATTGACATGCTCCTGTACTGTTAAAATAATAATTTGAATCTGTTGGACAGTAGCGTGATATCCACGCAACTTGTGAAGAAAAATAGGGAAGGTCATTCTGTGGAGAGACAATGGCGACAAGTAATAAACAAGTCTGCCTTCACTGTTTGCCTACAAAGACTACAAAACAGCTCTGGGCACTTTTCACAGCAGGAAGCTTGCCATTCTATTTAAATCGTTGGCCCATATAACGGATTCTAATATCATCTTGCTTGTACATTGATACAAAACCATCCATGTTTCCAGTTGTATAATTACTCTTTAAATTATCCCTCGGTCCATAATAAATATCTGTCTTGTGTGCTTCTTATCTCAAAATATTCCCCTTAGATATGGTGGTCACATCTCAATTAGACACCACGGATTATTCTAATTTCCTAAATACATTCTCTCGCTCACGGATATTATGCTAAAACATAACCTGGCTCATTGCCTACAATCTGTGTGTGTAGCTTAATCTCTTCTTGTTGGGTGCGTAATTAACTGCCACAAATCCCCACAGATGGCGAGTTTCGGATACAATGATGAATAGATTCATGACTAGATATAACTGGAAGTTACGTTATAATGATGGCTTAAATACCACCGAAACTGCCCAGTAGAAGAGACAATTATTGTGATTATCCACGAACATATTTAAGCATTTCATTATTTATTTATTCCTTCAAGGCATTCAGAGAAATGAGCGAATGACATCGACGAACTACCAATTAACAACGTGGAAATTATACACTCACTGACTAAAAAATTAGAAACCATTTGCAATTTTCGTCAACAGATAATTAAGCGTAGCTTATGTCAATGTAAGTTGTCACATGGAATGATCACAATGTTCCTTGGTATCAGATAATTATAGTACGCTTTCTGAGGCTTCTCAGTCGATCCCAGTCATGAGGAAGACAGGTGATCTTTCCGATTTCCAGAAAGGTGTTATTGTTGGAGCACGTTCAGCAGGCGCTACAATTGAGAAAACAAGGGAAACTTCTCTAAAGTATACAATCGGTGGAAGACGAAAGCATAATTCAACTCTAAAAATAAGAAGTGCGGCAGGAAGTCGAAATTGCAGGAATTTAAAGCGAATTGTACGTCAGAATATAACGTCCAGTGCGCAGCAAATGGCTTAAAAATTCAATTTAGGCAAAAAAAAGACCCATTTCAACCGAACTGGGTGGCGCAAGTTGAAGAAGCTGGGATTTGGTAGTCGTGTGTCTGTTTTTGACAGCCCGATTGGTCCCGTATTTTAATCATTTGTATTACCGGGGGGTACCTCTTTCTGCGTGCTGCGATTCAGAAATAATCATAAAGGCGGAGGTGTCTATTTTCGTCAACCATCCTCTTTACACTCTGTTATCAGGTGTTCGACCAAAAATCTGAATACGAAGCTCTCTCTCTCAGATATAGTTATTCGCTAGTTGACATCACTGCAATTTACGTTCCTCGACCTCCGAAACATGACATTTCAAAAGGCAGTAATTAGATTATCGGTCATCAACATTCATCAGCATTGCAAGTCGTCTGTTGAGATTTCAATCTACCTGCTCACATGGCAAACACCTCAAAAGAACTTGCTTTCAGTTAGTCAATAACTTTCCCAATAGAGGTAAATCTTGTTATCTTCTCGGTAGCACAGCGGTTATAATCCTCTCAACACCGGATGGAAAAGGCCATGGTTCGAATCCCGGCAATGACACGAGGATGCTTCATGGGTCTTTTTACTCCAGGGATAAGTTAGTCTACCTCAGGCATTGATAGCAAGATTCCTGCCCAATTTAAATTCTGGTCTTTCATCCAGCAAAACAGGCAAACCCACCAGAGAATTCACGCAATTTATAGACATAATTCGACTAATATAAAAGCGAACGTAGAGATCGTGAAGTTCAAAGCAACGCGTATGTATGACGCAGGTAGCAGGCTTCTGTCTCACTGAAACTAACTTCAGAGTGAAATGAGATTGCAGAGAATGCCGAGACGATCGTTCGACACCGATAACGGGAAGGGTGGATTATCAGCATTCGAGAAGCTGGATGGTCGTTCGTCTGTAGTGGGCGGTGACAATACCACGGGGTGTTGGCAACAATGGCTGCGAGAAGGAACGACTGTTCGTCTTATATTTCCGAAGGTTTACACCGCACCTACAATCACTCTGGCTACTGTCCAACGAGCTGTAGCATCCCATAACCCATCGAACCACTGCATGCCGAGTGGCAGAAGGGGGAGGCGCTGTGCATACCGACCATTGCATCGACTACTCCTGACTGCTTACAATGATCTTCAGCGATGAATCCCGCTCTACTTGGGGTCCGATGACCGACGCATATACATGTGACAATGACATTGTGAACGCAGTAATCCTAGAGCTATTGTTGAACTCAATACCGCATGCCCTACTGGCGTCATAGTGTGCGAAGCGATCAGTTTTGATAGTGTGTCGTCGTAGGTGTTTGTCAACGGTAAACTGATAACTCGTCGCTCTCTCCTTTCTTACGGGTGTGCCTGACTCCATTTTTCAGCAGGACAACGCCCAAACATATACACATACTCCATGAGTTTTCTCTGAGTGTCTTGCTCAGTCGGGTTTACGAATTTCTCCTACATTGAGCACTTGTGTGCCATGGGTGAACGCCATCTACAGAGCTACACACAGCCAACAGAGACCAAAGATGTTCTGCGGAACCAGCTGCAAGAGGCTTGGTAGAAACTTCCATAGGAAGCTATTCGACGCGTACGACTCCATACTAAGGAGATTAGCTCAATGTATCCAAAACGGTGGTGGACTTACAATGGACGTATCATAAAGATATCTCCATTGCAAGCATTATTTTGTGTGCTTAACTGTGTCCACACATATTGGTGTCTGCAACTGATGAGTTCCTTGGTCATCATTCCTCTAAATATCCTCTCTGTATTCCTGTTCCTTCAGGGTCCTGCAATTTTTTGTAAAAGTAATTTATAAAAGGTCATTAATGCGGTATAAGTATATGCTACCAAGAAAATTTCGACTGTGACCAACAGAACAACCCTTAAACCTACCTCAACTTTTATCAAGACTGTTGTTCGACTGCATGCTTAAGAACAGAAACAAGAAATAATTTATATAAATAAACGTTACAAAAATTCTGAATGTAAGAATGTAATTGGTGTCTGCAACTGATGAGTTCCTTGGTCATCATTTAAGATAGCATTTAAGGATAAATAAGAACAGATGGTAGGTGGTTATTCAGTGTCGAGAATGATAGACCTAAAGGTAAGTAAAAAAAGATTAAAAGAAAGTAAAGATCGACGCATACGAGTCAGATAGGAAGAAGCGAGTTATAATTGGGATCATTAGTACCAAAATAATTAAATGGAGAACTGATGGTTAATTTTATCCGAGAATTACAGTCATAATTATCTATCCATGATGATATGGCGTTTTGTATCTCCAGATGACTTTTTATGACCCATTTGTGGCCTTTTCCCCAGTAGTCTGGAGTTACAAATGCTAGGTTGTCCCAGACAATAATTATGACTGTGTCCAGGAGTAACAACCATAATTATCTCTCCGCCTACCATCTATTAGATTACTCGAGGAATTCTAGACATTATTATTATTCCTAATGCCTTTATTTTCTCCTATAATTTAACAGCTTTTTACGTCCCATTATCCTTTACTATATAGCCTTTGCACTTTTATAACGTTACCTTCCTTTTCTACTTATCAAAATCTTATATAAACAAAATCTTTATTTAACGCAATAGTGATACAGCAGTAATGCCAGGCATTTTACATTGGTTTGTGGAAAATGCCATTGGGGAACGGAGCCCACATCGAGAATTCTGGTTCATCCACCAGAGTCAATTCCAAAATAGGTTTTAAGGTTGGTTCCACGACCCCGCCACCTATTTACAATATTGTACAGATACCGGAAGAGAGAGATATTAATAGTATAATTAGTTATTGCTACTGGACACATTTCCCTCTCTTTCTTGGCCCCGAGTGCCAAGCGTTCCGTGACCAAGTGGTTTCTGTGCGTTCCAAAAAGCGTTATATCCAAAGAGCCTTTGAACAAATTATATTTCGTTCCAACTACCGTTTTCTTTATTTATAAATTACTGCAGTTCTTTTGCACTACAAGAAGTAGGCAAAGGTCCAGAAAGGGAAGCCACCTTTCTGTTTCTATTTCTAACAGTACTAACCAAATAGCTCAGCCGCTTGGTCACCTAGTGGCACTGCTTCTGCCTCCACGTGGCGGGGCCGGAAACCTGGGAGGTAAAGAAAACCCCCAGGGCCAAAAGGAGCAAAACATGGAATATGACAACTTCCCCCCAATTAAGACTGCAAATCTGAATAATACGGATTTGCATCAACCTGATATTGACTCTACCAATCCAAAGAGACTGAAGACGGATACTCCTCGAATTGAACACAGAAGTTTTCTGATTCTTCATTCACTGACAAACCAGCCCTTAGGCAATCTATCGCCATTTCTCATTCAAAAATGTCTTGAGAACGTAGCTGGTTCCCCGAAAATGGTGAGACGACTAAAATCTGGCGACTTGCTTGTATAGACCACAAGCTCTAAACACTCTGAGTCTCTACTTAGACTCAATTTATTTGGTGGAATTCTAGTCAATGTGTCCCCACATGCCACATTAAACACATCCAAAGGCGTAATTTCAGAGTGGGACCTAATGAATGTCTCAGAGGAAGAAATTGTTCAGGAACTGCAGGATCAGAAAGTCACACAGGCCAAAAGAATCATGATGAAAAAAGATGGCGAGCTAATTCCAACTCGGAGCATCATACTAACATTCAGCTCACCAAACCTACCTTCGTCAGTGAAAGCAGGGTATTTGCATTGTCGCATCCGTCCATATATTCCAAACCCAATAAGATGTTATAAGTGTCAGAAATTTGGACACTCACAAACAGTCTGTCGAGGTGACCCAGTATGCCCAAACTGTGGATCGAAAGAGCATACCCAAACTGATTGTAATGCCCAGTCTTCTCTTTGTCCCAACTGTAAAGGCAACCATCCAGCCTTCTCCAAGAATTGCGAACAGTGGAAATACGAGAAAGAAATACAAAATAGAAAAGAAAGTCTCATTCCCAGAAGCACGAAAGCAATTGCAACTACAGATGCCTAGACGTACATATGCCGAAGCCACTAAAAAATTTCATTCAGTATCCATTCAAACGACACATCAATTCCACCAAACATCTCTATTTCTGAATGGGCTAGATCCTTGCTCTCTTCTGTACCACAATCATCAAAGCAACATATATCAAGCAGGGCTAACAACACGCCAATCACCATACCACCTGCTGTCCATGCAGCCCCTGTAATACCCGTTCAAACAGAGAAACCAGATCCCGTTAGCAAACAGCCAGTTGACTCCGTCCTTATGGATACCAATGAGATCCCCAGTCAGGAAGAAATAGAAACCGTTCTGGAGATCCATCCAGAAGATGAAATAGACAAGAGACCAGTTTTCTCAAAAAGAGATAAAATTAAAATTGACCTCGTCAAACAGACTTTTAAAAAACAGACAGACTCAGCTCCTTCATCTAAATCTAAACAATGAACAACGTAGTCCAGTGGAATTGCAGAGGCTTGCGTAGCAATATTGATGACATCCAGGAAATAATTAAACATCATAATCCAGTTGGCATCTGTTTACAGGAGACATATTTAACTCCTAAGGTATCTCTCTCGATCAAAAATTATTCCCTTTTCAGAGAAGATAGACCGGTTACAAAAAAAGCTCACGGTGGGGTTGCTATTCTCATAGATTCACGAGTCCCTTGCAGATGTGTTCCTTTGCAAACATCTATTGAAGCGGTTGCTACGCGAATAGCAATTGGAGTCACTATAACACTTGTTTCTATCTATCTACCGCCCACTCAGCCTTGCACTATTCGTGAACTTGAAGATCTAATACTGCAGTTGCCAACCCCTTTCTATTTATTGGGCGACTTCAATGGACACCATCCATTGTGGGGCTCTCCCAATGCAGATGGACGGGGACAACTTATTGAAATTCTCATTGACAGGCAGAATTTATCCATCCTAAATACTGGTTCACCAACTTACATCCATCTCCAAACAGGAACTGTGTCCTCAATAGATCTATCTATCTGCTCTCTGATCCTTTTTCCTTGTATTCAGTGGACAGCTCTGGATGATCCACTGAACAGTGACCACTATCCACTAATCTGTAAAATTCAAACTTCACACTCTGTGACTTCAGAAAACTTCATGAAATGGAAAATTTCCAAGGCTGATTGGGCAAAATATGCTTATCATGTATCCTTTGATAATCAGATCATTGAATCTTGTCCAATTGACATAGTCACCAGCCATATCACTAAACAAATCCTAGCAGCTGCGTCTATTGCCATCCCACAGTCACAGTTAAGTTCCCGTAGATCCATAAATTATTGGTGGAATGAGGACTGTAAGAGTACCAAAAAAGAAAAAACCGAGCCTGGAATATATTCCGCAAACATCCTACTACCAATAATCTTATAAATTATAAAAAAAACTCAGAGCCAAGGGTCGCCATATCAGGAAGAAAGCAAAAAGAGACTCCTGGGTCCGATTTGCAAATTCAGTTAATAAAAATACAGATTCTAGAATTATATGGAGAAAAATAAAACAATTAAATGGCAAAATTCCTCCCCAATGGAATGGACTGGAGCTGTGTACTCCTGCAGAAATTGCAAATGCTTTAGGCTCTGTATTCTCACAGCTGTCTGCATCGACCGCATACGACCACTCATTTCAGAAGATTAAAGCTTCAGCTGAAAAATCTCGATTGAACTTCAAAACCAAATCTTGTCTATCATATAATCGGCCCCTTACAATGATTGAACTTCAAGAAGTTATATATACCTCAAAGAACAGTGCTGCTGGTCCAGACGGAGTGTATTATACAATGCTTAAACACTTAGATAACAAAGCATTATCCTTGCTGCTGACTTTCTACAATCGTATTTTCACTGAACATTCATTCCCCACATGCTGGCATCACTCCTATGTACTGGCAGTTCCCAAACCAGGGAAAGATCACTCTATCCCTCACCACTCTAGACCTATTTCTCTTACCAGCTGCTTGGGTAAAACCCTGGAAAAAATGATACACCGCCGACTGACCTGGTATCTTGACTCCAAACATTTAATATCTGATAGCCAATTTGGCTTCAGGAAAAATCGATCATCCCTGGATCTCATGGTCAAAGCTGAAACAAACATTAGGAATGCGTTTATCCGAAACGAGCATCTCGTTATGGTCTGCCTTGACATAGAGAAGGCCTTTGACACCACTTGGCGTTTTGGCGTCTTGAGAGATCTGCATTTCCTTGACCTCAGAGGCCACTTACCATATTTCATACAAAACTTCCTTCAGCATAGAACTTTTCAAGTCCGTTATCGGCAAGTCCTCTCGCAAATCTATATACAAGAGGAAGGAGTCCCACAAGGCTCAGTTCTGAGTTCTACCTTATTTGCAATAAGAATAAATAATATAACCAAATGCATACCCGTCCCTGTAAACACATATCTCTATGCCGATGACCTGACTGTTTCCTGAAGTTCACAGAATATGAACTCCATCGAAAGGCAACTGCAAATCTCTCTTAACAATATTGAACTATGGATAACACACAATGGATACCGACTATCACATCATAAATCTAGTGTCATTCATTTTTGTAACAAACGAAAGATGCATCCTGAACCAGAGCTTCACTTAACGAATCATCCTATAACAGTCATGAAAAGTATTCGCCTCCTCGGCCTGATTTTTGATAGTGAGCTTAATATCTGCGGACTACTTGCCAGAAAAAAATGAATATACTCGGAGTTCTTTCTTCGATAACATGGGCTGCAGATCGCTATACCCTGCTTCAATTGTATCGAACTCTAATTAGGTCTCGTCTTGATTATGGTGCCCCAGTCTATGGCTCGGCCAGGGAAAGCGTGCTAACACGACTTGCACCTATTCAACATTCTGCCCTCAGGATTGCTACAGGAGCATATAGGACATCGCCAGTACAAAGCCTTTATATTGAAGCCCATGAAGTTCCACTCTGTCTCAGAAGAAAGGTGTTACTTCTGAATTATGCAGCTAAAATTCGAGGCATGCCTACCCATCCAATTTGGCCTATATTTAATGATCCACAGTTTAAAATTTTCTATAGAAATAAACCCAGTGCAGTTCAGCCTACTGGTATCAGATTACAAGCACAATCAGAAACTTGGAATGTCCATCTCGAAAAAGTCCTCCAAGATCCAACCTGTTCAGTCGCCCCACGGGCATATATTAAACCATCCTGCGACAATTACTTCGTAAACTGGGGGAAGCATTCCCTGGCAAATATCAATATACAACAACTCCATACTGCTCACACAGAGAATTATCCTCTTTTTACAAAAATATATACCGATGGATCAAAGTCTGATAGTGCAGTAGGTGCTGCAGCAGTTTTCCCTTTTAACACCATCTCTCTATCACTTCCCACCGAATGCAGCAGTTATACAGCTGAGTTATTCGCCATCAAGCTTGCCCTACAAAATATTCTCCATCTGTCCATCAAAAAGAGTATAATACATACGGACTCGCAGAGTGCACTTATAACCCTACAAAACACCTCCTCACCAAAGAATCCTTTAATAAAAACTATAAGAGATATGTTGATACATACTCAGGAACGCCAGCTTGTAGTTATCTTTTGCTGGATCCCAGGCCACACTGGGATATCTGGAAATGAATGTGCAGATTATGCCGCCAAACATCCTAATTCAGATTCATCAGGTGCTCTCGTTCCATATGCTGACTACAAATCTAATATACAAAGAATATGTAAGGAACAATGGACACTTATATGGCAAAATAAACGAGATAATTAGTTCTTTCAAATAAAACCAGATCCACAATTATGGGCCTCTAGCTTCCGGGAAAACAGAAAGGAAGAAGTAATCCTAGCCAGAGCAAGAATTGGTCACAGTCACATTACCCACCTATTTCTCCTCACAGGCAATGATCCTCCTCAGTGTACACATTGCAATTCTCAACTCACAATGAAGCACATTCTTGTTGAATGCACCTTATATTCGCATGCCCGGCAACTCTCTTTCAGTTTTCTTCCTAATCTTAAGGAATCTTTAAAGCTCTGTCATATCATAGGTAACGATGCCAACCTCACAGAATTTTTCTCATTTATCAAACGGATAAACTTATATGATCAGTTCTGACTGTTTGCAAAACAGTCATCATGAATATCGTCCACATCGCCGATAGGCGCAATATGGCCTGAGCAGCCCTTGCGCCAAAAACAACAACAACTCTCTTTCTAGATAGACAGTTACAGGACAGATCACTTTCCTTCTTTTGACAGAACTCAGTAGTCCAAAAGTTAATCAAAAGTACAGCTACCAAAAACCGTCTATGATGGTTCATTTAGCCAGCAGCACAAAAAGCTGGGTAATAACACCAGTGGTTCAGTCACAAGCAGCACAAGTATAGTTTAGGGACTATTTTCCACTACGCTGCTCATATAAATTATATGCTTTATTGAACTAGCCACGTTTTGCTAGTCACATTTACCATTTTAGCCTTTTCTTCCAAGGTAGTCTGTAGCTTTGAAACGCTTGTTGTCCTGCAGATAATTATCGTGAAGAAATTATCCATGATAATCTTAAAATGAGTACATTTGCAGGTTATTAGAATGAGAGAATTGAATGAATGAACTCGATAAACGCTTATAATGATGATGCTACCATAAGACAACAATTACTGTATCAGCAAGGAAGGTGGAAGAATAATGTTGAATTTAAAAAAAAAAGCTGAGGAGAGCCTGTGAATGCAACGATGAATATCTATCCACTGAGTTGTACAGAGCTGCCAATCCTACCTTCAAAGGGTTGACTTAAATATGAAATGAACATCATAAATCGGGAACGGTGTCTATGAAGTAAACGATTTATAGAATTGGGTTGCCAAAAATCAAGAGGAACAATGAATAATTCGGGTTTATTCCTTCTTGAGACTCTCGTGGGTAGCACAATTGGTTGGATAGCCGGCCTCCCCACATCAGGTGGAAAGACTTGAGTTCGAGTTGATGGGAGCAATTTTTATGAGCTTTTTTTTTTCTCAACGTGGCTGAGTTTGTTGGTCTCAGGAGAGGACATAACGGTTTTTCGTCCAGCAAACAGAAAATCGACCTCGGAACCATGAAAAGTACAGACATTATATACACGGGGCAATATGGCCTTAGTCGCTGATGCTCCTAAAACCCTATTACAACAACATCCTTCTTGGGACGTTGAAAAAGATATAATTGGGAAAATCTTTAAAAAGGGAACTGAATAGCCATTAAAAAATGCATGCCGCTGGCTTCACAGATTTGACCATGGGATCAGAAGAAAATAGAATTAAAATTGGGAGTATTAAAATAGGAAATTAATAAAAATAAAGTTTAGCCCTCCGTCTGTTTCTTTACTTTTACACTCCACTGTAATTATTCAATCTAACTTTCCCTCAGTAACACCGACTATTCTGTTAGTTATAAATAAATCGAATAGAAAGACCCATCCTTTTGCTCAATTGTATTTATCCAGTATACTTTGCAGGAGACTTCACATAAAGGTGATTTATACCCGGTGATTCTTTCTGCTTAAGAATTTGATAAGATTTTTCTGGATATATTCCAAAGAGGAAAGATTCTCGTATTCGTCATGATGAAAATATTGTTCATAATTTATTTCACTGAAACAAATAGATTTTGTTCCACCTGGAAATCCATGTTTTATCGGCGAAGACAGGCAAACATCGTGCATTATGAAATATCATTTTTCCCAGTTCGTTAATCTAAACTCCTCTGGTCCCAAAGTAATAAAATGGTATAGAATAAAAGAGGAAAGAGTGTGTTATTGTTTTTGTTATTTAAGTTTTCAATGAATTAACTTAACTTCTGGTCTAGATCTAGAGTCTTAATTAATTCATAATTCTGTATACTCCAAGATGTTAAAAACTTAAAACGTTGGATTCGTCTGCTACTGAAAGTTCTAGAGATAGTCCTTTCCATGCGATAGTACGTCTCCTGTTCTTCGCAGTAGTTTGACCCAGATTCGATACAATGGCACGTCACTGGCATTATCCTACGAATGCAGGTGGCTTTGAGAAAGAGAGAGTAGCGCGATGTTTGAAGCAAAAATATTCGCAGTGAATGAAGAGCCCAAGCAGAATGTAGGACAATATCCCATAGAAGAGTTGTCCCCTGAAATAGCAACAGCAGATGATCTTAATCAACCGCGCTTCTTTTAACAACACTTACACTTCCTCCTCTTGACAGTCAATGACACAAAACGGACTAAAATCACGCGTATGATGCGAGTTCACTAGCTGAAGGGCACTCAGGCATCATTATCAATGTAAGCGCTGATTAAAGACTATTTTCACTATTCTTGGCGCTGTCATTATGTTATCGACACTGCTCTGTTACTATATAGGAAGTAGGAATATGTTATTAATGGAACTTCTTTCTCTCCCTCTAAAAAAAACATCGTTTATTTTTTAAATATTGTATAACAACCCTACTACAGTATCAACATTTAATGTCCATTGCTTGTAAGCAATTATAGTTTACACATTTTATCACAAATAAAACTGTCCAAAAATATGCAATGAGAGCACTCTGTCTGTGTAAAGTTTAGAATATATTTATTGCTGAACAGTCTACAAATCATACGTTTCGTGAATTTTTTCTCCTCCTCTTCTTCAGTGATTGGAATGCTGCTGTTACGTCGTCACTCAAACACCAAAAGATCAAACTGACCCCGGTGATTTTGTAACGGTATAACAGCAAACGATCCCACGCCAACAGTTGATAACATACTGAAGAAAGGGAAGTTTAGAAGTGACACTGTACCCTAAGAAATGATGGATGTAATTCAAAAGAGTTTCTGAAGTAGTCTTCCTTCGAAGTTCCATAGTCTAGGGTGGATTGTTTTTTTCGTAGTATGTATTAATTCCTGATGGCTGCGCATGGAATCATGAATCATGCGTTGTACATTGATGTTCTGGACAATTCTGTGGCAACTCCGTGCCATCGACAAAGATTGTGAAAGAGTGGTCAGAAGAGAAAAACACAGGAACA
The DNA here is from genome assembly GCF_048544385.1 of Mastigoproctus giganteus. Lineage (NCBI taxonomy): Eukaryota > Metazoa > Arthropoda > Arachnida > Uropygi > Thelyphonidae > Mastigoproctus > Mastigoproctus giganteus. Next base: position 61,807,531 of record NC_143578.1, on the reverse strand, counting down.
TTACAAAAGGAAGCAGAACTGCGGTGGTCATGTCAATGGAATCCCAAAGAAGATTCTACAATCAAATAAAAAGAGTAATAATCATAAAATAAACTTAAAAAGGTTTCAGAAGTGAAAGATTCATATGGTGACATCGATTCAAAGAATGTTCGAGCAAATTACAACATATTACTAATATCAACCAGAATTAAATAAGAAACTTATCTAACGAAACCAGCGCATAGTTCACAATATGTCTAAAACAGCGGAATTTATTGGAACCCAACTGCAAGTAATCCAGTACAGGAAAGGTCATCATCCTTCTATGTATTCTCCGTGCTAATTGCTCAGATGCGAATGGTTATTTTGAAAAGTTGGAAAAGATCATAATCCAGCAGTCACAATGCTTCTGCTCATCGATAGCTCAGTTTTCCTTCTAGTGGGTATAAATTTCAATAAACTGTTGTAGCTCACTCTTTATGAAAATAGCAATTACTCTGGGGAGGTGTCAACCAGCACAAAACATGATGCTGGCTGAGTTCCGTTTCCGGTTGTACAAACAAACGTGGGCTAAAAATCACTTCTTATATGATTACTAGTTCATTAATTCGTTTCGATGCAATATTCTTAATTTCTGATTAAAAAACGATGATTTAATGAAATAAATAATGACATATTTATAATTAGTGTATTCAAAATCATAAAGATGCAGCTGAACATAAAATGTTTTTAAAAAATTTGTTTTCCAAGGACGCTTTTTTAGCTAATCTGAATCTGATTATCTACATTAAAATGTCATAGGTTGAAAACCTATCCATGGTTCATGAAGGCTAAAATGTTGCCTGATTGTTGCCTAAAATGCTGCCTGCATTGTTGCCTAAAATGTTTTTCCTGCATTGTTGCCTAAAATGTTTTTCCTGCATTGTTGCCAAAAATGTTTTTCCTGTATTGTTGCCAAAAATGTTTTCCTGCATTGTTGCCATAATATTCACGTTTAATTTCAAGGGTAATTATTGTCTTGAACAAGATGTTACGAGTTAAATTAATCAACAATACTAAAATTCACTGCGCGTTAAGTTTGTGCTGCCATCTAGTGAAATTTCATCGAACCCTTCTTCGCTTAGTATTCACTAGATGGCACCAGTGTACTCACCGGCAATTTTAATGGTTCAGCTAAGCTTCGCTGCCACAATCGAAAGAATTTAATCGCTTCTGAGTTTTTCAGCAGTTATTATATCGTTGATGAGCATCATAATAAAAAAATACATCGAAGGAATTACTATTTGCAAGCTTTTTTATTGCGAGAAATTGCTAAAAAAGTACAGCTATGGAATAGATATCCACAACGCAAGCTGGAGACAAATTATCGATATTTCAGATAAAAAAGCGATAAAAAAAGTAAATAAAATATCCATTCCACCACCGAAACGATTAAGTATACGCAGCCGTTAATTTATTACACTAACATGTGCTGCAAACAGAAGCTTAGTTTTCGTAGCATTTTTGCATTAACCCATGCATCCTTAATATTGATTTGTGCACGCATCCATGAAAGATAACCTCTGCAATAGCTAAGTTTATAAAATACCAGAGAGAGAGAGAGAGAGAGAGAGAGAGAGAGAGAGAGAGAGAGAGAGAGAGAGAGAGAGAGAACGGAAGACATTTTTAAATTGGACACTTCGTAGCGAGAAAAAAAATTAAAATCCAGTGAACAGACAACGTAATTCTTTATTCAAATTTATATATTAAATATTTACTTGACTCCAGTTCACTTTGAATCTCATGTCTTCCAAGTGAAAGTTATAATACGAGTATTAATCAAAATTTACTGAAAATATTCTACAGTTTGTGACATGTTGTCCCAACCTAGAAAAAACCCTTTTTGATGCTACCATCAAAATTGAACTCAACACAACAGAACATGAACTCAACACACAGTTTTATTTCCCAAAATGAAAGATAGAAGATCATCATCATCAGCCATTTTCAATCCACTGCAGGATGAAGGCGTCTTCAGCAACTTTCCAGTTCCTTCTGTTTTGAGCACTGGCCATCCATTTACCATCTCCGCCTTTGTCTTCCAGGTTTTCTTCTAGCTCCTCTTGGGCACCATTCTGTTATTTTCTTAGTCCATCTGTCATCATGTCTTCGAGCTATGTGTCCTGCCCAAGATCGTTTTAGTTCTTGAGTTTTGATAAGAATGTCCTTTACTTGAGTTTGCTGCTTAATCCATGTGTTTCTCTTCTTATCTAACAGTCGGATAGATAGAAGATATACGCAGACAAATGAACCAGACTTTTTTCTGAAATACAAAGACAGCTCAATAACTTCTCCACCATCGCAGTCCTTTTCTCAAATTATGCATTCAAATATTGTTTTTTTTTTTTTGTAGAAATACTCTCTCGAGAAGTATAATGGAAGTAATGTTTATTCAATTTGTTTTCTGGACGATTACGTACCAAAATGGGGAGGAAAAACTCGTTGACCAGTATTTGAACAGAAAGAACGCAATAAAAGCAACCAATTCGTGTTTCTCGTCGCACAACTTAACATTTTATATTACTTGTTGCCACATCAGGCATCAAAATCGAGGAAAAAATAAGAAATTCCACAAGAAAAACTATTGAACAATGACTTGGAACGATGCCAAGGAGTCTGCAAAGCATATCGATGCAAAGATTGCCCGGAGAAAAACACAGATGTAAGAGATACGGTGTCTTCATCATCTAAATGTTTATGAAACCAGGATTTTAGATTGCCTTTCCTCACGTTTTTAGTTTTTTTTCCCCCTCCTTCCTAGATTTAGATATAAACTATGTTTTCCATCAGAACCTAATATTCACCCTTCGCCTCAGGGGCGTTGATATTTATGAACATTCCTCTTTAGTAATGATATTAACTTCATCTTGAAAGAAAAGATGTTAGAACTTTGGAACTTCGGTAATTGCAAAAAATATTCCAGCAGGGTACAATGGCAGTAACCAGAAATGGGCACGATATACTTATTTACAAGAATAAATATGTTCAGTTGTTATGGAAACACTAAATCGAAACTCCAGATATCAATTGAATTTCAATCGGATACTTATTCCTCTAATGCATCTGTTAAATGCAAGAATAATTCAGTTAAGGTTCATGCGATCAATATGTAATGAGGTATGACAGAATTAGGACAATTATTTCCTTTTTCGATTACAGTAGCTGCCAAAGACACGCCCAATTACAACTATTGATTCATCATTTTCGATTTGGTGGTGTTCTCACCTTGTGGAGTTTGCTGGAAGCAAAATTACTCCGGTTATTCGATATCCGATTCTGTTCTTAATTAATCCTTTTAATTACCACTTCCAGCATGTGAAAATTCGCAATTTGTTATTAGTATAATAGGACATTGACGAAAGGAATATAGTCTATTGATTTAACAATTAACCATGATTTAGAATTTGGATTAATGATGGTCGCAGTCCTGGTGGCAATCATTGTTAAGTGAAGCTTGTCCACCTCTTTCTAGGCTTGAGCATTTGTTCTACGTTCTATTTAGGTTTTCTTTCTTCTTTAAGAGGTATGCCACTACCACGATGAGTTATTTAAAAAAGAAAGAAATAAAACACCTTTGCTTGTATTCATTCTCTACAACTCCAATCGATTTTAAAAATCCCATTTATCTTTAGATAAAATTCTGGCAAGCCGTTACTTCAATATTCCAAGTTTTAAGAATGGTCTTTGGTCTGATTACGCTGAAATTCTTCTCACGTCGTCTTGATGTGAGAAGATAAGATTTTATGACAGTTTTGGCAATTTCGAAGAGGAAGATCAATCATTTGAAAGAACATAAAGAAATTATTGAGTTAGTTGAAAGTATAAACCAAATCACTACCAGTAATTATTATCCAGTTCTTTCTTGATGTTGTAAGATTATACTAATAAGAGGTAAGGGTGTATTAAGTTAAAGATAGTAAGTATTAAGATTAAATATTTAGTTTTAATGTAAATTAGGTTAAAGTTTGAATAAACACTGGATTTGGGGATGGGAAAGTTATAGACGTATATGTTAAATAACGGCTAAACGGAAACAAGTAATTTCGAACAATATAAGAGAGCTAACAGGGACAGCAGCCAGGAGGGGGTGCCATTTGCAAACAGGCGAGGAAAGGATTGCTGAGGGCAAGAAAAATAGCACCGTGAAATGGGATTACGAAGCGTCTCTTTTGATCTAAGCCACCGTTAGGAAGTAAACAGGAAATTAATGGACGTCCAGTGTTCGCGTCAAAAGAAAATGGCGTCAGGTTGTCTGATATTTTGGCAAGTTTGCCTTCTTTAGCAGAGAAGGTGTGAACACGAAACTGAGTGTTTTGGAGGTGACCAGCAAACATGAAAAGGTCATACTGCCGTGTGAAAAAAAATAAGAAATTTCTAGAGAACGGTTGGGTTGTGCGCTTGGGAGACAGCTGTGGTGAGTTGTTTTAGCAAATAGGAAGGAATGAAAAATAAGCAGAATATGGAGATTGGTTGGAGTCCTTGTGGAAGGCGTTCCAAACTTGAGGGAAAAGGGGGGGGGGGGAGTAATGAAGCAAGTGTCCACTCTGTATCTGACTTCTGTGTGGTCTAAGAGGAGAAAGTCGTGAGTTTGGGGGTTGAAGTAGAAGTAGATTTTTTGGTGGTCAAAGTTCACATCTCGTGGTAGCAAGATGAAGAAGAAAAAGGGAAAACAACGTGAGAGAAAGAAAGCCTGGTCCCGCATTGAAGGGCAGTGATAGGCCATGAAGTCGGTGGTTAAGTTAAAGATATATGCGCCAAGAATAGAAAGAAAGCCTTGTCCGGGATCGGAAGGCAGTATGCATGTATGTAAATGTTTTGTAAATAAATGTGTCTTTAATGTTCTGCTAACACCTGCTTTACACACCCTAGAATCTAGAATTTTCTGTGAATTTCAGTCAGGTTTGTGGGATGGGATTGTGATGACTTCAGTAGGGTGGAAGTCAAAAATAAACAAAACAGCCAACAAAAAGAAGTCAAGACAAGAATAATATTTGTTATCTCCCCCCCGCCCCAATGTGTCTAAATGAAGAGTTTTTTTTTTTTTTTTACTCACGTTCCCTGTTCTGCTTTCCAGTGAAAAGAACTTGAAGTATTAGGTTTCTTACACGATTACAGAGTTGCAGTAGTACACGAACATCTCAAAAGAAGGGGCCCGCGATAATACAGGATCTAAACTGAATGGTTAAAATCGACATAAATAATAGTTAAAAATTCAAAGTGCCCCTGACAAATTTCGTGATTTCGCTGGTAGAAATAACCTTTCCATAAACCAGAAATGCAATCTTCTAATATAAAGGGGATCCCAGGAAAAAGTGTCGAATTAAACAGCCCTACCGACAAATAGAAACTTAAGGGCAACAACCACCATACCAGATCTAGGAATCAACTCAAACTACACTTTTAGTAAGCTTGTTCAAAATATTATTAAACAAGATTGCAAATAATTGTATTTATTAAAACGGTATGCCATTTATCTGAACTGCTCTGAACTAACATTACTTTTATACACATCTTTTGTTGCCCCATAAGGAATCCTTATTCGTCCAATCTCATAGAAAAAATACAAACTACAGAATTCAAATATATCTAGATTTCCATCTAGTTTATCTACTATTACATTTCGGTTTTAGACGCTCTTGGATGTTTATTGTAATTGATATAATTGTTGTTTTAATTGACGATATCCTGGAACAGGCTGTTCAACTGCAGTAATCTGAAGCCACAATGGGGGAAACGTGTGATCTTCAGACTTTTAAAAAGATCTAATCGTGTGTGTGTACGTTTAGCAAGAGCCAAGATTCAAGTAATGAAAGAGAGAAATGGTTTCTTGGCCAACGAATTCGGTGGCCAAGGTAACACCTGGAAGTTACTTTCGTGTTCGGTGAACCATTCTCGAACGAAACCAGCAACGTCGCCAAGGTGAATTATCCTGCTGGAACACACCTGTGCCATATGGAAAAAGGCAGTCGCCTTGGAGGGGTGCACCTGATTAGCCACAACGGATTTAAAAAACAAAAAAAGAAAACGTTTTAATATTGCCACCCAAATTCGAACGATGTTATTATGTCCATGAATTGCTTGTGTTCTCTTGCCGATTTACCTGTTTCTCTGGACGCGCAAACCGATTAAGAAAGAGTACGGATTGAGAGAAAGAAAAACACACAGATTACGAATGTTGGCATGAATTTCCAAATATTGTAAATTAATGCATCAACAGCGTAGTATCACCTTGACTTTCATCCACCCACTCTAATAATATAACAAGAATTGGCTGACGAAGATCATCGCAACATCCAATTCGGAGAGGAAACCCTTGCTGTCCATGCTTGAAGGAGACAAACTAACTCAGCCACTGAGTGAAAAAGCCCATAAAAGTTCATCGCATCATTAACGGGATTCGAACCAGGGCCTTTCCACCTAGTATGGGGAGGATGATCATTATAACCTGCCAGACACAAAATCCATGGTCAGCAGTGCCACCGTTTTCCGTCTATCGGCTCGGACGAAGCGGATCAGCCTATGTTCACCACGGTCATCGATGAAGCGTGATGAACCTAGAGAATGCTGCTCTGTCCACTATTCGTCAGCTCTTGGAAGACCTTAAGTACAGCACTCCGCGAACAGCACCCAAGATCCACAGTTTCTGTAATATTTCAACCGGAACCCAACAATCATTCCTTTTTTGGAAGTTCCTTAAAGTTCCTTTGGAAGTTGCCATTGTCGATCAAGTACTTCGTATGAACCGCGTGCCACCAGAACTGGAGAAGCGGTCGACTTCTCAAACACAGAGTGGGCATAATGCTTTAACTGCCCAGTGTATTTGTACTATTGATTTACTTTTCCAATTGTAATAGTCCACGTTTATACGCATTTTTATGATTTGTAATGCAATTTTAGACATATTCCAGCAATATATATGGTCACATTTGGAATCAACACGCTTAAACTGACGAAGCACCATGGAATGAGGATAAACAGAACCTCTGTAAATTTGTTTTCAAACAGAGCACCAACTTCGGGCAGGCACGAAGCCATCAGATCTAGCTCAACCATGCGCACAACCTCAAATATTCTTAAAGCATCTTTTCGCCTTGAGTCCCATTACAAGAACTCATTACATCAATCGCAATAAAGCTAGCAAAACGAGAATCAATATTACCACGAATAAATCGACTTTACTCTTCATTCTCTCCAAGGTTAACCGCTTAAGACGCCATTGATTTGTTCCGATAGAGTAAATCACTTCGCTTATTTCGTCTTACACATTCCAGCTTTCATTAGCCATTCATTATCTTCTCGTAAAGTTCATCGGAAGCGATAATCAGCCACGCATGCACGCAAGATGTCATCACCATTTATTATCTTTGTTCCCAAGGGTTGTTATTCTCCGCTTTATGACACTATATTTAACTGGTCAAGCAAGTTGGAAAATATTCCCAGCAAGCGCAGAGAGAAACACAGATTACGAATGCCAAATATTGGAAATTCATGTACCAACTGCGTTTTAGTATCACCTTGACTTTCATCCACCCACTCTAATTAATATAACAAGAATTGGCTGATGAAGATCATACAACATCCATTATGGAATGGACAGCTTGTCCTTTCCTAGAAATGGGGAGGCCAATTTGCCTCTTATCGATTACAGGTTCAGTTCTGCCTAACGAGACACTGCAGGAATACCATAAATTGCGCAACGTGCGTGATTCGACAAATATTAATGATAGGACCTGTAAGGTCCTACCATTAATTGTCGAATCCTGTCAATGACACAAGGAGATTTTATTAGTTTTTCCCTCACTTCTTGGCTGAGTTAGGTTTCACGTGTGGACAGTAAGGTTCCCCCCTCGGGATATTCAGGTTTTTAATCCAAAGAAACAGGCAAACCAACCAGCGAACCCACACAATTCATGATCCTTATCACCATGGGCAGAGAAGTTCGTTCTTGGGGGCCCTAATATCACAGGGTTTTTTTTTTTCTGTACACTTTTCGTAGTATGGGTGGATGAATACTCTGACATTTCTCTACAATCGAACGCACATATAATAAACATTATGAATACCGCATTTCATAAATCATTCACTGCTGAGTTCCAATATTTTATTTCTATCTCTCCAGAACAAACAAGGGATCGATATGAAGAAAAACCGAACCTTTCTTGCCTACATATTCATTATCCACGGGAGAAAGAAGTGTGGGGACTCTGAAATAACGGGCTGCGCACTGATTTATTCACGAAATACGACGTGAATAACTTTTAATATATGTGCATAACACGAGCGATCTCATATTTGAAAAGTAGGCCAACAGTGACTCTTTCGTCCATTCTGTTTGCATTAGCACGTAGATTGTAAAATATTTTGATATTTCACCGAAAGATGCTCGTAGAGGAAAAGTTTCCTATTAATGTTTTATTTTTTTAAAAGCTAAATATATCAAAAGTAAATAGGAATAAACGTGTGTGGATATACACACACGAAAGAGATTGCGAAGGAAGGCAAGTTTCACCACGTTACCAATAAACATCTGATTAAAATGACGTCTGAAGACATCGAAGGCCGAATCAAACGGAAGTCTGTTCCAATAATCAGTAACTCTCTAGCTGAAAGCAAGTTTTCTCATAACTATCCTCAACCATCATTTTATTCAATATAAGTTAGTCCTCCTTTATGGGCAGCTGGTTGTTGTAGGTTTTTGGGTGCATCAACAACTTAGCCAACATTGCCCATGTTTTGTGGTCAGTTTTCGGGAGAAAAAGCTGTGCTATCTTCGCCTGGGACCGATTAATTCAGCCATGTTTTGAAAGAGATCCATAAGAATTCCTCGCGTCATTGACGGGATTCCAATTAGGGGTTTCCGCCCGGGAGGACGGTGATTATACCAACTGTCATCCGAGAAAGAATAAAGATGTCATAAGAATTCAGTTTACTCAATCCATTTAAATCCTTAAACACATCCATCAGGTCTCTTCGCAGATGCCTAGTTTCCAGATGCTGCAATTTTCAGAACTGGAGTCTTCCTTGGTATCTCGTTTCTCGTCACCCCTTCCAACAGACCTACATCAGTCATAAAATGAGACTTCCAGTCCTGTATGCAGTATACTCAAAATGTAACCAACCATTGCTTTATAAGGATACTCAGTTCTTTGTCCCTGCTGGGAAAATCCCAGTATATTATTTGCAAAACACCAAAATGTTTTTCTCAGGAGAAAGCCATAAAATACGCTATACTAAAAATCCTCCTCAAATATTACTGCCCTCGCGAATGGCAAAAAAGATTGACGGTTGCAGTCTTTTCACATCATATGGAATATGTCTGGGGTTTCGAATCCTGTCAAGATGAGAGAATTTTATGGGCTTTGTCACATCATGGGCCAGTTATTCGATTTCAGTTTCCAACTCCCAGAAACTCATGTTTTCCACCAGAGCCCTCGTGGGTAGCACTGTTGATCACCGTCCTCCCCAACACCGGGTGGAAAAGACCTGAGTTCAATGACGCATAATTTTTATGGGTTTCTTTCATACCATGACCCAGTTAAGTGGTCTCAGCGAGCGTAGCACTGTTTTTTCTCCCAAGAACCCAAGTGTTTCGTTCTGAAAACAACAAATCGACCACAGAACACTCACCATCTGAAGATTCAAAAAGGCTACCACTAGGAGAAAACTTCTACAAGCTAGAATATAGGAGTCAATATTTGTAAAAGTAGTTCTGCTTAATAAATTAATTGTTTAACGATAAATAACACATACACAGGGTGTTGAAGGACATTAACCACGAAGTCAAGATTTCAGCGAACTTGTTCACTCGATAATTCCAATATACTCGCAATTTAAATCTATTTAGACAACTCATAATTTTTGTAAATAAATTGGTTATTTTTAGAGAATTTACAAAACCATTTTACAATATTCCTGCAACAGGTATATTCCCCGCTGGGGGATAGATAGATAAATAGAAGCTTTTCTTCCAGGGCTGCTACATTGACAAGAATGTCACTGGAAGATAAGCGTGGAACACTAAATAACTCTGCAAAGTCCCTAATGGACTCAAATCAAATCTGATCTGCAGTCCACCATTATAATTCGTTCCTGAGAGTCCGCAACGTCTTGTCAAACGGATACCGTTACCATGGAGACCGGCGTTCGAAACAACGCTGGAGTTGTAACAAAGTTAATCAAATGTCGTCATTGCCTTTCAACTTACTTAAAGGATTTGCGTTTTTTCAGGTAAGAATCGAAAATAGATTTGCGAAAACGAGCGAAGAAATCTCGCGGTGGTTGATTCGTATCGGGGTTTGCGTTAAACTTGGATCCGTTTTCTTAACTATTGTGTTTCTCAGATATCCGCATGAAGAAATTTAAAGCAGTTTCTATTTTAACTTTTTAAAAGGCCAATGTTACCTGTACCAAAAAAAAAAAGTACTATCACACAAGATGGAGTCAGTATCCATCTGCAATTATCGTTGATGGATGATATTCTGGTCCCAACATGTTATGGTTGTATTAACAAGCTGCTCAATGTCAACTTGAAATACAAGCTTCGGTATTTTAAAAACAAAAGTACACTTACCAGCCAAAACATTAGAATCATTTATTCAATGTCCAGTTAGGTGACCTTTTGCCGAATCACAGCATATACACGTAGTGTCATGACTCCCACTAGGTGTATGAGGGAGTCTAGCTCCAGAATTGAACATTCTTCTATCAGGATATTCGTCAGCTGTTATACTGTGGTTGGTAGAAAACTGCAAATAGTCGAATTTCCCTTTCCAGCATATCTCAAACATTCTCAATTGGATTCAACGATGAAGAGCTGAACTCTCCTTTCTTCTTCCACTCATTGTATACTTTTGAGTTGGTTGCTTTCGGCACACCATTTCCTTTGTTTTCTTAGTTGTGGCTCCTGCTAAACATGCCCCATCAATAACATCTTTCTGAAAATCGGAAACACCAACTGTCTTTCCCATAACCGTATCGAAGAAGCTCCAGAAATGCGTGCAGTATTTATCAGATGCCAAGGAACTAGTGATAATACCATGGGACGACTTACATTTGCATACCATACGTTTAATTATCAGATGACGCCAAATTCAATAAGGTTTCTGATTTTTTGCCCGGTGGGTGTATCTCTATTTAATAAATGACCGAAATGAAATCACAATAAACAAACAAACAAGAAATAATATTGGTTTAGTTAATATAAATATTTAGAAGTTGTGACAGACTATTTTTATAAAAGATTATTATTACAGATTTATTCACTGACTTTGATATTAGTTGATGATATTAATATTTTTGTTTATTTTGTCAACAACGAATAAATGAATACGTTTATCCGGCTGAATAATGCGAAACGATTTTTTCCACTTACCTCCAGGTGTAGGTATGCTAAGTAGGAAAGTCCTGTTATCTAACTTTCCGCCTTGAGACGCTGCAGCTGTAATAGACAGATCAAGAAGGCGCTGCATGCAATCGAAATTGAAATATCCGACTTGGGCCATCTCTGGCGTCTGAGGAGATGAACCATTGTCGAACGAATCTGGAGCCGAATTAGTTTGCTTCCTTAGAAAACATAACTTTCTTCTTTCACTAACACTGGGTTTTCGGTTGCCTTCGGAAGAGGTTGCAGGAGGGGTCACAGGTGGTGTATCGCCAGGGGGAGTAGCATCGCGTGACGTAGGAGCGCTGTTGTTCCCAAGATCTTTTACTGCCGGCGACAGAGTAAGTCTGGACGGTTGTAATTCGCGACTAGTGGTCCGTTTCGGCACGTGGTGAGGTACGTACAACTGACTGGGACCATCACGGGATTCGTCCACGGAAACCTGGTGGACGAGCTTCTGGCGACATCGGCCACGTTCTAGTGACATTGCCCGGTGGAGCATAGAGGTCTTTTTCCGTCTGCTGGATCCAGATTTGACGGGAGATTTTGCTCTGAAATCTTGCAAGAGTTGACCTGAGTAATGAGATTGTCTCGGCGATCCCGTCAATTCCTGCGGGACAGCTTGCGTTAACGTTCGCAAGCTTTCACGAGAAGTAGCTCTAAGAATATCCTCCATGACGGTGTTGAATGATCGACTGGAACCGCGACGACAAGGTCCTGGGACGTTATCAGACGGTGAGAGGTCACATTGGATGGCGACATCTCTCTGCCAAGGAAAGCGAGGGTCGTTCTGATGGCTGTTGATGTCTAAAGCGCTGCAGTATGTGTCCTCTGAGAGAAAGGTAGAAAAATGGTCTGTTGACACTGTCGGCACCGGAATGGCGTCCGTACTCGACTGACGAACGGAGTCTAGTAAAGAAGCAGGGCAGGAAGGCCTGGAAGTTTGATCTTTGTGAGCAGCTGAAGAAGGAGGATCTTTGAACGACTCGGAAAAGCTACGTGTTGAGCCGAATTTCTCTCTCATGGATTTGGTCCTTGTGGTAAAAGGGGAAGGCTTGCACATACTCATGATGTCAGTGGTGGTCCAACTGTTTAAGTGACCTGGAATGTAGGAAAATTCAGATCGTTTTTCAAGTCAAATGCAAGTTATTACTAAAATTAAATAAAAATAACACAAGACAACACATCATACCATACAGAATGTTCAGAAAAGTAATGCATCAGTGTCCTCTCAAAAATGATCTGACGTAGATGTAAACTTCGTTTATTTCAGTCACGTTTTGTCTTAGTCTTCAGCAGTTTCTGTGGAAAGCGGGGGGGGGGGATTATTATTTGGCTTGTTTTTGTTTGACTTCCACTCTACTGAAGTCACAAGCCCACCCCACAAAACGCAAATCTAACTGCAATTCACCGAAAATTCCAGATTCTAGGGTGTGTAAAGCGGGTGTTAGCAGAACATTAAAGATACGCATTTTTTACAAACCTTAACATTAAAATTATCCACTTTACTTTGTATCAATTGTATCTTACATATTATGAATCCTCAATGAATCCAATCGTTCCCATCTATTACTATTTGTTATCGCTTATCTCAGTAATACTCATTACAACTGTTATTATTTTGTTAGATCGCTTTTGTGAAATGTATTACGACTGGTACCCTCTTACATCAGTAATATTCACTACAGATCATTCATTCTACCTTAGTTACTCCCTTCATTCAAGAGGTTTCTAAATAAATAAAATTTCTTTCTCTACAAACCGTATCTTTCAAGTTATCATTTGTCAACACTTTGTCTAAATTAATGATACATGTTAACACATCCACAACCGTCTGCCTAGCACTCAAAGCAACCCTTCTCTAATTTTTTTTCACACGGCAGTATGATCTTTTCATGTTTGCCGGTCGCCTCCAAAATACTCAGTTTCGTGTTCACACCTTCTTTGCTAAATATATCGAACTTACCCAAATATCAGTCACCCTGACGCCGTTTTCTTTTGGCGCGAACACTGGACGTCTACTCATTTCCTGTTTACTTCCTAACGGTGGCTTAGATCAAAAGAGACCCTTCATAATCCAGTTGCATGGTCCTATTGTTCTTGCCCTCAGTAACCCTTTCTTGCCTGTTCGCAAATGGCACCCCCTCCCTATTAGATCTCTTATATTGTTTGAAATTACTTATTTCCATTTAGCCGCTATTTAACATATACGACTATAACTTTCCCGTCCCAAATCCAGTGTTTCTTCAAACTTTAACGTTATTTACATTAAAACTAAATAGCCAATCTTAATACTTACTATTTTTAAATTAATGCTCCCTTTCCATCGCCCTTCCTGGATTTATTTTAGCAAAACAAATATTTCTATTTTATTTGTAAGATTTAGTCTTATATTTCCACATTCAACAGAACCATTTTGATTTTTATCAAACCTGCCTTTTACTGATTGAGTGAAATGGAGTGAAAACTGATAACATGACCTTAATTTTGGCTTATATCTTCCGCTTGAAACATGCTCAAACAAGGAATATTCAATCGAAGTACAAAACATAACTTACAATGACTTGTCGATCTTCTGAACCTGATGAACTCCCAATAGGTTAAGTAACTTAATAGTGTAGTTTCAGTGATATTACAGACCCCTCAAAAACAATATCTCTTCATTAGCCTGCAAGAAATTTCCAATGAAATAACTAAATCATGAAAAGTTTCTTCTCCATTAAGGATACATTTAACTTTGACTTTAAATTGCCTTTCGATTGTAAACGAGGATTGTAAAGGGCAGTAAATTTTTTCCTCAACATATTAAGTCATTCAAGCATACCTGAAACTAACCAGATCTAATCTGATTTAAGAGACCAATAACTTATTTGTAAGAAGACTAGATCCAAATACTACCATGTATGAAATGGAGGTTGGTGTACCATTTAAAATTCCTTGCAGATCGTTTAAATCAAAACCAAAGTCATTTAACTCAATATGGATAGACAGCGATTATTCACTGTAGTAGCTGCCAGGGCTTAACACGAGTGAGGGCCCATACGGAATTCTTAACATTATAATCAAAGTCACCCGTCTTTCTCTCCATTATCAGCTCTTCTCTTATTGAAATTATCAGATACCGGGAACTACTAGTAAACAAATTAGACGACGAAGAGCCATTAACCCCCATCCATCAAAAACCTGCATCTAAAAGCCACACGATCGTTTTACCATTACGAGTTTAGCACTCTTGAGAATCTAAAAAAGGTTTCAAAGGGATGTCATTCATCTGAAGACTTCAACACACACCTCTCGACAACACCGACCACAAAAAAGAAGTCGTGCAGATAATCAGGAATCACTTCAAAGATGATGGAGTCATTGTCTCCTTTCTTCACTAGTCTTAATCAAAGACATCTCATCATCCCCGACAACTGATGATATCTGGGTCACCACTAAAGAAGTTCCGTATTTCAGAGGGAGCATGCTCGGATAGCGCATTGTGTTTAAGAGACTGAGCTCGCCAGGTGAATTTTCTTACAGGGACGTGGCCTCACAAAGAAATTGGTGTTGAAACTGTGCCATAAAAATATTCCATTTTTCGTAGGATACTCGTGGGGTGGTGTGACCATGATTTATTCAAAATAAACTTTACTTTTCAATATACAGATCATTTTCGAACAATGAAGAAACCCGTTTAATTCAAAAATCACCCAAGTTTATCACGTGTACCTTTCTCTTCAAGTTGACGATGGGCTCATAGATTAATTTTCTTCGCCCCATTCGAACATCAAACGTACGCTACATAGTTTAACAAAACATATATTTTAAGGGACTTCAATGTAACATCTAGCAATATGGGTCACACAGCCCTTTGTACTGTCACTAGGAAACCATTATGTGTGACCTGGGTCTACTTCAAGGAAGAGGCATCAACACTACAGATTAGTTTCAGATTGACCTTATTTTCTCTACTGAAAATAATTGACATCGGAGAGAGAGGAACGAGAACTCTTCAGATCTCAGTGTAAGGCTCTACTCTGTGATGTTAAATATGTCATTTCAGACAATACAATTCTTACAACCAGCGGGCTAAACTACAAGGACATTGGGTGGACGTGTCAACATCATGCTGAGCTGTATAGATTGGCCAGAATAAAACAAATAAGAGATGTAAATAAACTCAGTTAATCAGTGATACATCCTTCCAGTTCAAAATTTTGAAGTATTTGATTATTTTATTTCTATTTGGAGTTACATTAGAAATAGAAGAAACTGCAGTTCTGCGCTTCAGAACAGATACAAGAAAACCTGAAAGAAAAAACTTAATTACTTTGGAACTCAAAGTTGTGATGCTACTAGAGGAATCACTCAGAAGCTAACTCCGATAGTTTTACTCTTTTCTGACATCTACGTTGCTTCTATTAATTCTGCAGCGAGGGAATAAATGGAAAAGAATCCACCTTTCGACAAGTTCGGTCCTCGAGAGAGAAGGACAAGAGCTCAAAATGTATAAACTCAAGAATGCTTAATATATAAATAAGATGGTATTTTAGAAGATCGACTCGTCCTTTTGAATAATTGAGGAAGATAAAATTAAACATTTACAGAAAAACAGAAGTTTTGCTTAAAAGATTATACTCCAAATAGCTGTCCCAACCTTTGACCTTTCTGGTGGTATAATCAAGAGGTCGAGAAGATAGTTTCTTATTCTCACAAGGATTTGGAAGGCATTGCTTCAGAAAAGAAACAAAACAATAGCAAAGTCGGAGTACTTGTATTAAATTTTCGCTGCCCTAATAGACAATGTTATTTGTATAACGCGTACACATACAGCACGTTTCATTTCTCTTTATAAGGCCATTTCTTTCCAAGTGAAGTCCAATTACTCAAATTGACCGATAGATAGTTTTTTACGTTTACACTTATTAGCCAAAAAATTGGAAACCTTTAATCAATATGTAGTAGGGCCACATTTTACCCAAATTTCAGCCCGTACACGTGGCATGGAGCCCATTGAGGTAATCTATCTCTAGATTTGACCATTATTCCATCCATATTCTTCCTCCAGATTTAACCATTCTTATTGAGATAGATAGAGAACTGCGAAGCCGAGCTTCTCAATCCAATATATCCAGAAATTCCCAATTAGACTCAGATCTCGAGAATTATACTGCCAGGGTAGATGCTGGAAATGGTAGGAATATTCGTTCCTCGAACCATTCAAGTACAATTTTTGCACGGTGGATAGTTGCGCTGTGGTATAAAAAGAATCCATTGTAATCCGGGTAAAAATGAAGCACCGCAAGGTTAAGTTGGCCCGATATTAACGCTTTCAGTTTTGTTGTAAGGTTTTAGGCACATCAGCGATTAAGGCCATATTGCACCGTATATATTAACTGTAAATTGGGCTGTCGATTTTCTGTTTTGCTGAACGAAAACCCCGAGTTTCTTGGATAAAGGCCCATAAAAATTCCTCACCTCATCGACGGGATTCGACCTCAGGTCTTTCCCACCCGATGTGGGGAGGACAGTGATTCTACTAACTCACGAGGGACCACACTTTCACCCTACCATTGGTGCAAATAAGCGCAAGTCGAGATTCGTCAGACCACATGATCTTTTTGCAGTGTTCCACAGTCCAGTCTTGACGGCACCATTCCAGTCGAATCTTTCGATTCCTTACAGAAGGAAGTGGCTTTTATATAACCAAATCCCAGATTCTGCAATTTCCGCTGCATAGTTCGGTTAGAAATGGGTATTTCTTTGCCTAAATTGAATTTTTCAGTAATTTGTCACACACCAGACCTTCTGTTTCAACGCACAATTCACCATAAATTCCTGCGGTGTCGTTTTGGAGTAAATCAGTGATTTCCTTTGTTTTCTCAATTGTGGCTCCTGCTAAACGTGTTCCAACAAGAAGATCTTTCTGAAAACCGGAAGGGTCACCTGTCCTCCCCATAACCGAGTCGATTAAGAAGCTCCAGCAAAGCGTAGAGCTTCTTAATCGTGGCAATTTTGTACATTTGCTTACCATACATTTAATTATCTTTAGATGCGAACTGCAAAAGGTTCCTAATTTTCTGGCAGCTGACTATATAATGAAATTGAAGAGGTTTTATTACATTTAATGACTTTAACATTAAATTTGTGCTACATTATAATTATGATGTACGCAATAGGAAATGGTGTGATAAGCAGTCCAGAAAGACAAAAGACCAATTACAGATTTACATTACTGCAATTACCAGGCGAACAGCTGATATAATCGGATTGCTGGTGACACTTGCAAATAATTAAATTTATAATAGCTAAATTAATTACATCATTTCAGTCGATGATTTCAGCGGTGTCATCGGCGAACAGAATGGATTTAAAATGAGGAGAAGAATGAGATGCTAAATATTAAGTGATTCGGGGACAAAAAAAGGACACTTAATGAGAGAAATGCTTTAAGAAAACGGCTTATGCATGGATAGAGTTTTCATATAAGGACAGCTGTACAGCTAGAGGAGTTGATTAAATCAACTTTTGGGAAATTTTCCTATAAACGAGAGCTGTTGAAAAATAACATGTTTCTGGAGAAAACCTTTCATTTTCCAATGCAAAACGTCTCACGATTAAGGCACACATGTAAGGTTTTTTCCTTCTTGTTATAGGACTCTGTACACTTAATTAGCATTAAGTAAATAAACCAAAATGGCTACCCTACCCTATTGTAAGCTTCCATCTGGTCAAGCTCTCGAAAAATCATCGAGCAGGGAACCGATTCGGTGATGAAGTTCAAACATTGAGTTGAAATATGGTTGAATTCAAATGCTCCCATAAAATCACATAAAAAATGGCTCGTACAATTGGAAATATCGAATTCAGATAAAAAATGTTGCGAGGACCATGGCCCTCGAGCAACCACGCCCCAATATCTGTAGCTTTCATATTAGATCCAGCAGACAAAATGAGAACTAGTTTGTTTGGGTTTTTTTTTGAATTAAAGAGACGATCAAATGTACGAAGAATTAAAAATCAAAATAATCTAATATGAAATTGAAGAAATCGGTGTGGGAATGCCAACTGAACTTAAGAGTTTTTTTTTTAAACATCCGAATATCCTCAGTATTTAGAAAATTAAAAATCAGTTAGACCGAATCTGTTGCAGATTCTTCAGCAAAGAAACTTAATACATCGCACATAGAAATAAATGTATCAGAGCGACACAACAGCTACATTTTAATTAATGCACCAATTTTTAAAAACTCCAATTAAATGCCGGTATTGTTTGAAAATAAACCACCATTAATGGAGATAAGTTCGTGTTTAGATAGCAAAATAAAATTAGGCAGCTGTTGCTTATTCATGAGGAATAATGGACGAAAGAGTATTAAAATATAATGAAGAAAGCTCAATGGGTATGTCGTCTAAAAACATTAATTAGCTCCAAATGGCTTTTTTTTTGGAAAAGCTTTATCTTTAATGATCTTAGTTCAAATACTGGTTCATTACCTGCTTGGTTTTTTTAAAAGTAAACAGCCATATTTAAATGGAATGAAAAATCTTCGCAACAAATGATATTTGCTTGTTAAAAAGTGCAAAATAGTTTGTTTCTCGATTGTAGTTCATTGTATCCTGCAGAATCTATTTGCCAATGCAGTTATGACCGGAATCCAAATATTTCGTACTTATTCTTCTTACATATAAGAAAATAAATCTAATACACGTGATACAGTACACCTGGTTTGAAGTGATGCATGGTACACAATAAATCTCAATGAACAACGAAATCTAAAATCACTGAGCTCATACCAGTTTGTGTTTTGTAGAGACCTAGAGAGGACGTACATGTCACTTGTAGCATCGTTTCAAATAAGGGATTGGCACCGTAGGAATTTGAGTTCATTCAGCATTTGGTGAGTAATAGTTCGAAGGATTCCACCTTGACAGTTAAGAAACAAACCATTTTTCATCCGCGCTTTTTGTAGTTCGAAACTATTATTAAACGGATCTTTCTTAACTCGTCTTCGTATATAAAATGCAAATGTGGAATCGAATGTGGAATGTTTTAAAGGCTGTATTGCTTCTTTTAGCTAATTAGCAATTCAATGGAAAATTTTCTTCCTTTTGATGGTAGTTAAGATATTTTTATTTTTACTTTTCATACTTCGTTTCCAATTACTTTGTAAAATCGTCAACAGAGGAACTCGGCATATAAAACATACGTTTAAAATATTAATAAGGATAAAAATTAGCCAATTACGTTTATTTATTACAATTAAATGTGATACTGCCAATTTTAAATATGGTATCGCCTCCTCCAGCAGTACAGTGGAACCATATCCTCTATGGATATGGTTCCACTGTACTACTGATGATGCTTGCTTGTCCATACGCCTCATTTTCCGTTCCAGGACATCCTACATGTGTTCAATTTAATTGCGCAGCCCCTCTGACAGGGCGCATCATCATCTTGAAAGATCCCGTTTCTGTCCAGGAAAAAAAAATACATGACAGGGTGCACATGGTCTCCAAAGAGCTGCCGGTAGGCTTCACTAGTGAAACGTTGGTCCATACGCACCAGATGTCCTGGTTCTTGCCAGTAAAATATGCCCTCATTAAGCAACCATCGCCAGCTGCCTGGATAATGGGCACGATGGACCTATGGACTCGTGTTGCCTGCGCCTCACACGAATGCATCCGTCAGCGCCTTGCACCAAGTAGATGACTCATCCACAGAGCACACTCGTTTCCAGTACTCCACTGTCTAACCAGCGTGTTGCTAACACCACAACATTCGCCTTCGACCACGATCAGCGGTGAGGAAAGGGTGTTTCTTGGGTCGTCTGCTGTGGAATCCCATAGGTGTAAGTGTGTAGCGCATCGCCATTTGATGGGCAAAATAAACATATATAATCTGTCAAAATAAGGAGTTCAAATTAACTTAACGGGACAAACTGAAATCCTGAAACAATCTCATGATGATTGGTTATAGAAATTAAAAATTAGAATTAATGGTGGTAACACTAAAATTTGTTAGCCGCAATCCTGTTAATACCATCTTCTGACAGACTACTAACATAACCATTGCAGAAAATGGAAATCACTGAGACTGAGGTCAGGAGTGAAGTGTACTTAACTGTTTGTAGCGAGCAATGTTCGTGTTGGATCACTTCTCTTTATCCAAGTTCAGCATCCTGACCTTAAGAAGAGATTACACTGGATGATGATGGATGAATTTTCCACATTAACGAGTTCTTTTCTTTTCAGTACTTTCAAAAGAGTACTCCATTTGTCTTCCAACCTCTCCCGTAGTTTCTGAGCGAGATAAATTACGCCCTTCGAGGATTTTAATATAACCATCGGGATCTAACTTTGAACAACAACAAAACTGCTTTTTTTTCTAGGTACTCGAACGTCAGGCGAATGAAGCCTTCTTTGAAATTGCAATGACGTCTTCGTGGGAATGTCGACAGTGATTAGAATGCATTGGTAGCTGGGAACAACGGGTTGCCAGCGACTAACCCACTTTCAGCTGAAATTGTAGATGATTTTGATGCACCAACTTGACAAAGAATAGCTGAAATTATTCTGTGGAGATCCAAGCGAAGTTCAATAACTTTTCAAAGGGTATCCATAAAATTTCTTAATATTCTTTTTAAGAATATTTTCATAAAATAAATTTCTGAATCGGTAAAATTTCATGTATGCTACATTACACAGTGTTCGCCCCTAAAGCTTTCTTCACAACAATATACACACGGAGTACCAAATTTAAAATTATGCTGGATATCATTGTAAATATTAGATTGGAATTCAGAAATTCTGTTCAAAGAAATGGACCATCACGTGACATGTGATCCTAATAACAAACACGGCATGTTTTTTTAGAAATTTTGTCTTATTGAATAGCACAAAACAAATATCAGAGGATGGCAAAGAAACTAAGAGAATTTCCTAGTATCGAGAGGATTCGCTTCTGGTATTGACGTAGTAATTTGAGACGTTCTAGGCTTCGTCCTCCTGCTCAATGATCTCTCCTCCTTTTCATTTGTATCGATTGATTCTCTTCGCTTTCTAAGTTTAGTATTGGAAAGTTTTCTTTGGTGAGAGAGAGAGTAAAACGGCAATTTCTTTTTAACGTTCAGTGTGTCCACATGCTGGTCTCTATAACTGTAAGCAGACAGGAGGATGACAGATTCAGGAATTGCAAGGAAACCATGAGTTCTCTATATTTCATGGTGTAGGCGAGCTGGTGATGTTTCATCTGTGCATATATTTCAATATGAAAGTTAAAATTACAAACACTAAAAAATGGCAGAAATATTTCCTTCCTTTTTAAACACTAATGCAGATGACACTAAGTACAGTTAGTTCTCTGGTGATGATAGTTGGAACTACGTTTTTATTGTGTGAAAACCCTTTTTTCTATGGTATTCAATCGTAGTTATTAATTTTTGAAAATGCACGCTATGGATTTCTTCCCCGATTAAGGGTAGAACGAAATGGTACTACTAAAGATCTCTGCATATCAAAATCAATATAATTAAACCTTGATCAGTTCCACTGCGTAATACTTAGCAATATCTTTGCATAATACTTCAATTTTAGTTTAATTTTATAATATGTACGGGAAATCAACCTAAGAAAACAGCTCCTGCATCTTCTCGCCGGTTGAATCTTAAATTTTTGCACAAATTGCAAGATGAGGAAACGGCAAACCTATGGTAGACACCTGAGAAGTCCCAATACAGGATTTCTACGTGGAAGAATCGAAGGAAAAATAAACGAACGTTGCACAAATAACAAACAATCCCTTGGAAAGTATTGTGTCATGGTCAGCACATCCCACGCTTGTCGAAGCCTTTTCCAGGGGGTGGAATTCGCATCTACACGGCAGTCCTAAGAAGTGACATACGACTTTTGTCCTCCAGGTATTACATTTTCTTGGAATTTTATTCTTCTCTCGAGCCGTCAATTGTCGCTTTCTTTTGGCACGATACGAGATCTAAGAATCCCTCTCCCAACCACGGTGTCGTTCAGTCATATGCCACTATTTTTATTTAAAAAAATGGATGTGTAGGGAAGGAAATGTGCTTCTTAATATCTTCCGTTTGAATTTCTTTCAAAGTCTCCTTTTTTTTTCTTTCCAGTTCGATGTTGTTAAGACTTGACGGTTAGAAAGGCTTGCCAATCAATAAATCAAAACTACTACAATACTGACTGCTGTTTCTGATTTCCAATGGAATATTCGAAGAGAACAGTAAAAGGACACAGCAAGCTACCCGATGCAGAAGCCACGCAATTGAAAAGAGCTTATTTTCAAGGCAAATCAGACAAGAAAGTAACTTATTGTGTAGCTCTGCTGGAGCGTATCGGATAATTGTAATCTGTTTACCATACCGATATCTGTTCGCAACACGTGCTTCGTCCATCCCTTTCTCGTGTCTGCTTTTTCTACCTTATTCGTGAAGATTATTCATAATTACTCGGCTTTAATTTTCAGCAGTAAAAGATAGAATAAATCAATTCGATTTAATCTTCCCAACAAGCAACGTGAATGCATGCCAGAGAATGGCTCGAATGATAGATTCTGCCATATCTAATAGAATTATCGCTTTAATTCCACCAACCGAATCCATTAACGAGATATCGTGAAGATGGCAGGCCACTGTAACATAAAACTGTCCATAAGTCATCCCACCCCAAGATAAATAACGAAAGAAGAAATCATTTTTGTTGGATCACCTGAAGAGGGCAAGAGATCAGAAATTTATTGCTGTTTTTCCTTCCAAGCGTTAATGATTTTCCTGTGCTAAGAGCTGGGTTCATTACAGTAATTGCCTTCAATAAGACCTTTGTACAGATACTATTCTATCAACTTCAGATCAGGACACACGCAGTGTCATGGCACGCTAGTTATCAGAGCCGACTAGCAATGGAATCTGCAGATGCTCGGTTTTAGGAACATCTTTTTGAAGATGTACCGTAGACTTCATGCCATCGTGATAGTTAATTTGTGTTAAATAAGTGCCGGAATTAACTTTTATTACAAATATTTACAGTACAAACGGATAAAATTAACGTGGTATGTTTCGATGAAGGTTGAAGTTCTTCCTAATTCTTCATTTAATTTATTCAAATGATCCACTGGAAGTTAGGTTGATTTACACTGTGGAAATGAAGTATTAAAATATATTATAGTTATCGCTTGGCCATCCCTTCAAGAGTTTGTCTAGTTCTTTCTTGAATTTATTCAACTTATCAACTTCTACGACACCAGATGGAAGTTTGTTCCAGTAATCAGCTACCGCTGGCTGAAGTTAAATTTCCGCACATCTATCCTATAACCACCCTTCCTCAATTTGAATTTTTGCCCCTTCATGTGTGTGTACTCTAAGCAAGAGGGATTCCATCAGTATTCAGCTTACTCAATCCATTGAAATTTAAGAATAGCGATTGGATTCAAAATTAATACTTGACTTTCACATTACGTGAAATGTAAACATTACACGCATAAAAAATCCTTGATGTTCTGAATCTGTAATTAGCAGATCCTACGTTGTGTTTTAATAACCGCCAACCACGCACAACCGTTTTTGGAGTTGGCGTACCCCGTAAAATGGAACTACGTTTCATCGCTAAAAAACAGGTAAAAAACCACAATGTCTTCTTCATTAGCTATAAAGAATCTCGAAACCATCGACAATATTGCACGTGGTCATCCCTGCAGTTCATACACCCACTCATGTTATCTTGAATAGATGAAATATCAGGTATTAAGCGCTTTTCTTGCAGACCATATGAGATGCCTGCTTGCTGTAACAAAATGGAAATGACTTTTTGGGACTTCTCATGATGCGATCAGAAATCTCCAGTACTTTATCTTCTGGTAAAACCTTCCAGCCTACCAGACCTCGATGCATCTGAAATTAATCCTATTTCCTTAGCTTGTTAATCAATGAGTCGCAATATAGCACTAATTTTGGGACATTGGCAACTAAGGCCATATTATATATGCTGTCTGTAAAAATTACAGGTGTTCTGTGGTCGATTTTCTGGACGAAAAACCCGAGTTTCCGGGAGAAAAAATCCAGCTACCATTGCCTGGCAACGACTAGCTTCCTCACCTTGTGAAAAAGGCCCATAAATATTCCTCCTGGGTTGAAGGCTAGTTAGAACTACGTGCCAGTAGTCAACTACACCAACTAAGGCGTGTATGTGGAACTTTTCTACTTGGGAAGTTTTGGTGTTAACGGTTTAATCTTATGAAATTGAACTTCACACAGTTTATGGAACAGGATGCGTGTTCACATTTACACACATAATGGTATATATTCAAGAGTATATTCAAGGAGTCTAGCCGATCTCCCCATGAGATCGGCTAGACTCCTTTTTGACACACATCAAAAGATTACAAGAAAAATCCTATCATACGCAGAACAATTTTAAATGCGAAAACGTTGTCTGTGGCTCTTATATAACAGAACAAAAAGTGTAAACTGTCTTGCACAAAAGAAAACTTTTCAGGCGGAACGTCCTAAACTTGATTTATTGTAGTTTCATATCCTGGAACTACAGCTACAGTTATCAAGAAGTCAATTGTAGATGGCACCAGTGCTTCAGAACCCTTTCAACGGAAACGTTGAAAGCTGCACCACAACTTTATTAGCTAGAAGCCAGTTTCGACCGCGGCAGATGACAATAGATGCGGAGGTGAAAGTTCGGTTATATACTCATTCATCAAACTGAAGGCAGGCTCCTACCGTGAAATAGAACGATTGGCACAAATGACAGCCACAGACGGAAGCAAAGCTCACGGAACAGCACGTGGCCTTATTCTTCGCTTATATCTCTAAAATCGCTGACTGCTGACACCCGGTTAGAAGACACTAATCTAAAAGATGGATAGATGAAAGCAATCAAGGATCCGTCTCCTATATTGCTAATCGAAAGTGAAACTTAGTAGTACAATCAGAACTCCCAAATAACATGAAAATGTTTCCAAATCAATCGAAAAATAGCTGTCAAAGTCTTTTTGGATGAAGCGTTAGAATTTTACTCATAATAATACCATTCCTTAAACTATTACCATCAAGCTGCTATTGTAAAAAATATTCAAATATGTTCTATAAATCTTAAATCAATTCTAGTTCTTGGCATAATTTATTTACTAATAATTCCATCAGCTACGTATACGATTTCGAAGAGATTATTTGCACTTCGCGTGCTAAAGGTAATCATTCTGAAACTTGATTAACTTTAACTACTCGTTCTCACTTTAATGAATGCTTAATGTTTGGTCATTAGAAGTTAGGTGTACACTGGAGTAGGCGTTCTATATATTAGCTGTCTGCATGTTCGATGAGTCCAGTAGTAGTTTCAGTGAGTTGATTCTTATCAAATCATTTCCTAAATGACCATTTCGTATGGTCAATAGAATTTATGAGCAGACCCCTTTAAGAGAAAATTTGCATCACATCAGGGCTTCCTTCGTAGGAGATCCACTTTGACATTTGGATTTAAACCTGTGTCTTTATTCAGTTTGATACAGTCTACCTCGAAAAGACAAAGATCTTTGACATGACCACATTAGATTTATTACTGCGTGGCTTAAATATTTATGGGATGAGGGATTCCACTGTGCTACTCATCTGTATAAGAGAAGAAGGATGTCTCAGAGATATATTTCCGCTAGCAGGGACCCAGGGGATCGCCTGTTATTCGCTATCTATGTAAATGATCTTTCAGGAAAAGGTGGCGGACCGAGTATGATGACAGCATGTTTAGGATAAACATTGCTGGATGTCTCAGCTCCAATTCTTGATGTTTACATATTTATAAAAGTCTTAATCTTGCTAGCGCCATTATTGTTATTATCAGCTTAAAATTCCATGCAGTTTTAGAGAAAAGGCTTGAAGATAGAAAATCGCGCTCAACTATCGTGATAAAAGCTCATCCTTTCGAGGGAGGATTCGAACCAGGCCTTTTACAACCGACGAGGTCAAGACCGTGATTCTAATCATTGTGCTAACCAGCAAGGATTTGATAACCATACAAAACTGTTTTCATGTGAAAAATGGTGCCTCCATTCATTTTTATAATTATGTCTGTATATTTAACAATCTCCTTTACTCAATATACATTCTTAACAAAAGTTATGGAGCATGTTTAGTTAAGAAAGAATGCATGTCTTAATAGCATATTAGGCCACATTTGGCCGTAATGAATATTAAAAATAGCATTAGCATTAGCATTAGTAGAGGCATTTGATGCAAGAAAGCAAGCTTATGCAGCATCAGCCAAAAAAAAAAAAAACCCACTTCACCCCTCTGTTCGTTCAAAATACCATGATACAATTCAATGAAGATAACATTCTTCATTGCATCTCTGCTCATCCGTAAGGCTGTGTGGCATAAATTTTGCACACACCTTCATGGAGAATTTGAAAAATCATTTCCTTTATTTACATCCAACTTGTGAGGGTCAAACGACGATCTCTTGCCGCAATTTCCCGAACTTTTTCAACTCTGTCCTCACATCTAGAGGCTGACGAATATTCTTGGGTCATCGCGAACAAAGTCACATCTGTCTTCGAGGAACTTTGAATCACAATATACCATTTCCATTCATTTTCAAACTCATCGAAGATGACAGCAACAAGACCGGTCCGAGAACTTTATTGCCACACCTGGTTTACTTCTGAATTGATTCACAAGGTCAAGCATTTCTTTTCTATCCGTTATCGGTCACTCAAAATTTTTTGAGCAATAAAAAACGTGCGCTCTCGCACGTCTTTGAGCTAACTCCACATATTATAAAATGTCAATAAAATGTACATACAACAGGAACGTAGAGTAAATATTATATACTCGTGCATGTGGAATCCCATGTACAGTTATAATAACCATGTACAGATGGTTATTATAACCAATGGACTACACTTAAGGGAGTTGGCCATGGACGAATGGCCCGCAACCAGTGTGCGCCCAGAAAGTGAAGGCCCCGGGTGCCAAGCGTATTTCGAGGCCAAGCGATATTCTGGTGATATATAGAGCGCTCTTCTAAAGTGATTGAAGTTATTTCCTTTTAAGTTCCTACGTTTCTACCAAAAGCCTTTCTTTTATACTTGAAAACCACAAGTTAGAACACAGAAAGGAAACTCACCTTTCTTTTTCCTATATTTCTTGTTCTATTAACCAACTAACACTTCAACCGCTTGGCCTCCGAGCGGCACTGCTCCTGCCTCCCCGTGGCGGGGCCGGTAATCTGGGGGAAAAGTTATCCCCCAGGGCTAAAAGGAGCAACGATGGATAAAAATGAATATCCACCTCTAGAGCCTTCAAACTCAAGGCTAGACAAACCTAATGATGAAGACGTGAACCAAGCAAAAAGGCTCCGAAGAGAAGTTCAGTGCAATGAAATGCCAAACTTTCTGGTCATACACTCTCTCTCCAACCAACCTGTAGGCAAATTATCACCATTCGTCATCCAAAGATTTCTGGAATCGATTGCTGGAACACCAAAAATGGTTAAACGACTGCAATCTGGAGACCTATTAATTGAAACAGCCAACTCCAAACATTCCGAGTGGCTGCTCAAAACAACTACATTCGGTGGCCTGCCAGTATCTATTACTCCACACAACACCTTAAATTCCTCGAAAGGCGTTATAACCGAATGGGACCTACTTACAATATCAGAAGAGGAATTAGTTCAAGAACTGAGTAATCAAAAAGTAACCAACGCCAAACGCATAATGACCAAAAAAGATGGAAATCTCGTCCCAACTAGGTCAATCATTTTAACCTTCAGTACCCCAGATTTGCCATCCTCAGTAAAAGCTGGCTATTTAAACTGCCGAATTCGGGCTTATATTCCTAACCCGATTCGTTTTTTTAAATGCCAAAAATATGGACATTCCCAACAAGCATGCAGAGGAGAAGCTATTTGTCCTATTTGTGGTTCCAAGGAACATACACAAGCAGACTGTTCAGCATCAAGTCCCATTTGCCCTAACTGCAAAGAAAGTCACCCAGCATTTTCAAAATCCTGTGAAATGTGGAAAACAGGGAAGAAAATTCAAAAGTATAAAATTGAACACAAAGTCACATACCCTGAGGCACGCAGACAGGTTATGTTGACCATGCCCAGTCGTTCATATGCGTCTCACACTCGAAGCTTTATTTCAACAGCAGTACAAACAGATGTATCAATACCCCCCAGCACATCTATGGCTAATTGGGTTAAAAATACACTATCTAATTCAGGAAAAGACACACATCAAACTAAAACCAGTGAATCGACCAACACTCCAATCAGCATCCCAACTGATACTCGGACAGTCTCGCATGATAAAGAAAAATTAAAAACTACCAAAGACAACAAGAAACCTGAATCATCCACCAATAGTATGGAAGTAGATGTACACTCAGATCTTGAGGAACCCATACTAGAACTTCATGCAAATGACACTATGGATACTGGGCGCCCCAGCTTCCCAAAAAAAGACCGGAAAAAGTGCTCAAACAAAAAACAGTCTGATGAATCATCCTCAACTAAACCTAAATGAACCACAGTATCTTACAATGGAATTGCAGAGGTTTTCGTTGCAACACCGACGATATTCAATACTTAATTAACCGATATTCTCCAGCTGCCTTCTGTCTACAGGAAACTTACCTGACCTCACAAATTTCTCCTTCGATAAAGAACTATTGCCTTTATCGAAGAGATCGAAATACCGCTAATGCTGC
Source organism: Mastigoproctus giganteus (assembly GCF_048544385.1). Taxonomy (NCBI): domain Eukaryota; kingdom Metazoa; phylum Arthropoda; class Arachnida; order Uropygi; family Thelyphonidae; genus Mastigoproctus; species Mastigoproctus giganteus. The sequence continues at coordinate 61,778,407 of NC_143578.1, read as the reverse complement.
CCATGGTGGGGTAGCAATCCTAGTAAACTCGAAGATCCCAACTAGACATATCCCAATCCAAACTGAAATAGAAGCTGTTGCTGTTCGCATAACTCTCCATAGTGCAATAACACTTATCTCAATCTACCTACCACCAAACCGTTCTTACTCTTTAAGAGATCTTGAAGATCTGTTTATACAGATACCTCCACCTCTCTGTATATTAGGGGACTTTAACGGGCACCACCCATTATGGGGTTCTCCCAAATTGGATAGACGTGGCCGACTAATTGAAAGCTTTTTAGAGGCACTAAATTTCAGTATACTCAATACTGGTGCACCGACACACGTACAGCTCCCAGCAGGACACACATCAGCAATAGACCTCACAATTTGTTCACCAGTACTAGTCCCAACCATAGAGTGGAATGTAATAAATGATCCCATGGGCAGTGACCACTTTCCAATAGTATGCAACTTTCTGATAGCAAAGACTCCTTCAATTCAACCGTGCAGAAAGTGGAAATTTGTCCGAGCAGACTGGGCAAAATTTCAATCGTCAATTGACCTTGATGAGGAAAAAATCCGCCTCCAACATATTGATGATGCCACAGATTACATCACGTCGCATCTTCTAAATGTGGCTAAAAATACAATACCACTATCAAATCCCCCGGGCCGAAAGCATCATAATTACTGGTGGAATGACAAATGCACCACAGCAAAGAGAGCAAAAAATAAAGCTTGGAATTTGTTCCGGCAATGTCCGAGCACAGTCAATCTTATTAACTATAAGAAGTTAAGGGCAAAAGCACGCTTCATACAAAAGCAAGCAAAGAAAGAATCCTGGATCCGTTTTGCCTCTAGTTTTCACAGAAATACTGATTCCAAAATAATATGGAAAAAAATTAGACAGCTGTCTGGTAAGTTTCCTACCATACCTTCTCCAATCCTCTCTTGGAATGGGAAAGATCTCTCTAATCCAGTAGATATAGCTAATGCTTTGGGAAATACTTTTGCCGAAATTTCAGCAGCAACAGCCTATCCTACCTCATTCCAAAGAATTAAAAACACTGAAGAAAAGCATGCTATTCATTTTCAAACTGCCCGTCTTCTCCCATATAACAAACCTCTGCAATATTCTGAACTTTTACATGTCATTAAAACTGCCCGCAATGGTGCTGCCGGGCCAGATGGGATTTATTATGTCATGCTACAACATCTTGATGACAAAGCTTTGCGCTGCCTCCTGGTCCTTTACAATCGCATATTTTTAGAAAATGTTTTTCCAGCTTCTTGGCATCACTGTACAGTTTTGGCATTCCTGAAACCTGGAAAAGATCCATCCAACCCGAATAGCTATAGACCCATATCTCTCTCAAGCTGCCTCAGCAAAATTCTTGAGAAAATTATCCACAGAAGACTCGTCTGGATCATAGAGTCGGAACAGCTAATGAGCCATAGTCAATATGGCTTTCGTCAAAACAGGTCATGCCTAGACCTTATGGTCAAGGCTGAATTTGCCATCCGTAATGCTTTTGTCAAACATGAACATCTAGTAATGGTTTCAATAGACATAGAGAAGGCTTTTGATACCACTTGGCGGTATGGTATACTTAGTGATCTTTACCTTCTAGGACTACGAGGCAACCTTCCTATATTTATTGAGAACTTCTTACATACTAGATCATTTCAAGTTCGATACCAACATGCCCTTTCCACAACTTTCATCCAGGAGGAAGGTGTTCCACAGGGATCAGTACTGAGTGCCACTCTTTTTGCTCTGAGAATAGATTCTATCACTAAGCAGCTTCCAAATACAGTTGAGACTTACCTTTATGCAGATGACCTTTCCATCTCCTGTCATTCTCAAAATATGAGGTCTGTTGAAAGACAGCTTCAGATATCACTTAATAAAATTCAACAATGGGCAAGCCTCAACGGCTATCGGCTCTCGCAGCAAAAAACAGTTGCCATCCACTTCTGTAGACAACGCAAACCCCATCCAGATCCTGAACTTCAAATTTCTAACATCGTTGTCCCAGTCACCAGCAACATCAGGTTTCTTGGATTAATCCTTGACAACAAGTTAAATTTCCTAGACCATATTAAAAATGTACGGACGTCATGTCTAAAAAAGTTAAACATACTCAGAGCTTTATCTGCCCAAACATGGGGTGCAGATCGTACCTCGCTTCTTCGTTTATATAGGGCATTAATCAGATCCCGTCTCGATTATGGTGCTCCTGTCTATGATTCTGCCAGAAAGAGTGTATTACGCTGGCTTGATCCAATTCAGCACAGTGCTTTGAGAATTGCAATTGGTGCATTCAGAACGTCGCCAGCACATAGTCTCTACATTGATGCTCACGAGCCCCCACTAGCTTTACGCAGGAAAACACTGTTACTCAAATATGCTGTAAAGATACAAAGTTGTGCCTCTCATCCCGTTCAGTCATACCTTTTCAACCCACCATTTGAAATCTTATACAGAAACAAACCTAGCATAGTAAAGCCAGCTGGTCTTCGCCTTCTTGAATTGGAGCAAGTTTGGAATATTTCCGTCCATTCCGTACAACAAGTAGCCACATGTACTCAGCCACCATGGACTCCTCCTCCTCTTCCAACCTGTGACTCTTACCTCTGTCAATGGAGAAAGAATACTTTGCAAGCATCAAATGTCAAACAAATTCATGCAGTTCACACTCAAAGATATACTGACTTCTCCCCAATCTATACAGATGGCTCTAAATCTAATTCAAATGTTGGAGCAGCTGCAGTGTTTCCGAATACAACTGTATCAGTTTCCCTTCCATCAGAATTTAGTATATTTTCTGCTGAATTATATGCAATCAAATTAGCTTTAGAAAATCTCTGTTCAGACAGTTCCTTCAAATCAGTTATTTACACTGATTCCCTCAGCTCAATCATGTCGTTATGTAATTCCTCAGATGAAGTCCACCCTATTCTTAATGAAATCAGAAGCTTATTACTGCAAATTAAAGAACGCAACCAACTGGTCACTTTTTGCTGGATTCCATCCCATTCTGGTATTTTAGGCAATGAACTGGCCGATAAAGCTGCAAAAAATCCAACTACTTTTGATTTAACCAATATCCCTGTTCCAGCATCAGATTATGCACTAACTGTTCATGCTGCTTGCATATCACAATGGACAGCACTCTGGCACTCTCAGACTAATAATAAACTCTTTCAGTTTAAACATGATCCAAAAATCTGGCACTCCAGTATCCGTACATCGAGACAAGAAGAAGTAGTCCTTTCAAGGGCAAGAATAGGACATACCCATCTGACCCACCTTCATTTACTCACAGGAGATGATCCACCACAATGTACACATTGTTCTAATAATTTGACAGTAAAACATATTCTTATTGGCTGCCCCTATTATAAACAAGCCAGAACTTCATCCTTGATCTCACTGGTTAATCTCCATAAACCAATAACTCTTGAAAATCTCATTGGTGATAAGGCAAATATTTCTGAATTTTTTGACTTTCTCAGGCAAACTGGGCTTTTCAATTATTTCTGATTTCAGATTTTCTTTTGATTTAGGGAAAACTCATGTTTTAATATAATAAGTGAATAGGCACATTATAGCCTTAGCAGCTTATGTGCCATTAAGCCTCCAGAACAACAACAACAACAACCAGAAAGTGAAAGTGAGCGGACGGAACGTTCTAAATTCTGGTGCAGAGAAGATCATTCAAGACAACCCTCCACCGAGGAGGTTTTAAGGTCGAACTTTCCAAAGGTAATTGGACAAATAAGAGATTATTTATGGCCTAACTTTGGTGGAGATACTACGTGTGGTAGTCTCGTTTAAATAACGGACATTAATCCTTTCTTTTCTGTCTGTTATCCTCGAATTTCTTGCTAGATCGCCTATTTTTTCAGTGCCTACCTACCCACTGAGATCCCAAAAATGTCGAAACCATGGGAGACACAATCTGTGAGGAGTTTTTTATGACTGAGGGTCAGAGAATGTGGCTCCCTTTTCCTTTTAACAGCTCATTCCTCTACTGCCATTCTTCCTTCCTTTTATCTTAAGCTGCTCTGTTACTGGCTGGGAGTCTTGTAGATACCAAGGAAACTGGTGGCTAAGTGCGTCCACAATAAGAGATCGATATACTAAGTAGAAACCTTTTTGCTCACCGCTATTATGATACAAGATGAGGCTGTGCCCTCTCATAGTCTGAAGCTTTTGTCCTAAATTTACTCGAGTTCATTCCTCTAGATAATAATGAATTTCGCGAAATAATTCCATGAGCTGTGATGAGGATTGGTGTGAATAGTGGGGAGGATCTTCGTTGTGTTTTGTTCATCTACCTCACATCCAGTAATCAACACTGTGCGACCCCTTAAGATGAACTCATAATAGTAATGATCAAGCTGACGAATTATATACAATTTTAGAGATATACTGTGCAAGGTTCTGCTTTTGATTCCATCTGTCTCAAACTATTTCGAGATCTTTATGGAACCATCTGCATTCTATATGCTTAACCATGGTTGTGTTGGAAATGCTACACAACCATGGTTAAAAATGAACCGGCCCGTGAATAAGGACATCGATTTTATTGCAAAATGAGGTTGACCATGATGTATTCCCTAATCGTTTGAGCAACGTACATTACCTGAATACTTAATCTATGTAAAGTACCCAAACGACTAACCATCTTTGCATAAAATAACGCTTAAAGTTTGTAAGAAATTATGCGCAAAATATTCACCAAATAGAGTATTAAAAAGGTTTATAAATATTGATTCATACCAGTCCTGATAAGAAAGAATTTTGCAATGCCAACTGTACAGGAGTGACTGCGCTAATTCCAACACGTTATTTCGAAAATATCTGAACAATTTCAGTTATTTAATAAATGGCTAAGATCACCTTCTTCAGCAATGACAAATTGAAAGTGGCGAGCATAACTTTCTGCTAAGAGTCTAAGCTATATAAAGTATCCATCAGCATAATTCTCTATGACCTTAATAGCCTCCATCAAGATCGTGGAAGAGGTTCGCTTATCGCACCATAAAACACATTGCAGCCAATCAATTGTACAGACACATTTTGTGATGCATCGCGCACTGAGTGCATGAAGGGAAGGCATTTGCCGGGAGATTTCGACTAAAGAAGGTCATCTTCAGTAGATCGTTGTGCTCCATGTCCAGTATATCAGTAACAGAATGTTGGTAGTTCTCATGAATATAATGTATCAATCTTTCTTTTTTATAACTCCAACTTGTTTGATATTTCTTGCGCGTTGTGAGTTAACAACTTTCCTTCGTCCTGTAAAAAGACAAATTGGCCAACGAATACACGTAATTTACAGACAAAAAATAATGATCCATCATAGCCTTAAATGCTTTGGCACTTAACACACGCGCAGTGTCCGAATAACGATATTTTTATTCTATTTTAACCACTGAACACACCCATTTTTAAAATTTAAACAACCCGAAGTAACAGAACACCCCTGGGATTTCAGAAAAATGAACTATACCCACCATCTACTCAAGGATAGATGAAACTGTGTCCACGGTAGAAATAAGAACATACAATAAACTGTAAATGAGTCGAAAAGTTGAGCTTAGCGAATCTCCAACGTGGAGTCATCATAGGATGCATATCGGCAATCAACCTGTTTGTGTCATCGCTGCAAAACCTTACATCAAAGGTGGGTGATGTAACCACCATATAGAAATCTTATGATGCTCCTATAGCCTGGAAAGAGACATTGGGCGCTCAGTAGAGTGATCTATCAGTCCTCATCAAATATCGTCAGCCTGGATTTCAGGCTGACAATATTCTATTTAACTCTGGCGATTTTTTGAAAATAATTTTGTTTTTCGTGAAATGCTCTTCCACACCCTCTGGAGAACACACCCACCAAATTTGGTCGTATTTCCTCCACTAGCTCGAGCTCCAGACGCCTGTGAATAGGGGACTGTTCGACTGTGGCCACCCTATCGTATAAGCAACATTTTCACCAGATCTTTGAAACGCTGACTGCAGTTAAGGGAGTGATGAGACTGATGTGAAGGACAACGTTTAATAATTACTCTACAGAGTCCCATTTTCTAACAGTAATTATTAAACGTCAAATAAATCCACCATGTATCTCATCAGCCCTTTTTCTGTCATCCTAACCATGACAGACACAAAACACACGCTATCTTAAATAATGTAATTTAGCTCTTTCACGTACTTATCAAATTTATCCATCGATGTGCAGCGTTCCGAACAACTCAACTAAAATCTCAAGGAGAACTGCACTTTCTTCGGGCGTGTGTGTTGGGAAAGTTAAACATCGCTAGCTGATAAGCGCAGGGTGTTTACATAGTCTTTCACGTTTTTTGCATTCGCTGCAGCCGACTCTTCCTCAGCAAAGAAAGAAAAATTGACAGGAACTTAACTGAAGTTACCTTTTGTATAACTGTTCCTCTAGTTTGTTTGTGCTGTTTGCCCGCACGTGTTTCAACGCTTACTTTTGTGTCAGTATCGAGCCACAGTATTCTACTTCGTGTAAAAACAACTCAACGAATACATTCTGGGTTAGTTTCGACGAAGTATTTTTTACAAAGTTGGTTAAATTTTTAAATATTTAATTACTAATGTAAATGGCAACCGTACAATAACAGTTGACTTTCATAAAGAAACATCTGATGGTTTAAAGTAGCATCACATTTCATCAGTCCTTTTAATATCCATCTCTGCATTATACGATGAGAGATGGATATTAAAAAGGACTGATGTCATTCGATGAAAACTTTAAGTGGCTTCACTGAATGGCATTGTTACTCTTGGTGGAAACTTCATTAAAGACTAAGCTAATTTCCCAATCCACCTTCCAGAGAAGAATCTTCAGAATTGGATGATAAATGTGGATTACACTTCGGCAGTTTGTTCAAGTAAGGCGCCATATTTCCCTAATCAGCAAGCAGTGAGTGACTTAGTGAGGAACCTGGGTATAACCAAATCAAAGTAGAAATCTTGGCATATAAAAGAGTGGAATCTATTGGATCCCAGCTGCAAGACTTCCATATACAGAAAATGACATATCATTTTATGGAAGTTTTCACACCTTTGCAGAATTTCCATGCCATTATTTTGATTTGAGTGGTCTTTATAAAGAAATTGGTATTAGTCACAGCCCCAAAGAATGGCATCTTTTCAGACAGTTCCAGTAATGGATTGAAATCTGTATTGCTTCACAACTGTCAATTCCTACTGCGCACTCTGTTCACATTAAAGACGACGACGGAATTGTAAAAAATGCAAAAAAAGCTGTGTTTATACACCAGCTAGATCAGAGGGGCTTACAATTAATCAATTTACAGTGAATACAGTAGCTAACTGTATTTAACAATCACGCGGACTTGGGACAATGACCACTCGACTGCGTCAAGTATCACACCACTATAAATGGGATATCTGTTGGGATTCCTTCTGTATTTCCCAAGTGGTTTCACTAATTTCCATTGTTTTATCTTTCCTTGAACAGCAGGCCAAGAAAAATACTAATTTCTCCCAACTTTCAAGCAACCTTCGAAGGGAGTATGATTTCAGACATCTTTCAGCAATGTTAAAGCTGTGCACTCCATACAGTGTGCCCTCGTATCCACTCATGTCCATTTTATGTAATGTGTGGTCAGGTGTCTGTCAGCATGTTGTGAGAGCCAAAACACATGGAATAACTGGAGGGAGAAGGGACCATAAGCCTTCCCCCAAACTACAGCCTCACTGTAGAGAAAGCTACACAAATTCCACCGGTCTTCGACAGCAATCAAACCCAAACCTGACCATATTACTACGTGCATACTGTCTGTAAAAATTTCGTGTGCTCTGAAGTCGATTTTCTGTTGGTGGTTTTTTCTCCCGAGTTTCGGGGATCAAAAAACCACCATGGTACCCTCGCGTGAGACCGACTAGCTCAGCCACGTTGTGAAAAAGGCTCCTGCCCAGATAACTGGCAGATGGTTGGCGTAATGGGAGTCAAAATCCCACTTATACAGTAGGTTTTTAACCACCATCTCTACAATCCAGTAATCGATAAATCATGGACCTTCCTTGCCACCTGACTTCAGTGCTTGGAGAATATTATGTACGATCGTATCTTAACTGCCAAATCCCTTTCTTCCTTCACTGCCTTTAGTTCAACTGCACCAGTGTATAAACTATTTTGGAGTTGAATTTCCCCAACTACAATTGTAGTAGCTAAAAAACGTTCAGCAAACTGTTTTGGATAATCATTGCGTTTAAAAGTTTTTTTATATTCTAAACTAGCACGTCAAGTACAACAATTCTTTCTCGCTGTTAAAATGTTTTCTCAATCGCCTTGTCAGATATCTTCAGCTGGGAACTAACAGCGAAAAAAGAATCGACATTGATCATCACGTGTGCTTCACGCTTTTATCATATGCAAAACAAAACGAAAACTTTTCAAAAATTCAACAGCACACGTGAAGAATCTCTCAAACTTGTGCTATTTAATGTTAGTTGCTTTATCAACGATAAACAAAACAAGCGATTCTCCTGTTTTCGCCGAGTGATCTTTGCAGAGGAAAAGCGAATGTCCTTTCATCCGAGAAGGCTTTCTTACAACAAAGACGAAGGAAGAGCCACACAATGGAATGGCGTGCGTCTTATGACTATACTTTTATAGGTGGCGGAAAGATCAGATGTGACGGACGAGCGTGGCTAAGTGGTGTGACTAGAGGCATGTCCACGCGGACTTTGTGTCGGATGCATCTGTTTCCTTTTCATTTCTCCCACACCCGAGGCAGAATTCCTCAGAATTTTCCAAAAGACGAAAAATAATTAGAATAAACATTCCAATACTTTTCATCATGCCATGGAAGGGGTTCAGTTGGGCAATTAAAAGAGTTTGTTTAGATTAAAATGAACAGGGAAGTCCCAGAAAAAAAATTAGAAAGATGAAGTAAAAATGCCAACGGCCGCAGAAATACAGAAATGGAATTATTATTGTAGTAGTTGGGTTTTAGTATCATCAGCGACTAAGGCCATATTGCTTCGTGTATACTGTATTTAAATTGCGTGTGTTTTGTGGTCGATTTTCTGAATGAAAAACCCAAGTTTCCGGGAGGAAAAACCATACTGCCCTCGCCTGAAACCGACTAACTTGGCCACGGTGTGAAAAAGACCCAACTCTGGTTTTTTCCACCTGGCGTGGGGAGTACGGCGATTCTACCAACTCTATTCAAAAGATCATGGAAGATAATTCGTGTCTTGAGGGACATGACCGTTCAAAATAAATGAATATTTCTTCTAAATTCTCTCAAAACTATCGATCAGCTATTACTAGTGCATCATCTAGTTGATAACCCCGGAATGATGTAATGGAAAATTCTAAGTACTTAAATAATATAAAAATTTAATGAAACTGACCATTTAAACACCTTATATAGAAGGCGTTAATATCAAGAAGGATGCAAAGCAGATATATAAGATAGTTCATATACAGTACTCGTATACGATCTTCTTCGCCTATATATAGAACAGTTGATCAATGTTAGAATATATGGACATCAGAACACATCCCACCTCCAGTTCTGGAGAAACCAGACCAACTTCAGATCGTGGGGATCGGGTAATTGGTGCCAGTAAAGAGATTTTCGTCTCCGATAAGAGATGATGTCAATTCAACTTTTTGGACATCCAGTATCGAGCACCATTAGGAGGCTACTGAAACAGCAAGGAATGTATTTCACATTATGCATAGCTCCTACTGCCCCCTTCACCACATCTCATTGTTTACAATGACTTCTGTGGTATGATAGTCTTTATTGAAAAGTCAAGGTTCTATTGAGGAGCGATTGCAGGATCCGTGTGCAAGAGCTAGCACGCACCCTGCGGCAAACATCCTCACCGGACTGGATGGTGCCTTTCGAATCGGCCCCCTTTGTTTTGAATAACAGCAAGTGTGGGCGTGGAATGGATTCTATAAGGTGTTTTAGTGTGGTTTGGTCTAATTTTAACAATTCTCCAGACAAAATATCATATCCAGCTGCGGCAAAATTAAAGAAGCCTTCGTTCCCGAATAGGCCTCGCCAGCATATCCTACACATTCTCAATAGGATTGGGATCAGTAAATGTGTGGGGTCAAGGAAGATGGCAGAAATCCGTGTGATGTTTACAGAATAATTCTTGCGCATTTCTGGCACGATGCGTTGTGGAATTGTCATCCATAAAGTGGCCATCACATTCGGGATAAAAGTGTAACGTTGCAAGGTGCGGTAGATCTGATACAAAATTCATGTACTTCCTGGATGACATTCAACCCAGCGGTCTAAACGGACCCATTCCGTGCCAATAAAACATTCTCCATACCATCTCCAGATGCCTGAGTTGTCTTAACAAGGCAAGCAGGGTCCATCACTTCATGAGGTTCTCGCCACACTCTCTGCCTATCACAAGTGTATCGTGATTCATCTGACCACATGACTTACTTCGATTATTCCATTGTCCAACTACGACGTTCTCGGTACCATCGAAAGCGCATTTTTCTGTTTTTCTCTGAAACAAGTAGTCCACAAGAGGCAGCGACTGCCAATACTCAATGTCTTCAGCTCCCTGCACATGGTACGGGTTAAAATAGGGTAATTCTGGGCTTGGTTGAATTCAGATGTTTTACTAAAACTATTAGTAAAACGCCCATATGGTTAGCACAGCGGTTATAATCACCGTTCTACTAACACCGGTGGAAAAGACAAAAGGTTGGAATCCCGTTAATGATAGGAACAACTCTTATGGGCTACCTTTTACCCCGTGGTTGAGTTAGTCGGTCTCAAGTGAAGTTAGAAAGGTTTTCCCCTCCGGGAAACTCGAGTTTTTCATCCAGAAAAACAATCAAAGCAATTTATGAACATAATACATGGGTTCCGATGCTGAATATCTGTGCAACTTCGAGACACTATTCTTTGCCTAGCGTGTTTGGCTACTAGTTTTCTTTTCTGTTATTTTGAAGAAATATAAACGGTTGGCATTCAGCAAGGAATGACACTCAATAAATCAGTGCACGCGAAAAAAGAAATGAGCAGCACGTTCAAAGAAGCCTTATTACACTGTGAACCAAATGGGGACAGAATAACCAGGCACTTAAAAGAACCCGAACAGAATTTCTTCCTTTCTGGGTGGCTTCAACATTTTCATGGAAACGTGTGTTTTATCTCCAAGATCAAACGAAAGCAACCTTCTCTTTCATCGCCGAAATTTCGCTTCTATCAACACTGAAAGACTACCACACACCGTTAAGGATGAGAAACTCCCTGGAACATCTAAGATATAATGGAATGGCCAACAATGAGAATCTTTTCTGTGCTCCCGAAAAACTTTTTGTACGACTTTTTTATTAGGATTTCATCTCTTTTCAGAAAAGCATTAAAAGTGAACAATTTGTAAACTCCCCATTGTACATGGATGCTCACGTGTTTTATCTCCATGGAAACACGGCAAATAATCAGTCTGTCACGTGATATGTAGGAGTTCTAATCCCGTTATGGGGGATGGCTTATACGTGGAACAGAATTTCGTTTTTAAGCCTAATTATATCCTAGAATGCAATCTGTTCTAAATTACCTTCTTGGCATCCTTCGTATCTTATACTCCCGAGTCCTTAAGGATTACAGGATTACTCTTTATGTAAGGAATTAATTCATAAAGGAAGAGGGAATTTAGTTATATTAAAGTGCCCGCACGTGGGCACTGTCCGGATTTTCGCTATCAGCTTTAATAGTTTGGGGATATTCCATGAATTCGTGCGCGACATCTTCGTTTTTGTTAGAATTAAATTGGAAGGAAAATTTAAAAATGCGAGGTTTAAAACTGAATATTGTTAAACATTAGAGCTTTATATTTTTGTTGTTATTTCAGGAACCTCTGACATTTTGTTAAAAAAGGGCAGCGATGTTATAAAGAAAGAATTCAAATAATAAAAACTTGATAGTATGACTCTTGTTGGAACATCCGAAACATTGACTCCACTCAGCCACCAAAGCTAACAATTTAAAAATAAAATTCAGAGATATTCTAGATCTGCTTAGAAGTGACAGACCCTTTCTATCAGAACTACAGAATATAATGAAGGAGTTTGACTAACTTGTAAATAACTGGATTTCTGTTACCTGAGTGCAAAACCTTACATTTAGAAGCACTAAACTTCAGTTGTTATTCTTCAGACCATTTGTGAAATCAATTTGCGCAGTCATTTTAAAGCAAATTGGCCTGGTTCTGGTTGTTAATCACACTCCCTACCTTTAAATCATCAGCAAACTTTAGAATCTTCCTCTGAACTCCCTCGTGCAATGTCAACGTCAGATTCAGTTTCAGCAGCAATTCTGGAGTCAGCACACGGTATCACCCCGCAGACATCACTGAAAGGGATCGATATAGCGGTCGAGGTGTACTCGTCTTGGGAGGCGTTACCTTGGATGGACATACACAACTCCAGATACTGGAAGGCGGTGCTGTAACCGGTGCACGCTACTGTACTGAGGTAATCTTTCCCCGTGTGCGTCTGTTCCGAGGTGCCATTGGCCCCGAGTTCGTGTTTATGGATGATAACGTCACACTCCATCGCACTGCTGCTGTTGATATGCTTTTGGAAATTTAGGACATTGTTCGTATGGATTGGCCTGCCCGTTTCTGCCGAACTAAATCCCATCGAACACATATGGGACGCTCTAGGGAGACGCTTAGCGGCACGTCCACACGCACCAGAAAATGTTCGCCAGCTGATGATGGCGCTGACAGAGGAATGGACGATGTTACCTCAAGAACTTATCAATAACATTGTTCTAAGTATGGACAGGCGGTGCAAAGCCTGCATCGACATTAGGGGTTGCCATATCTCCTACTAAGGATCACCTCTCCTCATTGTTCTATCTTTGACAGTGATGCATCTGTATCATGGCAGCCAGTGCTACGTTGCCACTTTTGAATAAAATCCCTGTGTATTCCCTTTTGTTTCCGTTGTTGTGTCGGTGTTGTCTCCATCATTTCTGTACCTCACGAGGTTCCTTTGGTATGCTTTTCCCATATCCAAGCCACTCCTATGAGAAGCTACAGGTGAAAACCTGACTAGTCCTTAAGTTTTACACACCAGTGAATTAAAGAACGATAAATGACTTATTTTTTGTATTTATCCACTTTTTGAATGATACAAAACACAAATAATTGACAATTTTTTTACAGTTTACAATAAATGTTCGAAAATCCCATGGCCAACCTCAATGCACTTCGCAACCCTTGTGGTAATATGATTTGTTCTTCTAAGGTCGTCTTGGCGTTCCTTTATGAGGGCAGCAATATCCAAAATAAGAGCGAGCAATTTGTCTCTTGTATTCACCTTTTCTTTGCATACTGTGCTTTTCATCCAATCCCACAAACAAAAATCTAACGGAGTGAGGTCTGGAGACCTTGGTGGCCAACGAACAACATCACCGCGGCCATTCAGGGAAAGTTCGATTTAGACATTGTATCACCAGACGGGTATAATGTTCAGGAGCTCCGTCATGCTGAAAGTAGCCAAGGGAGCATCCTCCAATAGTAGTGGAAGTTGGTTTTGCAGAAATTCTAGGTAAATGGTCCATGTACGACGATTTTAAAACACAACAGACCCCATCAACTGATCAATGATACCGGACCATAGAGAAGCGATGTTGAAAATGTTTCTACAGTGGCATGTGGATTTTCGTTTGACCACCTGTGAGAGTTACGGGTGTTGTTAATACTATCACGGGTAAAAGTAGCTCCATCACTGAAGAGTATTAATGGAATTAATTGGCTACTACCATTTACCCACCGACGAAATTCCAATCGCTGGCGTCGTCTCCTAATTGAAGGTGTTGCACCCGCTGTATGTGAGATGGATACAAGCCGTGCTCACCTAATGTTCGTGACGGTATTCTCTACAAGCAGCAGTAGCACTTCCACCACAAAAACCGTAGACAAACCCCATATCGGCATGTGTGAAGCATTCTTAACAACATTTCTAACACCAAACCGCGTCAGATTATAACTGTTTCTTGGTCACATCTGATTCAGGGAGCTGTGAGCGCCAGTTTCAAACAGATATATTTCCATATCCATTGAGAATTGGACACACGTTTATATGAAGTTTTTTACTCAGAATAATCGATAGCCCTTGCAGACAGCACAAAGGTTACAACCATCATTCATCATCCCTCCACCTTTTAAATCTCACCTAGACAGGCGTTGTTGTTGTTGTAGGGGGTTCCAGGAGCATCAACGACTTCGACTGTATTGTGCCATACATATTATGTTTGTAAATGTAAAAACTACTTTACAAAGTATTCATTGTAATAAGAATAACTCTAAGTTATTGTAATAGGCTGCATCAACTACAAATACCAAGAGTTCAAAGAACCATCATAAAGCAGAAGAATTTCAGCTTATGGTAAACAGAAATCACTGAGATCAAATGAAATCTAGAGCAGATCACCACCATATTTCTAAACTGAGTTTTTGCATTGTTCTTTAAGAATTTGCTGCATTTCACCAAATAAAACTAAGCAATCGGGGTATTGGAACAGCTAATTTCCTTTTATTTGTAATATTAAGAGAAGCACTGATGATATTAGCATACACGAGTAGTTGTACTCATGCTGGTATCTGCAAATAGAAACCACAAAGATGTTTTCGAATATTTACAAAGACGAATTAAACGCTTCCTTAAAAACGTTTTTATTTGGTTGCAGTTCAAAAGAGGAAGAAGATGTGGAAAATAAATTCCAAATCGCCAAAAGTAATACGATAAAGTTGCCTTTCTAAAGAATCCATAATTAACAATCATAGGAATGAAAATATTATTTAAGAAACACGGCAAGACGTGTGAATAATAAGACATATTTCCAAAGGGAGTTCTACACGCTACACTAGTAAATACCATCGTAAGTTGGAGTATTTTTTAACATTCGATTCTTCATCACAGGGGAATATCAGAAACGTCTACATACAATTCTTTGAGAAATTAAAGACGCACGAAACTAATGCCAGTAATCGTTCAAGTGCTGCTTAGTGAATTGCCGATTGCAGACTAAAATATCAGAATGTCAATTAAGTAACTTTTTAATTCAGCGTATAATTAAAGTACAAATTACAAAAGCTACCTTATAATATTTCTTTCTAAATGGACTACGTAGTCTGGCCTTTTACTGAGTCTTCCGGATACCAGGTGGAAAACGCTCAGATTCGAATTCTGTCAATAACGCGGGGAACTTTTATGGGTTCTTTTCACTCCTTAGCTGGGTTAGTAGATCTCCAGCATGGATATCAAGGTTTTTCATCCAACAAAGCAGGCAGATTGACCAGAGAACACATCCAATTTATGGACATCATACACATGAGCTTATAATTGGGTCTTAGGTGGTCCTGGTATGGCGTGTTCAAGAGGGACAAGGTGAGTCAAAGGGATGGATTCATTCTTTTTATCAAAAACTCTCCGAATGCAATCAGACTGTACCCAGCCGAAGTTCAGATGTTGAGTCTATGTGGGAGATAATACAGATCAAGTGATTCTGAGCAGTATGACAAAAATCTCTACAGATAACTTGAACGGTAAGTCAAGGGTGATTTCCTCATTACAGGAAACTTCAATCTGCCTTTTATAGATCTAAAATCGTGGATTGGCAATTAGACATCGGAAAATTTTTGAGCCATCTGGACGATTGAGATTTTTGGCCACCTGGATGATTGTTATTTATTTTGACATGTCGGAATATCTTCTAGTTTATTAAAGGATTGTACGAGAGGAGGTAATCTGTAAGACAATAAACGCACTCGGTTTTTTTTTTTGGGTGGACAGATGGATAATATCTTCTAGTGCAAGCCCGATGGCTCATAATTCAACTGTACAGCTGCTGTATTCAGGGGGAGGTGATAAGGAAACGGTTTTGTGAAGGAAGACAGCTGCGGCACCCATTGCACTGTCATACTTTAACTCATCATTGTATATTTTTCTGAAATGTAGATAATTTTGTGTGAGGGCAATATGGAGTTGTATGTTGACATTTGCAAGGGAATGCTTTCCCCAGTTTAGGAACTAACTATCATAGAACGTTTGATAGAGGACTATGGAGGATCTCGATTGTTTGGATCGTGTAGAACTTTGTCAAGATGTATCGGCCTAATGGGATGGGTAAATAGACTTCAAATTTTAGTTACATAATTCAGAAGTAACATCTGAATTATGCATGGGCTTCAATATACAGACTTTGTACAGGCAATGTTCTATAAGCGCCTACAGCAATCCTTAGGAAAGAATGTTGACTAGGAGCAAGCCTTGCTAGCATGCTCTTCCTGGCAGAATCATACACTTGGACACAATAACCAAGGCCAGATCTAATTAGGGCTCAATACAAATTAAGTAAGGTGAAACGATCTGAATCCCATGATGTAGAAGAAATAACTCTGAGTATTTTCAATTTTTTTCTTTTTTTCTGGCAAGTAGTCCACAGATATTTAACGTATTCCAAGAAGTTCAGTATCGAATATAAGACCAAGGAGACGAATACTGTTCACAACTGAGACAGGATGATTTGTTAAGTGTAGCTCTAGATCTAGATGCATTTTCCGTTTGTTACATCCGCTTGTAATAGTTCTGTGTTGTCTGAAAACCGTACAATTTTTAACTGAGAGAAATATATGCGGTATTAAGTTTGTCTCTTTTAAACAGATACCAACAGGATGATAGCAACTGATTAGCTTGTGGATATCACCAATGTTACTTCGCAGTAACATTGGTGCATATCCACATATCGGCATTGTTATCGATAGCCATGTTTTTAAATGTAATATTTAAATGTTTATCGTTAATTTTAAATGTAATCGTTTGTATTCTTGGTTGGAGCTGAATCGGTTTTCAATTAACAACTGACAGTGCAAGTGGTGCAGTTAGTGGAACTGTGACTGGAGTATTGTTGGTTCTATCTACTACTTTTTTTGTTCCTTAGAAGTCTGTTTCGTCGAGAATGACAGCATAGATCGAATCCAGTCTGCAATGGATATGGTTGAGGGAACTGAGACTTCCGTTTGTTTTCCTGTTGACTGATATTTTTGCATTGCTGCTGCGTATGTGTTTCTGGGTGTATTGAGCATAATTTGCTTCTTTACCTCTTGGTAACTAGAGGTAAAGAAAAAAATTTCTCAATTTTTTTTCCTCTTTTCTGGTGTTTACAGAATTTGGAGCAGGCTGGATGTTCCTTTGTCATCTTTACAATATGAACGGTGTGGTGCTTTAGCATCGTAGTCCGTTTGCATACGTTCTTTTGACCCACAGTTTGGGCAGACTATCTCCTCGACAAGCCATTTGTGAGTAACCAAATTTTCGCACTCGTAGTATCTTATAGGATTCAGAATATAAGGTCATACTAGCCAGTTGAGATAGCTGGCTTTGACACTGGATGGTAAAATAGGTGTACTGAATGTCAGGTTGATGATACATGTGTTAGTAAAATCTCCATCTTTCTTGATTACGATGCGTTTGGCTTGTATGGCTTTTTGGTTTTTCAATTCCTGGACCAGTTCATCTTCTACTATATTTGATCAGGTCCCACTCTGCGATAACCCCCTCGGATGTATTTAATGCTGCATGGGAAGTGACCTGTACAGGTAGTCCTCCAAACGTTAGCTTCAGAAGAAGCTCAGAATAATTTTCGACTCGCTGTTTCAACCAGTAGCCAGATCTGAGTCATCTCACCATTTTGGGAAAACCGGCAGATTTTCTAATCACTTTTGTATAAGAAATGGACACATCCTAATATAGAATGTAAGATAAAGAATGAGGGGCATTCCTGTTGTTGTTGTGTGTCCTTAAGCAGTCTTTTTTGACTTCGTTGGGTCGTAGTCGGTTTCTTGGTCAGTTTCGCTGAGAGTGCCAGATGAGAACCTAGGCTACTCAAGTGCAGGATAGTCGTAATCATTTTAATTGTATCTCATATTGTGAAGGTGTTCAGAATATGAGATACAATTAAAAAGATGCCAATTTATATACTTCGGCAGTTCGCTATGAAAAATATTTAGCACTAATCGTTCACTAGAACTAGTTTATAAATGAAAGACAGAGGAAGCGATAATAACTTAAAAAGAATTTTTATCGCTGAGAAGATCGCCAGATAATTCGCACGCTTGACCTGGAATTCGCTTGGTACCCGGAGCCCGAAATAAAGTATAAGGGGCTCTAACCTCCTCAACTCGGTTCTTACGAAGAATCCAAACTGCATCTAAACTTTGAGAGTTCAAGAACTAATAGCGAATAGTGACCATCACAACCTGGGAGTTTCCACAAATATGTTTTCAAAGGAGAAGGTGAAGGTTTTAATTTCAAGAGAAGAGACTAAAGCGGATTGAGTTATTTCCTAAGATGTAAAAGACTACAATGCCTGGGACTTCTTCCTTAACTTTCAAAAGCTCCTGACATGAATCCAACACAACTTTTACATTTATATTAAAGATTACGATTATTTGCAAAGAGTAAAAAAAAATTAATGTTTTCAAAATGGCATGCAATGTGTTTATGAAATGAACGAGTCTTAATTTAGAGTGTTCATCATAATCTGGTAGGGCAGGGCGGGTGGGAGAGGAGAACACAGTCTATGCAGAAGGAAATCAAAAAAAGCTGATTGCTTCGTACAAAAGGTATAAAAATGTACTCTGCGCATCGTCTAATATGAAAAAAGTCGTTAGCTAATAACACAAGCTGTACTGAAATGCCTTGTGCACTCTCAGAAACACTTACTCGCAAAAGGAGAAACTTCCGTTGCACGCATCACCCTGACAAAGACATAAACGCCTTTATCACCATTCCTTAATACGCACGTAGTCATACCTGCCTCTTTCGATCCCTTCACACTCGGTACCCCAAGAAACACTCTGCAAGCATGGACGCTTATGTGTGTGTGTGTGTGCATACTGAAGACATAACCAAGTTTGTTTTCGTTCACTTTGTTACCATAACAACACGCAAGGCAATCTACCTCACTAACAGTTTTATAGAAGATAGCGTCAACACCTAAGATGTACAGAAATAAACTGAAATCGTTGTGGCCTTCGTTCTATCTTCACATAACTGAGATAATTTATTTTCAAAAAGTAATGTTCGGTATCTGGAAGAGAAGGATGTAATGTTTACCATCGCGCCAATGTTTGCTTATCAAAGAAAGAGGAAATCTCAACTTCAAAGAAAAATTATTTTTCAACTTTGAATCGGAAAGAACCAAATCGAGGATGTATTCATTTTTTTATAGAACGTTGCTTATTTTACAGACAAACATCGAATTCTGTAGATTTTTAAGATTAAGTATTTTTAAATGTTTATTTTGAAAAGCATAAATGCAGCCATCAGATGTCATTTTGTTCTGATATTTAACTCCTACCAATCGAAGTCAGAAATGAAAGTGTATGATGTGGTCTTTTTTTTTCTCCCACATCGACCATTTTCTGGCTATATTTAGGAAACATTCTCCTGCAACACTAATACCCTATAACATCCCAATGATGTTCCAAGGTTTAAATGTTGGCACAAGAATCGCCGTCCTCCATATACCTGGTGGAAAAGACCTGAGTTCGAGTGCCGTCGATGGCGTGAGGAATTTGTCCACAAAACGTGGCTGAATTAGTCGGTTTTTTCTCCCGGAAACTAGAGTTTTTCGTCCAGCAAACAGACCTCAGAACACACTCAGTTTACAGATAATATACACGGAGCAATATGGCCTTAGTTGCTGACGCTCCTAAAAAACCCTACAACAGCAATCATGTCCCTTTTAAGATTATAATATGACTACTCGAAATCCGAAAATTCCAAGGTCTCACAAGGAATAAGTCATGAGGTGGGAGGTTCACCTGTACGAGAAGTGCAGGCACTTCTGAACTTTTTATGATCTCTATGATTCCTCGAAAAGAAAAAAATTCTGTATACGTATTTCTTACTGCCCAAGTCAATTAAGGAGATGAGATGATTAATACTAAGGAACAAACAAACAAATTAAGGAAACATTCGTTTTAGTACAGTAATACATAATTGAACAAATTCAACTAGAAATTAAAGTTATACAAATGAGTGCATGACTGATTTGGCGTGTGATCTCATGGGCAGCAATAGTGGTGTGACATTGTATAGTTAATTAGTATTAGAAATCCTCTTCTTGCTTAAGGGCTGACGCAAACACTCCGTGACTGCGATCTCTTGCCTAAAGCATCCTATGTATGCACTATCGGACTGATGTGTTAGAAATCTACTGGATATTCCATACAGGCAGCACTCTCCATCAGAAGATACTGGTTACTAGGAGAGTTATTGAGGACTCTCATTATCATCCATTAAAAGGAAGTGTGAACCAACTGCCCTTACAAAAGGAGCAAACATAAGACTCAAAAATCACATCTGCATACCTTACAGGCGTCTACGTTTCTCATGAGAACGCATGATGTTCACCACCATCAAGGGAATTTCGTCTCACACAATTAAACAGCAACCCCCAAACGTGTATCTTTCCGCAATGTCAGAAGGATGGAATCTGGTCCACCGTTCCTCAACATTAAAGTATTTCTCGAAGCCGATTGAAGACAACCTCGACTCATCAGAGAAGAGCAGTTACCCATTGCTCCTAGGTTCAATTGACAAGCTAGTCGACACCAATTCAAACGGACTCTTTCGTTGGGCGTGTCTAAACTCCAAAGCTATGATGCGTCATTACATTGAATCTGTAATTCCGTGTATCCTTCGGTTGGTTTCTTGTTTGATGGAACGAAAGCCTAAATCATTGACGGGATGCTAACTCAAGCCTTTTCTACTCTGTGTGCGAAGATAGGGCTCCTTATTTTATACAAAGAACTGAGAATGCTAGTCATCATGCCCAAACACTCCTCTCAAGAAGCTCTCTATATGTGTTATGCCTGGATATAAGCCTTTCCTGAACAGGAAGGTTTATATCCAGTACATCTTGTATCTCTTCGTTATCTTCTAAAGCTGGTTCTGGGAACGGCTCTACAGATCTCTGATAGACAGCGCGCGTTTTTTGGCACTGGTTCCACAGTCTTCAACCTAGTTATTCAATTAAAATGTTGTAATAGATTTGTTTACAACAAACCTTAACTTTTAAGCACCACTACAGTATAGTAAAAGAGTTTTCACTTTTGAAACCTCCATTAATTAAAATACTTCTTTAACAAGAGTCTAATTCAATCCATTACGAAGGCTGTTTTTATCTCCAATTCCTGGTATCTCGTGAAAGACGCCTGAAAACGTGCGACTCACGAAGTTCCACCAAAAACGCCAAACCCACCGACAGAGCTCAATTCAGTCGACCGATGCGTCACGATTCATTGATTACCCAATGTTTGTCCCGCTATCGACCAACTCTTTTCGTTCAGGGCCGAAGGGAAGAGAAAACTGAACTGCACAGAGTTCTTGACATTCCTCAAAGTCGACCTAACAATGCAGTTGACTTATTCTGTTCAATGCTCTATAAATATCCTCGCTTTTCGAAGAACAGACTTTCTCGGGTGATGTTTTAATAGCTACAGTAATATTCGATAACTTAAACGTGTTCCTTAAAGAAAGTATAGAGAGGAAAGAATGCGAAATATTAAATAAAGGATTCTTTTAACCATCTTGCTTTAAGGTGTGTGTGTTTTCATAAAGACTGTCGCCTCAATACAAGTTTTCTTCCTTCAGAATTCGGGTAACCAGCTTTGATTTATAAAAGGGATTGCCGTGTAAATGAACATTCCTGGATTGAATGGGAGTTATACGAATTTCTCGCTTCTTTTCAGGACGGATACGAGTATCAAGAAAAATTTCAATATTAGTGAAATCTCTGAAGATAGAGAGTGAAATGAAACTCTGAAATATTCGATCGAAAACTGAAATTCTTTGCAGAAGTCAAGACGCATTCTTTCATGCATAAAAGAAGTGCCGAAAGCAAAAATGCAGCTTAGAATAAACTAGGAATGGCAACTGTTCCAAGCCTGGGTATTGAACTACGCAGTGGACGTTAAGAATTCTCATATTTTGCTTCTTGAATTCGTAAACATGGAAACTGGCTCTGTTCGCTTACTGACAATCATGGAGCACTATGGTTATACATGCCGATGCGCCAAAATAAAACAAGAAAACAAAAGAGAGACTCCTCACTTTTACAATTAAGATTGACCATGATATTTTGATAACGTTTCCGTATGAACTTGCAATAAGATCCAAATACGCGGTCCGGTGGACAGTGGTGGGTCCTTTTTTTCTTTTTCGGTCAAATACACGGTCAAAAGAATTAAGGGATCACCACTACATAAGGGGATCACTACATAATCCACCGAATCTACATCCATTATGGCCACAATGACAGCGCAAATTCATCGACTTATGTGCAGATGTAAAATACTGAGTTCTCCAATATGGACAGGCCGAGAACATGCAAATTCAGGTGTGTGACTATCTTATGAAATAACCGACCATGTTTGCTATCAAAAACAATAAATCTGTCGTTTATCACAGTAAAGAATCGAAAATATCATCTCAGATGGATTTTTCCAAGTTTGTCCTTTGAGAGTCATCAGGAGACTAAAGGCAGATCAGGCATAACGTCGAGTTGTGGCATGGCACGGTGCATCACAAAGTGCCATCAGCGGGTTGTGGAATCAGTTCAAACCCAGACCGTTAGTAGACGTTTCAAGTCAGGTTTGTAGACCACCAACAAAGCCGTGACAAAATTCTAAACGTTCCCTCATGAAACAGTATTTTGCCAAGGCAATATTTCTCTCTCTATCTTCGTCATCACAATCAATGTCTGGACGCCTTGCAGCAGCGGCAGCAGGTGTCAACCCAAACCATCCGAAATCATCTACTCGGACATGGACTTTAATGCGAGAAGACAGGGTGTGTGTGTGTGTGTTCCATTGAGTACCTGACGTTAGAACCATAAGAACATGGGCACGCGAACATGGTAATTGGACTGACCCATCTGTAAACCCTGTGCGGTTTACAGATGGGTCCTAGCTCAGCCTTCATTGGGATTCGAGTTGCGTCCTACTGCGACGTGAAACAATCCAAAGCAACCCTGTATAGGCCTACTGCCAAAAAATGAACGCAAGGTCACCACCAGATGTAGTCTATTTTAGAAGTTAAGGGGTGATTAGGGAACTCTGATTTTTAGATTCATATTAATTTTAAACAAAAGTAATCATATAAAAGTGATTCTGATTTGATTTCGATCTTGGTGTCTGTAATATAAATATAATATCTGTATTCTTCCTCTTTTACCCTACTTTACTAATCCCTCCACATCTTAAATAGACTGTAGGCCACGACCTTGAGTTGACCCTAAGCACACAAATAATCTTGTCAATAGTTACACAGTCAGTCCGGTGCAGACTGCTGGTATGGCATTAGTCTCCGTGATGGTATAGATCCCTGCATCATTCGGAACGTGATCCTAATTGTAACCAGACATACAGATGAGTTCCTGGGACCCATGCGTCTTTCCTATGCTAGTACTGTAGGCGAAGGATTCGTTCTAAGTGATGAAAATGCTCAAGACTCAGAGCACAGTTTGATAATCAACAATAAGGTGGATGATGAGATAACGTCCGTATGGATTGTCCTGCCTGCTCCACCGACCTGAATCCCCTCTAGAACATCTTAGAAATACGCATTGCATTTAAATCAAAATATGAACTGTTGGGGAGAATTCTTATGATCTGACATTCGCTCTCACAACATCAGAAACAGCTAAGATATAAATCATGAATCAATCATCCAGCTAATCAACCAAACCTTCAGGCTTAGTTGAGTTGAGTTCCCCTAATCAAAAGGCCAATGTCAGTAGCACAGTCGGGTCCGGTAGAAGTGTGTGGGCAACGTGCGTGGAAGGTATACACAGCACTAATGCGACTCGCAGGTGCACGCCCACACCTACGGTTGGTTTCAAGGAATATTATCAGAACTGTATTGATTTTGAACCACAATACAAAGCTGGAAGCCGATTCCTAAGCTGCACGAGAGCTGTCTGAGGAGGGAGTTCGGTAACCATGGTAACCAAACAGTAAGTCGGTAATTTGCGTACCGTGTACAATTCTGTGCGAGAACAGCTCTGTTGAGGTATATTTAGGTGAGAGGATTGCACCAAGATAACACCATCTACAATACGTAGTCGCAGGCAACAGTAATATTGGAATATCCATCAATCTTTTGGGGGGAAAAAAAAAGGACATTTATTTTGGGAAATGGATGTGTGATGTTCGTATTTCAAGATCAAGGAAACTAGTGAAAGAAACCTGCTGTAAGTAGCGTGCGAAAGTTCAACCGAAGATACGGCCAGTTTAGAATAAACTCCAAGGCGATTAAGAACACGAGACGTTAGTACATCGTGTCTCTAAACTTCGCGTATTTGTTTATTCAGTTTGAGCCCATGGCCTCACCTCAGAAAAACAAGGCAATATTGAGGCACACGTTGGTATACAAAACTTGTGTTGCGCAATAAAGATTTTATTCATTTAATGTAGTTTATGCAGATATTACAATTAATATTGTCGAATATGACAAAAACCTACTTTTTAAAACTAGATAAGAGCTTTATAATTCAAAAATTTCGGGTTCATGTGATTAAAATAACAGTTTCTAATGGCTGGTCAAAGTAGCATCATCTTGTACCTGCAGCAACATTACCAGGAGGATTGCAGAAGAAATTTTATCGTCTTCGTCTTAAGCCTTCGTGGATCTCAATTTGAAGAGTTGCATACGCCAATGACATTCGACAACGCGGATGAAACTGAAGCAGTTCTTGATTTGTACTGATTCTGGTCGACGTAGAATTGTTGGTTCCACTTTACCCGCTTATAATGTAGAAAGTCCTGTGTTTCTGGTTGAGGGAAACCACGAAATCCTTATGGGAGACCATAAGGATGTCACGGGTTATTAGGTTAATGATCGACGAGGCGGGTAAGACCATTAGACGTCCATATACAATGTCTGTAAATTGCGAATATTCAATGATCACTTTTACTGGATAAAAAGCCCGGTTTCTGGGAGTTAAGAACCAGCAACTCGTTCGAGACTAACTTACTTGGTCGTTGTGAAAAAAAGCCCCTAAAAATCCCTCCCGTCTGTTTTGGATTCGAATCCAGGACTTTTCCCCAAGATGTAAGAAAGACAGCGATTGTAACCACCACTGTGCTATCCTCGAATCGCCAACAAACAGCCACGTTAAATGCAAACAAGTAGAAGAGTAAGACAACTCCATCTTTATAAGTTTCCTTACATATTTTTTCTGCGAGTTAAGCTCAGTTGGAAAAGCGGCAGGAAGTCTGCAACACATACACATGCTTCCACAGGGTTGCTGGAAAAATAAACACCGTAGCATGACTGACTAATTATATTCTCAAACAGTGAATACACACGCGTTTATCAGCCACGATTTCTCCAAGAAACACTAGAATGGCAAGGAAGGAATGATTAATTGAATACTCGGGAACAATCAACGAATTCTGCAGTCCATCAAATGAATCAGTTTGATATTATTAATTATTCTATAGGTGAACCCAAGTTTTGAGAGAGGGGGCGTAACTCGCTTATCAGTTCTCCAACAGAATTTGCAGTGATTAATGTTGATAATCTTCAAAGGTTCCACAAAGACACGTGCGAACTCGGCAGTGTTTCGAAATTTGAGTTGTAATTATTTTCAAGTATCCGGCCAGTTCACATCAGAAAGAGTTTATGTTATCTTTGTGACATAATGGAGTGTGGTAAAGGTTCGTTCTGCTGATGGCTGAGTCGTGGGACTGTTCAAACGCTTTTTTAGCTTTTAGGACAGAAATGGAATCGTTCATGAAGAAAAAAGTCTAAGTTGTGGATGAACTTTGTGGCAAAAAGTAGATGTGGCTTTGTTGTATAACACCATATCAGGGTGCGGACATCGTCAGATTTGTAAAGAGCCAAAGACTTGCCTGGTTGGGACATGTTATGAGAATGGATGACAGCAGAACAATTAAGAGGATAATGGAATGGAAACCTATCGGTAGGAGGGCAAAAGGAAGACCGCGTTAAAGATGACGTAGAAGAGGACTTAAAGACCACTAGAATAAGAAGTTGGAGAAGATTGACTTCTTGGAGGACTTATTGGTGGAACATCGTTGAGAAGGCTAAGACCCACCCTTAGTTATGACGCCAGAAGAAGAAGATATACCATTTACCACCTAAATAACTTAAATACCTAATTTTGAATATCAAGTTGGTTGTTGTAGGCGCATCGGCGACTTTGATCATATTATACTTTATATATTTTCTATAAATTGTATGTGTTCTGTGGTCGATTTGCTTTTGCTGGACGAAAAACCCGTTTCTGGGAGAAAAAACCATGCTACCTTCTCCAGAAAAATAGAAAATTGAATTGATTTAACGTTAATGAAGCCTTATTGTGCAATGACTTGCACTATGATGCATAAAAGCTTCACTGTGCCAGTCAATTTGTTATCAACTTATACAAATAAACAGACTTTTCATATGAAACAAAACAAATCAAAGTTTTATTCTTGAATCTTCGATGTGCAATTACATGATGTAACGCAAATTGACATTTAAAAAAAAATGTCAAAGTATCATATTAAGGAGATTAGCTTAGGCTATTTTTGCTGTTGTGTTAGTACGGTAGATTTGAACGCTCCGGCCCTCGTAGTATATTTTATCTTTCAACGTAGTCAGCGTAACTAAAAGGTCGAGCACTTCTGGTTTAAACTGAATGGATCGAAGCCTTTTCAAGTATTCTTTCATAAAATTAATTATTATTCATAAAACTAACATAATAATTGATGTTAACAACTGGGTAAAAACTTAATTAGGAAATGAAAAAAAATTGTACCAGATAAAGTAATTTACTCTTATTCATAAATACAATGAAAGCTTAAGCCGCTCAAAAAAAAGTAGATTTTCCAGACTTTATAATAATAGATTACAACGAACACCAAAGAAAATACAGTACAACGAAATTTATGCAAATTAGTTGAAAAAAAAATGAGAGTGGTGCAATTAAGCAGAGAGATATATACTAACGTAGATTATAAGGGTTTTGTTTGCGGGTTTTTCTTACAAATTCTATTGAAAAACAGAAGAAACCATTTGCTTCTTTAACCGAAAATAGGTAATTCGATAAACTTGAATGAGCTAAATTTAAATCTGAGTTTTAAAATTTTTCATCACTTTGAAGGAAAAAGGAACGAAAAACTTGTATGCATAAAATTTCATTCTGCAATAATTGCGTAATAAATTAAATACTAAATAATTTTGTTACTTTTTAGGCGCGTCAGCATATATGCATACTGTGTCTGCTGTTTCCATCATATTCATCCGTTTATCCGTCCGCATGTAATAATTCGACTCCCAATGGATGAATTTTCAGCATCAGCGACTAAGACCATATTGGTCCGTGTATACTGTCTTTAAATTGCAAGTTTCCGGTAGAAAAAACCTTGCTACCCTCGCCTGAGACCGACTAACTCAGCCACGTTGTGAAAACTCTGTATTATCCACGTAATACCACGCTAAAAATATTGGGCAGCTTCTGGAAGTCTATAGATAACGTGTTAAATATTTCAATAGAATTAAATGGAAACATAGTCCAAGAAGGTCATGTTACGCAGCTTAGACCTGCATGGGAGTGCATTGGCAAGGCTTCTATCCCGACCTGACGGTCTGGTAATGATCTCCCAGATATCAGATAAGTTTAGTTTTCAGGACCTGAGCTAAGCGAACATAGCGAGGTTGCTAGACATGATGTGATACCTCCATGATAGCAAATTTAGATTGGACAGCATGACAGATTTTGAAGACCTGCAATCTTATTCGGTCATTTTAAAATCCAGTATTCGAGGGATAAGATCCTGGTTTGGTATGATGGGCTGCCAAGGACCATATAGTAGAGGCATATAAGGGAACAGGGATTATGCAACGAAGAATATATTTGCTGAGGCTTATGAAAGTTGGAGACCTCCTGGTTCACAGCCCATATAGCTGAATATGTTTTCTTTCCGAGTGGCATTAAAATTAGGCAAGAACCGTAATGTCTGTCTCAAGTGATTCCCAAATCTTTATGTTGATTTACTTTTTTAACTGGAGAGTTCCCAATTATTATATTCACATCATTGATATTTCTTTTCTTGGTGACAGCAAGTTGGGCTGTTTTGTCTTTGTTTATGGAGAGCCCAATCGCATGAAGGTAATTTTCAAGTTCTTATACCTGTCGGTTGGAGGTCACAGTGGTACACTGGAGAGCCTGGGGGCATTTTGTAACAATATAAAACTTAAAATCATCGGCGTACGAGTGATTTGCGAGGAAGGATTCTAAAGATGCGACGAAAAGGATGGCAGAGAGATAGAGAACACCCCCTTGAGGGAGCTCTCTGTAGCAACCAATTCGGCGACGATGGTTCTGGTTTCTTATCCATACAGTCCTGACCTGTAGGAGCCAGGACCCTATGGATAAGAAACCAGAACCATCTAGTGAAGATCTAATAGGTGGCTAGAGATTTTGAAGTAATCGGATAAAATGGTGCATGGTGAAGGAATGGACAGGTTGCCAAAATTCTGATGATGACGCTTCGGATCCCGATGTTGGTCCACATTTCTATCATCTCTGCACTAGTGGCATTGCCAAGTTCGTGATGAAATTTTGAAGTGTCACCTGAATATCAGTCCAATCAGCGTGATGAAAACGCTGATTGGACTGATATTCAGGTGACACTTCAATCAAGTCGACTGAATTTCAGCGAAGTTCGGTCGTTCTGTGACAACAAAATCTTCTGCTTACACCTTAACGAGAGTGGGACTGTTAGTAACCTGGGTATAACCCCGTGTGCAAGTCCGTCTACCAACTTGGTGTGAACCAACGTAAGCAGGGGTCGAGGTGTGGTGTCTCCACTTTTCAGAGGAATACTGCCCCTTGCGTTGCCAGGTGGTAGATGACTCCTATGAACTGGTGAAATACCACCACTTTGCTTATTGAACGCTTGAAGTATTGAAACCCATGTTTAGTCTGCATAGCAAAGCTCAGGGAATCCCTGTCCCCATCTCGTCTATCATGTAGTATGACTGATGTCTCTGACAGCTCACTGCCGTTACAGTAGATGGCTTTCTGTCTTCTAAAATGTCCACTAATGCCGATGTTACCCAAGGTTCAGTTCTTTCTCCCACTGTTTTCATCTTGTATATTAATGACCTTCTTCCATTGACCATAAATCCTATTCACAGTCTTGTTGATGATAGCACGTTGCATTCCACCTTCCGGTTTGAGAAACCTTACCCTGCACTAACAGCTTCAACTTCTCGAATATCCACCAACTTTTAAGTACATAAATGAGGGTTTCCCCTTTTACAGCAACGTGTCATAGTTCTCCAAAGTCTGAAGCCCTCGCTCTAAATCCACTTCAGCCCATTAAGACCTTGTGGCTGAAGTCAGAAGAGAACAAAAATTTGTATTCGTGTTATAAATAGAATTTAAAGCCTGACTTCAATATTAGGAACACTGAAGACAGAAATTAATTACATCCACATTATAGAAAACAATATTTGAAACGTAGAAGTTGCGCATTAAATAAAGATCGGCTGCACATTTCTGATTAATGAGAGATACCAAAAGAAAAAGCATCATCTGTGGTTGGAGACCAAACCTGCGAGTCCTTTTGGGAAAATACAGTTGCCATCCTAAGAGAGCATGCCAACAAAACTTACCACCGCAATCACTTTACGGTAAATATTAGGAGCAACTGCAAACTCTCCTTAGGTGTCTCATAGTACACACAACGAATGTCACCACCCGACTGTGCTCGTCAATTACGTGGACATTAGATCACAGCACCGATTCAAGAGATGACTGTCCCTTCGGGGTTTTCTCTCAATGCAGGCGCTACTGTATTTGCGAGACACCAGCTTTATTAGCCATAAATACACACGAGTCAAAGTCCCATTTAATACGTTTAAGTCCATATATCGCACTTGCATTATTGTGTATTTAAATTATGGAATAGTACGTAATAGTCTACTTTTTTGAGGAGGAACTTTTGTAAAAACCACCTCTTCTATCTGAGCATGCTGGGGATAAAGTGCGAATGCGGGCTACCAACGATTAACTCAGAATTGGGCGCTCAGACAGTTTATGGAAGCTCAGGAAGGTTGCGCGCTTCGTCAGACTTAAGTATGAAGTGATCAAAGAGAGGGAACGAGTCCTGAAATGTCTGTTTTTGTTTTTTTTTTTGTGCATCACACAGAAAAAGGCTATTTTTTCCCTTTTTTATATATATCGGTATTTGTTTCTTTTAAAACAAAGTTGACTATTCAGTTGGCTTTCTATCACAGTTTAAATCCACCAAAATAGTTTTAATAAGAACTCCTGAAAGCTTTTGTTCCAAGGGGAGGGGAATTTACAATATCTTTAGGGCTTAAATTCGATTTCTTTATGCACTTAGCGTCTCCTGTGTTTTCTCAAACAAATCCACTTCGTTTTCCGACGTAGTAAGTAAAAACACACACACACACACAAACATTTATGCTCGATCAGAGAAAAGAAACTCTGTATTTTTAATTATTCAGACATCTTTTTCTCTTTCTGCCATTTATTCCCGTGATTTTACCTCTTATTTGAACATCACTCTGCTGTTTTGGGTTTGTAAAATGGAAAAGAAAACAAATAAACAAAATTCGATGTCTATTATTTTGTATGATCAGTGTACATCCTCTTAAAAAAATCGAGCGCTGCTTATTTGAATATACGCAGTAGATTGAGAACTAGTTTACAATTAGTAATGTTTAAAAACAAAAAGAATGTTTTGACTTTAAACATACTAATAAAGAAACTGATATGTGTTATGTACTAA
The DNA here is from genome assembly GCF_048544385.1 of Mastigoproctus giganteus. Taxonomy (NCBI): domain Eukaryota; kingdom Metazoa; phylum Arthropoda; class Arachnida; order Uropygi; family Thelyphonidae; genus Mastigoproctus; species Mastigoproctus giganteus. Next base: position 61,747,512 of record NC_143578.1, on the reverse strand, counting down.
GAAAATTCTCTCTTTTTTTTGCCCTTTTTTTCTATCATCGCTTTAGTGCGCTGCCTAGAATGGTAAACAAATGAAGTGTTAATGCTGGTACATCTCCTAAGGTGTTGTAACATGGCAAGTTACTTACAACGTGTGGCTTACTTATGTTGGTCAGCGCTGAAAGGAAATTACATTAGCGAGACAAGTGTGCACAACTCTTCAGCTCTCCTTACTTTACACTGACATTCCGTTTACAAGGCATTAAGGGAGATTTGCATCCTATCTTATTGAGGCATTGTTATTCTTAATGCTTTTTTTCCTTAAGTTTACGTTGAATAATATATTTCCTTGCTCCCAATCGAAGTAAACAAATTAAACTCAGAGCGAATTTGGTATTTTTAACAACTATTCGAAAGTCATTTGAAATGTTTATTTTTAATGGAGTGTACTACTCGGAATATCATAAACCAAAACGCTAACAACTACGTACCAAGGCTGATCGAAAAATATAGAGACTAAATCTGTGAAAACTAAGATTTTTATTTGATTTAGTAGTAGTAAAAATGGAAAATAATGCAAGAAGGCAAGTTTATAGAGCATCAGCCAAAAAAAAATACAGTTCACCCATCTGTACCCTCCAAGAATTTCTCTAGTTCTTCCTTGAATTGATTGAAACCATCCACTTCCACAACAATAGATGGAAGTCTGTTCCAATAATCAATTACCCGCTGGCCAAAGGAAAACTTCGGCACATCTATTCCGCAACCATCCTTCCTCAAGTTGAATTTATGTCCCCTGATGTGTGTAGTCTCAGCAGATGGAAGAATACCATTAACAATCGGCTTACTCGATCCAGTCAAGGTTTTGAACAGATCTCCCCGCAAGTGATTGATCTCGAGGCGCTGCAATTTGCAGAACTGAAGCCTTTCTAGGCGAGAGCACCTTTTTATTCTCTTCACCAATCTGGCTGCCCTTCTCTGCATCCTTTCCAGCAGATCGAAATCCTTCCTAAAGTGATGCCTTCAGACCTGTATACAGTAATCATGATCTGCTCTGACCATGGCCTTGTACAAGGGGATAATCACCTACTTATCCCAGCTAGCAAAGTTTCTGTATATCACTGACAAAACCCCATGAGTTGACCTGGAAGCATGACTGCACAATTACCCTAAGGCCTTTTTCATTCTTCACTACACTGAATGTTACAATGGAGTTACTGCTACCCATATGCAATACTTTGTATTCGTCAATGTTAAAGATTTGGTATGGTGGTGTACCATAGAATACCGATCAAATGAGGCCAGTGCGAAACTTCGGACAAGTATAAGGGACATTTACAGGGGTTGTATATAAATTACCAAAAAGGTCACATTACAGAAGTCGATACAAGATGCTTCAAAATATGGTCACGTGACATCAGTACGGCGTATGATCCCCTCCAATAGCGAAACAAGCCTGACAGCGGTGAATCATGCTAAATATAAGGGTGTCTATAACATTCTGTGGCAACAAATTCCATTCTTCCACCACCGCAGACCTTAGTTCAACAAGTGACGAAGGAGTTGGCTGGCGGAGGGCAATGCTACACCCAAGGACGTCCAACACATGTTCCATCGGATTTAAGTCTGATGATCGTGCTGCCCACTGCAGTCGTTGGATATCTTCAATTTCAAGATATTCCTCCACAATTTGAGTTCTATATGCAGTGGGGTTTTCGTGCATGAAAAGAAAATCTGGGCCAATCGCATCCCTGAAAAGTTGCACATAGGGTTCGAGGATTTGTTCTACCAAAAACATGAAGGGTGCGGCCGTTGATCGTTATTCCGCTCCACACGAGAACATCGCCTCCACCGTAAGTGTCCCTTTCTGTGACGTTGGAGAGTTGGTACCGCATTCCTCGTTGTGTTCAGATGAAACACCGTCTAGAGTGTGTTTGTAGGCTAAAACGGGACTCATCAGAGAGCAAAACTGTACCACATTTTTTTCAGGGCTACAAGGCGCATGTTCATGGCACCAGTTTCGACAAGCTCTGCGGTAGTTTGGGGTTAATGGGATACACACCACTGGCGCAGAGTTCACTTGAACTGAGTCTCTTAATGCAGTCCAGTAGGAAATATTTCCACCTGGCCGCAGCAACCTCAGAAGACAGTTAACGACAGGACATCGTAGGATTCCATTTTGCTGTTTGAGCCTAATAGCGGTCTGTTCTGGTTGGCGTAGCCTTCGAGCGACCTTGGCAAGCTCTTCTTGTAATGGTTCTTGTCTCTTGAAACTGCGTCCATAGTGTACATTTATGGTAGCTAGATTTTGTGCTCCTACAAAGTTGATTAATAAAGGAGGTTTTAGGAAAATGTTGCTCAGAAAGAAGTTATATTTTGGATAAAACAAGCGTTGGTGGGAGGTTAAGATTTTGGACCTAAGGGTAGTTTCATTTTCCGACTGTGAACGTTTTTCAAAACTATTCTTTTTCAAGTGGTTCAGCTATACTATTATGATCATAGAATATCGAAAAGCGTAGGAAATTTCAAGTTTGATAAATTTTTAAAGGACTATGATCAGTCACTTTGATTTCTTAACAGAAGAGTAATTCTATTTGAAGGGTTTGCTTTAGAGGGTCCCAGGATACCTATGTAGTTAAAAATATATTAATTGATTGCTAAGTTATTAATAAAAATTTTAAGGTCTCAGTGATTCCACTACTAAATCAACCATTCTGCCTTCTCCTTCATGAGTTAAAAGAGCTACAGAAGTGCTGCCAGATTGTTCAGCGGGTGAGTAGCAAAACGGAGTAAATTGCGTTGCTTATTAATTCCCATATCAAAAATAGATAAGAGTTGAAGAGTTGTTTGGATCTGGGAGGAAGGAGGTAGGGAATATCAAGATACACAAGCTGAAATTCTGGATTTAGTATATGTGGACAGAAAGGCTTTAAGTAGATACCATCTAAGATAAAGTCGACCAAGAAGTTATGAACTTTCTGTAAGCCATTGAAATTATTTGTTGAATCGTGGTAATTCATATAATATGATCAGAAAAAAGAAATCGGCAATAAAAGAAAGTCAGCCTGGTCCGGGGGAAAGGCAACCGTACGGCTCAGACGTTCTTGATGGGATCGAAGATCGACTTAGGGGAACAATGCCTAATGTGACATTGGAACGAAGAGTCAATATGCGGGGGTATCTAATTTTAAGTGGGTATAGGACAGTGAGAACGAAACATCTAAATTTCAGGTTCCTATTGTTTCTTTACCTGTGGCAGGTGTCTCTTTGGTTATGGAAGAAATGATTGATGGCAGCATAATTTCTGGCAAAGTTCCTTCAGACCTAACCACTAAGGAGTTGTTCTGGATGATATCAATAACCTTCGATGGTCTGATGGAGATGGCAGCGGAGTGTTGAATGAATGTGAGGACTTAGCCGAACCCTAAAGAACACATTCAGATTCTACAGCCATACACTTGAGCAATTCTGTTAGAGAAAATATGAATGATGGCAGCGCTTTCTGGTGATGCTTCTAAAAACAAACAAATACAGATCTCTTCAGGTCTTTTCAAGTCTCTTTATGGAGGTTTCAGTGACCTTTGATCATTTGATGAAGATGGCAGCGGAGTATCTGAGAAATGCGATAATTCAGATTAATTGCATAACCACATTCAGTTTCTACAGATTCCGAAATAAGCAGTTCAGAATCAGGTTTGCAACTGAGCGCGTATGGTCACAGCGAATCGGATGAACGAAGTCCAGCGCTCTTCAACTAAAATTTGATGTTGTCGTAGCTGTTGGAGAGATTACAACAATAATGTCTGCTGAATATACTAACTTAAATGATAGCGATAAGACTTAACTTAATGGTGCGATCTGAGCAGTATGCAGATCTCCATAATAAGGATAAAAATTTAACGTTGGACCATAAGACTATTAAGATTCAGCTAACCAGTAGCATTCGATTGAATCTAGTAAAAATATTGTATTCATCACGATCACTATATGTTAACTACAGATGCATATTGGAGGAGGAGGAGGAGCGTGAGTATCTTTGTTAGATTCTAAATATTTGAATAATCTCAAATTGAACTGTGCATTTGATGTTTTGAACGATAATATGATGTCCTTCTTAAATAAGCTTGAACAAGGATATAACACTTATAATGGTGTGCTGAGTAGGCGGAACTTATTAATCGGCTTTGTCTCTGGGCTGTTCCAGTTTGGAAGAGAATGTGTAGGGCCATGATAGCAGTTTGACTCATGATGAGAATCAGTGTTCATTTATGGTATGAGAGAATTTGCAACCATTGATATGAGAAGATCTGTTACCAGACAATATGATAAACATTTTGAGAACCCAGACTTGGTTCACTCTAACGTGAAGCATAGACTGCTGACTACAATTAGAGTTCCAACTCTGAAAGGTGAAACGTCACTGACCAAGGGTGATCGTTCAACAATAGTGGCTACTGAATGGGCTTCAGGGGTGATGGAATCAGGGGACACTATTACCTCGCACTTGGAGCAGTCAAATTCGATTCTGGTTGAATCAGTGAAGAGATTGGTGACATCATTAAAGGCAGAAAAGACATCTAGAGTGCCACTTACTTCTGTAGATGATGTGGGTACGCCATTGTGTGCGAGAATGCATTTGCAAGGGGGATTAGTCATGTCAACCTAGGAAATTGTTCAGTGGTGTGTTGCATCCGAATAATGATGATTTTGAGGGTCATCACTATGACAGCTCCACGGGTAAGTTGGGAACTATTCAGAATTTGAATTCAGGCTTTGAACTGTAAGAATACTACAAATACCCATAACGATGTTGTCCGGACTATACAGGGGTAGTGAAAATTGAAAATAGTACAAAATCTGTCAGTAGTGTTCAAACAAGGAAAATTTTAGTGGAGGAAGGTCGCTCGTTGCTGCGCACATTAAAAGTTTGCAGGATAAAGGAATGCAAGGGCCATCATCAGGTGATAATGGAGGATAAAGGAATGCATCTGGTGATAATAGAGTTTGGTACCAGTAGAAACATTGAGCTATTGGACTCAAGTATTAATTGAGTTTGGGATTTCGGTGAGTAGATCTTTGAAATCGCCACACCGTATTGCTAAACTCCTTAGTGTCTTTAAAGCAACAGTGATCAAAACAAAAAGGAAAAGACGGGGCTTCACTTGTGCCCAAATGATATCTGATTATGGATAAAAAGGAACATCAATAAACATCAGAAAGGTAGGAATTATTCACACAAAAAACCTCGAAATCATAATCAGCTACCCACTTCACCCTTCTTCACATATCAAGGAATTCAGTGTTTTTTCCGTACGTCTGTGTCAGCCATAGTTGAGCTCTAAAACTACTGCTTTCAACTTTAGATCTACGTCATCTCCGTGGTACCTGATGATCGCAAAATTAAAATTAAGTTCATCAGCATTTCATAGTTTACGACATTCAGCCGCAGGGACTTCGACTCATTGTATAACAAATTTGGTCCAAGAGCCTTGGGTATTAGATAACCTCTTTCATAGAACCATGAAATCTCAAGGTGCTCACGACCATATGCAAGAACTAGTCATCTCTCGAAAAATAAAATCCAGTGAAAAGATTTGCTCAACGTATTACCGGTATGATATGCACATCTATTGCTTCGGGCAGTCTTCAACAAAGAGACACTAAAGTTAATGGGCTACATCCAAACACCGCTCCGACCTTTCATAATTACCAATTGATTGTTTTTATATCCAACCTGTCACTTATGTATCGTTCTGGCCGGGAGCCACTCTTTTGTTTTCTTCAGCTCACATTAATTACACTGCAAACTGTCCTCTAATTTCATATTTGCCTTCCCTCTTGTTTTCTTTTGTCTCATGGATTCTGGAACCATTTTAGGAAAACAATATCTAATGGAATTTGAAAAGTACATTACGTTTTTCCTAGATAAGGATGAAGTTAAATAAAATGCGTCATCGAGTAAAATTAAACTTCTTTAATTGTAAGCTATGATGTGTGCGTGTTGGTGTGTGTGTGTAAAGTGTATCTAGGGTCAAACGGCACCAGGGGTTCCCCCCCCATCTCCGCGTAGTTTACGCGGAGATGGGGGAAACTGTGGTTGTCACTTGGCAGCAGGACAGGTGCCTTAGTCATGTCCGTAGTTGTGGGTATTTAGTCCAGTCTGTGGTTACTTATGTCTCTGTCGGGATTCATGGTCATTAGTTGTTGGATCCGAGTTTGTCGAGTCCGGGTATAGGATCCTCTGTCCGTAGTTGTCACTTAGCACCAGGATAGGTCCATTAGTCAGGTCTGTGGTTGCGGGTGTTTGGTCCAGTATGTGATTACTTCAGTTTATGCTGTTTCTTCCTGGGATGCAATCTCTTTGTGGATTGTCTTGATGGTGAGTGTCCGTGCACCTTATATGGTTGTTTGCAAAGTCATATATTGTGGGCCTGAGAATCGCTATTGTGGCTCTGGGGGCGGAAGAGTATGCCTTCTGTCAAAAAGATCTTGTGCAAAGTTTGCCAGTGGTTTGTAGCTGTGCTCCTCCTCCAGTAAGCGTTCCTCTTGATTCTCTGGTACATAATGTAATTCTGTAATTAGTCGGCATCGGAGGTCTTCATAAAGCTTGCAGTGGTACATTAAATGCTCCCACGTTTCCACTAAGCCACAATGACAGAGGGCAGTATTGCTCAGTCCAAAGGTCATCAGTTTGAATCTGATGGCGCCGTGGCCAGTTAGGAGGTATGTGGCCAGCAATCCTGGGGAGAGCCAGCTTGGGTATTTTGGGTATACGGCCGAGACAGTTGGGAGGAATTTTCGCGTTATTTGCCCTTTTGTTGAGTTTTTCCCCCGTGTTTGCCAGGTTTGCTGGAGATGTACAGTTAATCTTCTTTTCTCTATTTTCGGTTCGCTGGCTACATTTAATGTGAAATTTAGGTAGGTATCCGGTATGCCTCTGGAAAGGCTGTAGAGGAGTCTACTGCGTATCACTTTCAGGTCCAAGGGGAGGGCACCCGTGAGCACCTGAAGTGCTTGTGTACTCACTGTGTTGCAAGCTGGTGAGATAGTCAGCAAGATGTACCTCTGTATGGTTTCTAGTTTTCTTTTATTAGTTGCAGTGGTTGCTTTCTTGTACCAGACCCCCGAGGCATAGAGGATGACTGGCAGGAACACAGTTTTGTGAAAAAGAGCAAGAGTTTTCTTCTTTACGCCCCAGTCCTTGCTGGTGAGTCTTGCAAATAGTGACGAGTAATTTCTGATTTTATTTCTGAGATAGTTAAGGTGGGGGGTGAAGGATAGATTTCTATCAAGGACAACCCCGAGAATTTCATTTCTGTGGTCAGCTTGCCGGTGGTTCCTTGCACTTTTATTTGGGGGGGGGGGTCTCCTGGTGTCCAGGGTTTCCCCGAAGTAGGATCGGGCTTGTCTTAGTGGATGATATCTTCAGGTTATTTTCGTCAGCCCATTGTTGTAGAGTGGCGAGCGCCCGGTTTACTGTGTTTTCCAGCAGTGCCAGGACAAGGTCATCCACATACGCCTGGGAGGCTGCATTTCCGAGGTTGAGGAATCCGTCCAGGAGCACGTTCCAGAGCAGTGGGCCCAGGACGGAGCCCTGTGGGCATCCTCTGTAGATGCATCTGGTTATTGTGCAGTAGGGAGCAGTGACTTTTACTGATCTATCGCACAGGTAACTGCTGATGCAATTGTACAGATTACTTGGGAGTTTGGCCTCACGGAGCCTGCTGAGGACGCTTGGCCACCAGAGGGTGTCAAACGCCCCGGCAAAGTCAACCGCGATGGCAAGAAAGTATTTGCGGTCTGTTTCTGTTGCAGCGTTGATGATGCTGCGTAGGGCATCGGTGGTGGAGTATCCTTTTGGAAATCCAAATTGTTTGGGTGACTCTAGGCCTGCGTTTCTATAGTGCTTCTCTATCTTGTTTCGCAGGAGATGTTCAAGAAGCTTGCTGAGAACTGTCAGGAGCGTTATCGGGCGATAGGACCCTGGGAGGTCCTGCCTCTTCGTGGGATTCTTCAAGATTAGCCGGAGCGTCGCCACCCTCCAACCGTACGGGAAGTAGCCTTCTTTGAGGCATTTATTGTATAATTTCAATATTTCCTCTGGGATGGTGTCCATTGCTTTCTTGATGATCTCTGGCTCCAGGAGATCTTCCCCTGGGGACTTTTTGTTTCTCAGCTTGGCCGCCGCGATCTCCAGCTCAATCTTGGTAAAAGGTTCCTCAATTTGCTGAGTTGTGTATATGCTGTTCTGTTGGCAGAGCAGTACTTGTTCTGGCATAGTGGGATCAATGTGCTCCAGGAACATAGCATCCAAAATATTGTTGACTGTTTCGTGCCACGTCTTTGTGAACCCCCCTTGCGGTTTCCTCGTTGCTGGGACTACCTCGCCTCTGGGGAGCCTGTTTGTAGTCACCCAATAGACCACTCCCCAGGGGTTGTCATTTCCTGTCGTGGAAACTAGGTGCTCCCATGTACGCTATTTTCTTTCTCTGATTTTTGCTGTGTATTGATTCCTTGCAGTATGGTATCGTTCCCGGAGCGCCTCTACTTCTGCAATAGGCCAATCACGTCTAGCCCGCTGGAATTTTTTCCGACAGGTGTTTGCTACCTGCCTTAGTTGTTGGAGCTCAAGGTTCCACCAGGGTACCGCCCCCGGAGATGGTTTCTTTCTTTTGATAGATTTGTCCGCCGCTTCTGTGATAAGTCTCACCAGTTTTGCCTGGTGTTGGTCTAGTGTTGTCTCTTCTGTGCTGAATGTGTGGGCAGCCACTCGTATGGTTTGTTGGAATTTGGGCCAGTCTGCTTTTTCAATGGCGTATCTGTGCTGTATTTGTCGGAGTTGTGCTTCTGGCTACTGTTCGGTTTAGTTGGAAGGTTATTACTCTGTGGTCCGATGTTGTCCAGTTTTCCGTTACTGTCCAGGCTGTGATGTGATCAGTGACGGATCTTGTGGCAAGGGTGACATCAATTGTTGTCTCCCACATAGTGCTGGAGAACGTTGGGAGGTTGTTTGGCTGGTTAAGTATATTATAGCAACTGTTTGTGAGGTACTCTTCCAGACGCTGCCCGTTCACAACGCCTCTCCGTCCTGGGGTTTCGCTATAGCACGCCAGTTTACGTCTGCGCCTACAATTATTTTGGCGTTCAGGAATTCTGTGTGCACGGTCTGTAAGTAGTTAATAGTTGGGAGGATATCTTCCCCCGGTCGACTGTATATTGAGACAGTATAAAATTCCCCTAGTGGCCTTTTTTTACCAACTGAGCGGCAATCGCACTAGACTTTTGCGCGTTGAGCTGTGTGAACTGAACTTTTAGTTGGTTATACTGTTTAGGGCGTGTTTCCATAGTCGAGTCTTGTTTGGTATACTTCCTTGGCCTTTATGTATACAGAGCACTTGTTGTCACGGATTGAATGGTCTGCCTGGATTTTGTGCACATGTTGGTGGATCCTCTCTCTTAGGGCATGTCTTAAATTCGTGTCCTACTTCAGCACAGTGCCCACACCTGAAGCATTTGGGGACTGTTACGTGTTCATTGTAGCGATGACTGCCCCAGTTTATGAACACTCTGTTGTGTTCGTTTATAGTATTCCAGGCCGCAGGCGAAAGCTCGACCACCCAGTTTGTGGCGCTACCTGTTCGGGATTTGGTTTGATACCTCGGATTTATAAGTGACGCTGGATCTACCTCCGGGTGTTCTTGCTGGAGGTTTCTCATATACAGTTCTGTCTGGTACGCGAGGGCGGCACTAGAAGTGAATAAGCGGATCCTCGAAACCATTCAGAGGACCATCCTCCTTACCATGTCGAGAGCAACTAGAACGACTAGCACGGCTGCCCTCCAAGTCCTGGTAGGAGTTCTACCCCTGGATCTCGAAGCTACCCGCTGTGGTCTGCTCTACCATCTTGCCAGAAACACATCGGCTACGATGTATGACCTCACCACTGACATCACTAATGACCGCAACTATGAGAAGAGAAGAATCACCGACCACCTCATCCAGATTTGGCAGAGGAGATGGAGCAACACAGAAAAGGGTGCAGTGACCAGAAGATTCCTCCCCACTGTCACCAAGCTGTACCCTAAGGCGCCAGTGTGGTTTCACCCTGGTCGAAATACCACCTTCCTCCTTACAGGACACGGCCCGTTTAAAGCTAAACTTCACCAACTTGGTATCATAAATAACGCGGACTGTCCCTGTGGCAACCCGGAGTCCTGGAGACACTTAATGTTTGAGTGCGATTTGTATGACGACCTGCGACTACAGCTAATAACGTCAATCCAATATATCCCAGACAACCAAGAACCCAGACTGTTAGACACTCAAGAGGACTACAAGGCACTCAGTCAATATGCCCAGGATCTATTTTCTAGAAGGAAAACAATGATAGAAATATACCAAAGGCAACCCAACTAGAAAGAATGCAGGAGGTCAAACAAGTAAAAAAAAAAAAAAAATCAAAAAACTCATACCACAGAAAGACAAGACATTAGGATGATTTGAATGGCCTACTGTCGACCCAAAACTGCACTCCCTTGTGCGGTTTTTTTTTTTTTTTTTTTTTTCGGGAAGGGAGAGGGGGAGGGAGTATTTGCTCTTCTCCTCTCTTCCCCATATTTTCACTCTGGTGGGGCATGGGCATGCCCCACTGAAAATGGGGGGTCACCTCTCTATCCGACCCCTCTTCTTCCTATTTCATCCCCCCAGTCTTCACCCTCCCCTCCCAACACTTTCTCTTGTACAGCGACTGCCCCACATGTCCAAATTTAAATCACATCAAATTTTGCCCGACCTTTTAGGCTCTCTAGAAATAGTTCTTTCAGCGTAAAACCCCACGCAGCGCTTTCTAAATGCAATTTTACTTAAACCGATAACTCCAACTTAGCGATAACTCCAACCTTTATTTTAGGTCCTCGTCACCGAAATCCCAGGAAAGTAAGTGGCAGGACCTGCCAGAGTATAATTAGTCTCTTGGTACACCCGGCCGGCGTCCCCGTCGCTAGGTATGGTAACGCCGGGTCCCACTGGGGGCCCGGCGGCCAACAGGCCGGATGAACAATGGGCACAACAAACTACATACCACATGACCCATACATTATTTTTAAACTTCTGGCATAGACAGGGTACTGTCACTCGATACAAAGAACATACGCGGAGATGGGAGAAATCCCCGGAGCCGTCAGACCCTCAACATACCTATACCTATATACAGTTCTTCTCGAAGAGCTGTTGGTGTGAGGTCTTTGTCCGTGTTGAATATAATTATACTAGGCCCTCTTTTTCGGGGGGGGGCGGCCTCCAGGCCGAGAGTTTGTATTCTTGAATTGGCTATTATTTTTGGGCATCTTTCTGCGTATGCGTTTCGATTATTATGCCTGTGTTGCGCGTTTTCTGTACTGATTTAATTTTTGTGGTCTTGAGATCCTCTACTAGTTTCGTCATTACTGTGGTTTTGACTGCTTCACTGGAGGTGTGCTCCTCTGTGGAAGTTGGTCTGAGGATGACCAAATTCGGCCTTGGGAGTAGTGTCTGGGTGCCGGTTGGAGTGTCGGCTCTGGTGGTTCCTGGGTTCTGGTCCTCAGCGCTTGAACGTATGTGGAGGCGCGCTGTGGCGTTTGGTTTGCCCCACATTCCATGTATGCTTGTAGTCGCGAGGTCGCTCTTTCACATTCGACATGAGTGTCTAGGAGTATCGTTCCCATTTTATGGAAGATCGTAGTTATTTGGGCCTTAAGGCCTGTGAATACTCTGTTTGAGTGGTCCTTGAATAAGTTTTCGAGGGCCATCTTTAGGAAGAGAGACTTCTGGTAGAGCAGGGTCAAGTAGTGAGTCCTGTTGCCTTTCGTCGTTCTGGTCCTTCTGTGAGGTTGTGTTGTGTAATTGGTCTCTCGCTTCAGTCTGAGACCGCGTTTCACGTTGTTCTGATTTTGGTGCCGTTCTTTTGACGTTCTTCCGTTTGGTTCAGAGTGCCCTCCAGGTCCTCTGATTGCTCTGCGATTATCTGGATGTAGTCGCATTGATTAGGTTGCTGTGTATCCTTCATTTTGTCTGTTTCCCCGTCCATGTCTACACAGTTCGGATTAACGGGGTCGTCCGGATTAGCGGGATTTTGTTGAAGTGTTCAAGTGTTTGCTAGGACTTGGATTTTGCTGGCGGATGATGTCAGCCACAAGTTCGTGGGTATATTAGTTGGCTTGCAGTAAGCCGTTGAAGTTTGGTTTGTGCCCCCAGTTAGATTGTGGGGGAGAAAACAGCACGCTACAGAAATACTCCTAGGAGAGCGGGGTCACTTTCTTTGTGGTTTTCAGGGACGGCGAAGTTTCTGGTAATACTAAAAAGTTATTTGGCGCATCGGGAAAAATATGACATTTCACCATTGTAAGTCTATGGTAATGGAGGGAGGGGGAACCGTTTTGGTCACTGTTCCTTAAAATGAAGAGTACGAATATCGCTGAAAATTTGGGACTAGGTCACAGTCCGAGGTTACTAAGCTTGGATCACCTCCCGAGTCAAGTTGCCCGATAGAAGCGTGGCAACCGACTCTCTATATCCCAAATGTCAGCCACATGGTGACCATGCGGTCTGACACAAAGAATACAAATAGTGACGCTTTAAATCCGCACAGAATTCACATAAAATCACCTAATTATTCAGTATCGTTAGTTCTTCAAGTCCAATTATGGCCACCCGAGAACCAACTCATCTTCCCATAAAATTGGGTGTGTTCTCTGGTCGATTTGCTTGTTTGTTGAACAAAACACCCAAATTTTCTGGATGGCAAAACCATGCTATCCAACGCCCGAGAACGACTACCTCAACAACGGAGTGAAAAAAGCCAATAAAATTTCTTTGCATTCTTGACGGGATTCGAACCCGGGCCTTTTCCACTTAATGTGGAGAGGATGGTGATTATATCCACTATTCTATCAACTCGAATGATGAGAGCCACAGGAAACTTATTGAGTTAATCTGATTTTATTAGTTCAGTATTCGCAACAAGTGAACCGGAAACTAAAATAAAATAAACATATCTTAATAGGTCACAAGATTGAAGACAAGCACTGGGTAAAGTGAATGGGAAATGAGGTCTGTTTTTACCAAAAACTCAGGATCAAACGCAACCTTGGACGTCTCGTAAAAACTGATTGCTTAATACTAACCTCATTAACGACTGCTTTACGTAATGGACTAATCAAATGCATAAACGATAAAGGAAGTTGGCGAAAATGGCACGCCGGAATTGGTTGGTCATCGTCAGAAATCAAATGAGCACACTCACCAGCTCGCCGGGCAACAATTTCACAATTTCTGGGCCACGTTTTTCAAGAAAAACATGGCCCATTCACCTTCGTACTCTTCAGATCTGGCTTTCTGTGACCCTTTTTGTTTCCAAGACTAAATTTAAAAGAGAGGAGGTTTTGACATTTTTGAGATAAAAACAAGAAACAGCGAAGCAATGTGGCCAGCAATGGCAGCTCGCAGGGAAAGCTACAAGTGCAATCGCTTATTTTACTACAGGGCCAGGAACTTTGATAACATCTCGTAATTAACACGATACTGTGACCAGGAATCATATACCTGTGACTTTAATTATATCGGTAACTTTAACAAGAATAGATAAATCTGATAGTTCATCAGATAGGAATCGAACCACATCCTGTTCTTTTATATCCATAAACTTAATTTGACATGCAAGTAATTTGGTGCGAATGCAATTTACATTTCTTGTAATCGCATCCGTAATTAAGGCTGCAAATATTATGTACCAAATTTTTCTCTTCCAGATCATGAGGAAGCTCAAGTTTATTACGCCAGCCTCTTTCCGACTGCTTAAGTTGCCTTGGAAGGAATACTATCAGTGCATGTTTTGTTACTTATTAAAATTTCAAAAGCTGCAATGAATATTTATTTAACAGTAGTCAGATTACCAGTTATTTTCTCGAGTTTGTGTGGCACACCATTTATTGATTAACTGAAGGATTTGAAATCAACTGAATTAGAATTCTTAGGTAGAGATGAAGAAATTGATGCCACCTCCACTGAAGCGGAGTTTGTGTGATATCAAGGGGCATGTCCTGTTGGTATGGACTCGAATCACTCAACCGTTAGAAGGTTGTGTTACTTCCAATGAATTTACAGACAGTATATAAGGAACAACATGGCCTTAGTCACTGATGCTCCTAAAACCCTATTAAACAACAATGGATATCTTTCGGTTGTATCGGACCAACCTCACCCTGCAATGCTTCACTTTAACCTTGATTGCGATAAGTTACTTGAAGATGATAACGCAAATATCTCGAGGAACACGCTCAATATTTTCAACATCTACCCTGGCTGCCTAATTCTTCAGATCTGAATCCAAGAGAATGTTTGGGACATACTGGAAAGGACAGTTCGGCTTTGAAGTTCTGTACCGTCTACAATACATGGAAAAATGGTCAGAGCTTGGGCTACACTCGCTCAGACACCTAGGAGGATCCATGCCACGATGTGCAAGGGCCGTAATTCTGGCAAAAGGTTTCCAGACCGGATACTAAACAAAGGTTTCTAATTTTTCAGCCAGTGAGTGTTGCATGTAACAAGCACCTAAAACTGTTTGAAAACGGGGGTGAACCCAAGTGGTTTAACAGTAAACAGGACACCTATCCAAAAGAACGTTGCACTAATTGCAGTGCACTGTAATTTCATAGTTACATAACACTTTATTTAGAAAGACGTCACCTTTTCTAAAAGCTATTTGTGAAAATGGAACAATGTATTCTTTAATCATAAGGGAACACCCACACAGTTTTATTAATAGCGTAAATATTATAACAAGAATAATACATTACAGAGATCCAGTAAACAAGGACAGCATTAGCTTTCTGCACACCACAACCAAACTCATGAAAGTCATCCGAAGAAACATTTCATCATAATGAAGAATCATTGGACCAAGTCATCACTAAGGAAAAACAACATAAAAAGCGTTAATATAACAAACTGATTCAACCGTTTAATAAGATATCTTTAGAATCCTCAGATATCAGCAACTTCTAGGTTGTTTTTGAGATATAAAATATATTTAATTGCTTGCCTAACGCTACATGTTAGTTGCGTGGTCACAACACCAAGCCTGTGGGCTAGATGCGTGACACGTGCCAGTAATAAGAATGTCAAAGTACTGCTCCCTTTTCCTAGCTGTCTATCACACGCAAGCTAAAAGAAGACCGCTTCTAGGCAATTATGAAAAACCCCAACATCATTTCATCCCTCATTTGTCCTCCGCATCTCCATCAGGTTCCATTTCCGTTTCCACTTCCAACCAATTTCAAGAGAACTGCAGCTCCTCTCCCCGACACATTTCGTTGTTTTCTAAGTCTTGATGTAATGCGATGACTTTGCCAGGAACAAACATCACGTCCAAATGATAATTTCTTCAACTAGAATAAGTTTTCTAGTGCCCTTAGCAACAGAATATCCAGAGATGGAGTGATGGGGAAAAAGGAGTCATAAAAAGGTCAGAGGCTGCACTAATAGAAACCAAATGTGTTTAGATCTACTTATAAGAATAATACTCTCCACTGAAATATCTGTTACCCCATGAAACCACGTAACAATGCGCATCTGTTGCCATTAGCAACAGATATGGCACTGAAATGCGAGATATGGTATGCCATTAGTGATGGAGCTTTTGTTAGAGCAAAACCTTGTGAAAATGATTTGGTAGACACCATTCTCTAAGGTACATAATGCACCGCTCGGGGTCCTAATGGCTCGATGTCACCTGCCGATAAAGAACAAGTCTGCCAACTGTAAACTGAGCCAAGTGCCCCATTTACCGCGTTCCCAAAGGTACGAAGTCGCTTACTAACTTGTCAAACACACCTTTCATTATAAGGTTACACGATACTGTGTTCGTCAGTTTTTGGAACTGCAAGTACCCAATACACAGACGTCATTTGGCTAGACTTCTTTAGCTTCCTTAAAGGTTGAAACATTAAAGAATATTTTTAAACAGAAGCGAAAGAAAAAATCATTTTAATTCCTCATTAAGGTTCTCTACACAATATTTTAAATCGCTGTATTAAATTAATATAGTATCAAACTCGTAATAAATTACTTTTATTACACTTGCTGGAATAGTTTAGTTTTTATTCAATATTTATTTTTAAGAATATTTTCTGGAGTGTCCAAAATTCACCTTTGATAAATTTAGGATTTTCCAACCTGTTATATAGTTGATGAAAGTGATATTGGGTTCTCCATTATTTTCCATAGTTTATGAAGGTGATTTTGGAATTCTACAGCTTCTTCCATAGTTTATGAAGATGATTTTGGGTTTTATTCAGCTTTTTCCATAGTTTTTAAAGGTAATTTTGGGATTCTTTAGCTTTTCCATAGTTTGAAGGTGATTTGGGGGTTCTCCAGCATTTTCCATAGTTTATGGAATTGATTTTGGGATTCTGCAGCATTTTCCATAGTTTATGAAAGTGATATGGGGTTCTCCAGCTTTTGCCATAGTTTATGAAAGTGATTTTTGGGATTCTCCAGCTTTTCTCGTGGTTTTGAAGATTATTTTGGAATTCTCCACCTTCTTCCATATTTTTGAAGGTGATTTTGGGGTTCTCCAGCTTTTTATATAGTTTATGAAAGGGATTTTCCATAGTTTATGAAGATGATTTTGGGATTCTAACATCTACCCTGGCTGCCTAATTCTTCAGATCTCAATCCAAGAGAATGTTTGGGATATACTGGAAAGGACAGTTCTGCTTTTTCCATAGTTTTTAAGGTGATTTTGGAATTCTCCACCTTCTTCCATATTTCTGAAGGTGATTTTGGGGTTCTCCAGCTTTTTATATAGTTTATGAAAGGGATTTTGGGATTCTAACATCTACCCTGGCTGCTTAATTCTTCAGATCTCAATCCAAGAGAATGTTTGGGACATACTAGAAAGAACAGTTCTGCTTATTCCATAGTTTTTAAGGTGATTTTGGGATTCTTTAGCTCTTTCCATAGTTTTGAAAGTGATTTGGGGGATCTCCAGCTTTTTCTATAGTTTATGAAATTGATTTTGGGATTCTCCAGCTTTTCTCGTGGTTTTGAAGGCGATTTTGGAATTCTCCAGCTTCTTCCATAGTTTTGAAGGGTTTTGGGGGTTCTCCAACTTTTTACATAGTTTATGAAGGTGATTTTGGGATTCTCCAGCTTTTTACATAGTTTATGAAGGTGATTTTGGGATTCTCCAGCTTTTTACATAGTTTATGAAGGTGATTTTGGGATTCTCCAGCTTTTTCCACAGTTATGAAAGTGATATTCGGATTCTCCAGCTTTTTCCATAGGTTTTGAATGTGATTTGGGATTTTCCAGCTTACTTATGATTTTATGTCATTTTTTCCTCTGAAAAGAAAGAGAGAGAGAGAGAGAGAGAGAGAGAGAGAGAGAGAGAGAGAGAGAGAGAGAGAGACATACAGAGCCGTGCAAATGAGGAGTGCATTGTATGCGCTACACCACGCCCCTCGATCTAGGGTCCTAATCGAGGGAACTATCAAAATTACAGCATAAATATACCAGGCTCCTTAACCCCTTTTGCATCCGGGCCCTCAAGTACTTTTGGATGGCCCTCGACACTTACGTCCTAAAAGAATAAAAAAATTCTATTTTTTATAATCTCATTTTCAAAATGATTCTTGGACAGTGACTTAGTGTGGAATAAACGAACGAACTAAAAGGGACAACACAAGACAACCTACAATTTATCTCGAGATTGCTTCTAGAAACTAAGCGCAGAAATTTTCAAACGAAAACATTATTGAAGTAAAAAACCAAGAAAGGAAATTAGGCTCCAACGCCCTGTGTCTGTAGAACATGGCCATATCATTACAATACTGATCATAACATTAAAAATAATACAGTGGGTAAAACAAGCCCTTTCCAGTTTCATATCTATATTCAAGTGTTCTATAATTCAAGCGAGGAAGAAGAATAAAAAGAAACACCGTTGCGGTAGTATTCTGCTTCGTGGCAAGAATAATTGCTTGGCTTTTTTCGCGGATTAAGTTAACTCTATATTTAGATCATAGGGTTCTGCGATCGATATCTCGAGCACAGCCTCTGCCCGGCAGTGTACACTACACCGCAATAATGCTTTTTTTATGAATTATCCGCGCAAAAAAAAGTTAAAAGATGAACATTCCTATTACAACTGCAATACATCGAAGAGTATGTTGGTGATAGGAACATCTTTCACATTGGAGAGGCAAATGAAATGTGTTTGGACAGCTGACCGAATGAATGCAACTAATTTGTGGAACTAATTACTGAAAGCAGTATCTCTTATTTAAAGTGATCGTTGTGTAGAAAATTGGCAGCCAATTTTAGAGAAACCCTGTACAATGTTCCCGAAATTGTTTATTCAGCAATAATTACTTTTTTCAGACTTAAAATAAATGTTCAGGTTTTTCCTTTCTCAATATGGAACGAGTGATCAAGATGAAAGTAGCCTTTTAAAGTCACCACCAGCCGATATTCTTTTTTTTACAATTTTCTTTTTGAATAAAACTAAAGCTAATAAAACGGGCACTCTAATGGGTCATACTTTCAGTTTGCGTTTAAAATCAGCCCACAGTTAGCCGAGTCCATTGCAATTGGCCACCTTCACCATTATATCCAGTCCTCAACTGCCTTCCACAGAGAATATTTCTTCAAATTACAGTGATGGCCGCTTTAATCCGTTAAGACTACGAAAAGCAAACACTTTAACAGCGTGACAGATTTCCAAAAGATGATGTCACCCTCATTTATTCAATCAAAGTTTTCTATAAATGAATTCAATGTCATTCAAAATTATTTTAAGTGTTCTAAAGAAGAAAACTGAAGTTTGGCGTCATTTATTTCATTCAAATACTTCGAATGCACCGGATAGAGTAGGACACGCTTTTCATCCCACACCTGAGAGACAGGTGTGGGATGCCATTCTGGCGCTCCACTTTCAGTGCACCCTTGCCCTGAAAGTCTTCTACTTTCCCTAGGTCTCAGTGGTCCTCAGTCCAGGGAATCCAACTCTTTACTCCCTCCCCCTCAAGAAACTCAGACGACCCTGGCGGAGACTAGCCACAGAATGATGGACTGCCTGGCTCGCCTCCCTGTGGTGGTGGTGGTGGTGGGTAACAGGGGCCCTGTGACCAAGTATCCTGAAGAACAACACACTTTTGCCATTTACAGAGTTCTGATGGCACAGTTGTGGGAACCACAAGCGGCACCTCACCACCAACACTATGCTGACACGAATTTTCGTCTCTCCCAGAAATTCGAGTATAAAAGCGTACCAACGGGGTTTGGAACCCCCACCAACCAATTCATCGTGAAGAGCAAGGGAACTGGCACTCTGATGTAAGTTTCAATCTCTTCTTACATTACAGAGACTGCAGAGGGCTTTACTTTTCTATACCTATTCTTCAAGGGGAACACGATGGAGTTATTTTTTTTCTATGATCGGTATTTACAGAGATATGATCATTTTGAAAAACAAATGTGGGCAGCCATATTTCCAATATGGCTGCCCACATTTGCCGACCTGTTTCCTCGGCCCCAAATTCACTTATAGGAGTGCCTAATGAGGAGAATCATCATTCGCGTTACTCTAACGGATTGTGCTAGTGGTAACTCGATAATCCGAGGGGAAATTTGCTTATTCGTATTTCTAGTAGACTGGAAACATTACCTTACAAATGTCGGACTCGGACGTAGAACCCACGAACAAGGAACGTATTGACATTGGCAGCTGCTATAGAAGTGAACATACACCCCATTAAGTGGATAAGGACTCCTTGAGGGAGCTTAAATTACAATGGAATAGGCGTAAAATTAGGAGATCAGTATACAGGTCGGGTACTGAGTCCCCTCCTCTTAGGGCATTCCAGAAGAGCATATGAGAGGCTCCTCCAGAGAGTTGCGATTTGGACATACCTTGCAAACCTGTAATCACCGAGAATCAACCTGTGGCCATTCCCCCCCCCCCCAGCGTGGCCATGAATTTAAAGAATGTCCAAACAAAGAACAGTCATTCATCTGCGCAAACTGCAAAAGTGATAAAATGCCTTATGAACACTCAATTATTGAATCAAACTGTGCCATGTACATAAGAGTCAAGGGGACATACCAGTCACACACCGGGGAGAGACACAGACGCAGTCGTCCAGTGTGGACGCACGTTTTCCGCGCTCCTGGGTTTTGTCTCTGAATATGTGTTTACAGTGCCTGTTAGTTAATGAAAAGTGTACTAATTAGAAGAATTACTACAGTGGATCTCAGGGTGAGAAACTTTTGCTCATTTACTGGGAACTTTGCAGGTTATTTGCGTTTTCTATCTGTATCCTTTGTTGCCAGACCGTACTGGTCACCATGCGGCTGACAACAGGGCTATAGAGAGGCACCAATTACACTGTGGTTGCCACGCAAATACCCTGCACTTGACTTGAGAGGCTCGTGTGACAATGGAATGTATACCCCCTTGTGTGACAAGAATGTGTAGCATTCCCCTCCGGCGCAGGACTTAGTGAGTAAACACATCTACTGTATTCCTTCAGTTGTGACCTTGACTGCCGCATTTCACTGATTGCGAATGTCCATCTAAAGGCACTATACAGAGTATTTGCACTTGACTGGAGAGGTGTCCCAATCAGAGTAACAGTGAATAGTGCTTCTGCCCCAAAATTGAAACTTTATTGTGGACTTAAATGCAAGGAACAATGATTCTAGTGTTTCCCCCCCCCCCATCTGCCATAGACTCTCATGGACGGATCAAATCATCGTAACTACACCATTAGTCTAAAAACTGTGTTCATCGTTATAACCTCCGTCATAGAAAATCCCAACAGAAATTAGTTTGATCTCTCAAAGACTAGTTTCACTCTCGGGTGTTCCCCCCACCAAATTGTAACGGGGGAAGTTAAAAACTTGAACTGAACGTTGTCAGGCAACAAATTTCGCCACGGACTCACGGTTGGCATCATTTGCTATCATCGCAAAGGCTCTTCCGGACGGAGAGGTCCTGAACTCGTTAATCCGCAACGGCCTCGAGGATCCGAAGTCAGACACCAACTGGGACAAAATGAGTAATTCAAATCAGAAAATCACAGAACAAACTATGGACGAAGAAAAACTAAAAAGAGGACATCACAAACAAGATCAAAACGACGAATTGCAAATAATAGAGCAAAGTGGAGACTGCAACGTTGCACTGCCACAGCCAACGCCCAAAAAGAAGTACAAGAAATACGCCACCCCGAAGTTGGGAAGGGAGACAAGATCTCAAGGCGAACATAAAGAACAACAAGATAAAGAGGATGTACGAACAGAAAACAACGAAGAAGCAAGCAAACAGCCTGAATCCCCAAACATTGACCCCAGGCTGCCGGAAGGCTCTGTGCTAGACCAGGTACTGGCCCTTCGGGTAGAGCTCGAAAACAAACTAAAAGAGTCAACGAACAGAATCACTGCAGCCCTCAGAGGCGAGATGGTGGGAATCTGGACTAAACTAGAAACAGTCCTCCACAAGGTCAACAGCGAGGCAGAAAAAAACGCGGCCAAATTAGAGGCCTACCTGGAATGTAGGGGCACACAAATGCAACAGCGCGCCCCTACCTACGCAAATGCGCTGAGGAACCCACCAACTGTAATAAATATACCAGCCTAGGAACAACCAGAGAAAAAAACGCTACTCCCAACGCCTA
Source organism: Mastigoproctus giganteus (assembly GCF_048544385.1). Taxonomy (NCBI): domain Eukaryota; kingdom Metazoa; phylum Arthropoda; class Arachnida; order Uropygi; family Thelyphonidae; genus Mastigoproctus; species Mastigoproctus giganteus. The sequence goes on along the minus strand of NC_143578.1, from coordinate 61,725,818 downwards.
ACCTTGTAATATTAAGACCCAAAAACACCCAGGAAATTGGTACACGTGACGAAATCAAAAACAAACTAATAAGCACTATGAAGGACGACTTCCAGCAAACAAGAATAAGAGGAATACGCAAACTAAGGAGCGTAGGACTCGTGATCGAAACCGAGTCAAAGCGAGAGATGCAAGAGATAATTGAAAACCCCAAGATTGCTGCCCTGGGCCTAACAGCTGAGCCACCAAAAAGAAAAGGTCCGGCGATAATAATTTATGACGTGGGCAAGGATGTCACACCTAACCAACTAGCGTCTGAGCTGTACCACAGGAACTTACATAGCAAAATCCCGGGAAAGGACCCACAAGAAACAGTAATACCCAAATACTTCATACAAGCGAGAAACGGAATAAATAAAAATTGGGTAGTTGAGCTTACCCCGGAGGCCTGGAAGGTCCTGAAAGACCAAACAAGGGTTTTCATTGAATGGGGAAGCTACCGCTATCACGAACGAGTAATCATACCGAAATGCTACCGTTGCTGTAAGTTTGGCCACACGACACACACATGTGCGCAAACCACCCCAACATGTGGCCACTGTTCTGAAAAGGGCCACGATTTTAACGCCTGCCCCCACAAAGATAAGGAACCCACCTGCGTTAACTGCAAGACTATGAAATTAGACCAATAGCACTCACTTAGGGACCCGAAATGTCCTACATACCAACGAACCAAGACCTTATACTAAAGCAGGATCAACTATGGGAATGAGAATTAAGAATTATAACACAAATATGCTGAAAATAATCCAAATTAACGCACAACGGGCCAGATCAGTGGCTGACCAGTTACGGACCAAAGCTGAAGACGAAAACTTGGATGTCATTATAGTCCAGGAACCGTATACACATCTAAAGCGGGTCGCAGGGTACCCACACAATTATAAAGTGATCCACACGGATGACGACACCCCATGGGCTGCCGTTCTGGTAAGAAACACCAACATCAGCGCAACTAAAATCACACAGCTGTGTACTCCATGGGCTGCTTGTGCACAACTTGGCACAGCATTAGGATCTCTATATGTCGTGGCACTCTACTGCAGACCGGGACAAGATATAGGCTTTGCAATCGACTACCTCCGATGCCTACAGGACACCCTACCAAATCAAAGAGTCATCATTGGAGCTGATGTCAACTGTCGCTCCCCGGCATGGCACAGCCTCACCCCAGACAGGCGAGGAAATGGACAACTCTTAGAAGACTACCTTGCAGGATCCTATCTAACTGTACTAAATCGACCCCACCATCTGCCAACATTTTCGAGCACCCTCTGGGAGGTCACAATTGATGTCTCCCTGGCCACCAGGAGTATGGCCGGACATGTGACTAATTGGAGGGTGGAGGAAGCATGGACCACCTCAGACCACCGGGCAATAACCTTTTCAGTTGAAAGACAACTAACAAGAATAACTCAAACAAACCAACCACAAATGAGATATGCAGTCGCAAATGCAGACTGGACACTGTATAGAGAGTTGCTCACCACGGCAATTAGACACAATCTGGAAAACAAACCCCAGGAGCGACCCGGATGACCTTCAGAGGGAAACTACAAAATTATTACTAAACATCAGTGATCGAGTGATAAAAAAAAAAAAACCCAAAACCTGGCACAGTACCCTGGTGGACACCAGAAATTGCAGTACTACGACGACAAATGCAAAAAACAAGAAAAGACTTCCAGAGAGCTCGCAGAACCTGGCCCGAAGATGAGGTGGAGGTCCTGAGACAACATTACAGAGAAGCTAGGAACCGTTACACAGACACCATAAAAAAAAGTAAGAAGGGTTCTTGGGAGCGCCTAGTGTCTACTTCTGGAAACACCGACCCCTGGGGCATAGTCTACAAGGTGATAACCAATAAGCTTCCCAGGGGCGAGGTCATTAGTACTACCAGGACACCGGAGGGAAACCTAACGACCACTTGGGAGCAGTAAATGGGCAACATACTGGACAAAATCTTCAAGGAACCAGCAATATTAACCATGCAAGAACAACACGAAATTTGCAAGGACAACGCAATCTATAACACCTCGACAATTGAAACCCCCCTTCACCCTGGAAGAACTCAGTGAGGCTGCCACCAAGATCAGAAATCGCAAATGCCCAGGACTGGACATGATCGAACCAGAGATCTTGAAGAAAACTGCAGAATTTGCACCGCACTTACTACTTACTCTCTAGAACAGGTGCCTGGAAACAGGCAAATTCCCCACAGCATGGAAAACAGCAAACACCAAGTTTTTACTTAAAAATCCTAACAAAAAACCGGACTGCCCAGAGTCATATAGACCTATTGCACTGCTCTCAGTGGTCAGCAAACTAATGAGAGACTGCTGCACAAGCGAATCAAAAACCACTATGAGAGGACAAACCTGGCGGCTAGGAATCAGTTCGGATTTAAGCCGGGTTCCTCCACAGTGGATGCACTTGGAAACCTGCTTCGGAAGGCACAGGAATGCAGAAAAAAATACCTACTAGTCATTTCAATTGATTTTGCTGGGGCGTTCGACTCACTATGGTGGCCGAGCGTCCTAGCCAGACTAAGGGTGGCTGCAGTCCCTATCAACCTATACAAGGTAATGGAGGACTACCTATCTTGCAGGAAAGTAGAAATAAATGCCAACTACCAAAAAGTCACAAGATCTGTATACAGGGGCTGCCCACAGGGGTCGGTCTTGGGGCCACTCCTTTGGAATATGGTTCTCGACGAGCTCCTGAACCTGGACCTGGGGCTGATCGGAGCTCAGGCCTTTGCAGACGACCTTATTCTTACCATTGAGGCTGACTCAAGAGCCCAACTGGAAACTACCACCAACCAAGCTCTGCAGAAAATACAAAATTGGGCTACAAGAAACCAGTTAAAAATTTCACCGACGAAAACCACATCTATTCTACTAAAAGGAACCCTGCAAATACGGTGTCCACCCCAAATTAAAATAGAATGTGACCATTAAACTTGCCAACCAAATGAAATATCTAGGAGTTATCCTAGACAAAAACTTATCCTTTCAACCTCACCTACAATATATAAGGACGAAGATAAGACGTTACTCGGCACTGGTGGCGAGGGTTACGAGAAAAGACTGGGGATTAAAAAAAACAGCACTAATGTTGTATTATAAGGCAACCTTCATCCCTGCGATAACTTATGCTGCTGCAGTGTGGTACAGCAAAACGACGCTTGCAGTCAATAGGAGAACTCTGGATACGATACAAAGGACCATTTTACTAACAACCACACGAGCATGCAGAACAGTAAGCACACCAGCGTTGCAGGTGCTTGCTGGAGCGCTCCCCCTCGATTTGGAGACTGTAAAAGCTGGCTTGCTCTTCCTGCATGCCAGGGGGGTTGCTGCCACCTTCCAGGATTTCATAATTGACCCAGCGAGTAGTACAAAAACAGAAAAAGTCCGATTACAGGCTTACCTACTTCGGGAGTGGCAACAAAGATGGACCGATACAACAAAAGGAGAAATCACAAGAAAATTCCTTCCCAACCTCAGCAAAATATATCCCAAGCAACCAGCCTGGTACTTTCCGGGGAAGCATTTGACTTCGCTCCTTACTGGTCATGGTCCCTTTAAGGAGAAGCTGCTCGGGTTCTGCCTTGTTGAGGACCCCAACTGCACATGTGGGGAGATCGAGAACTGGAACCACTTGGTCTACGACTGCCCAGAATACGAAGATCTCAGAGGCATCCTGATCACAAAGATACACTACCTTCCGAAGGACTGGAATCCCACTTCATTGACACAGAAGAGGAATACAGAGCACTTTCTCAATATGTGCAGGACCTCTTCGAGAGGAGAAAACTGCTAATTACCATAAATCGTGTCTGAAGAAAGATCACCACAAGTTAAACTGTACAAGACCATAAAATACTATCCAACAGAGTTACTACAGAGAAAAACCTTGAGACAAGTGAGTGAAAAACACAAGGACGGAGCTTACCCCATGAGCGACTGGACTGAAATCGACTCAATATTGAAGAAAAGAGACTTAACGCAGCACAGCTGCCAAACGCCATTTGGCGACTTGAAGAGGGCACCCTAGCCTCCTTCATCTTTAATACCCATATCCCCGGTGGGGGGGAGAGACGGTCTTACTGTCTCATCCCCTTCTCGCCATTCCCACTTTCCCTTCTGGTGAGGCATGGGCATGCCCCACTGTGACTTGGAGTTGCCTCCTCTCTCGACTCCATACTTCTGTCTTTTCCCCCCAGACTTCAGTCTCCCCACCCACTCTGCCTGCACATACGCAAGCGAATGCCCTACACATCGGAATTGATTTAATCATCTCCAAATTACGTTTTTCGCCCATACACTCGGCGTTTCAAAAATTTAGCGTTATTCCCCATAGAATTTACCAAAAAAAAAAAATATATATATATATATATATCTTAGTTTATTTTTTAACTTTCTTTTTTTTTTTTTTTTTTTTAGGTCCTAGCCGCCGAAATCTCAGGAAATTAAGCGGCAGGACCTGCCAGAGTAAATCTTAGTCTACTGGTGTTTCCTGGTCTGTCCCCACGGGGCGAAAGTGGGGCAACGTTGGGCCTCAGTAGGGGTCCAGCGGCTAAACGACCAGATGAACAACGGTACATGACATTACAGATATACAATATCCATACACTTTTAAATCTCTGGCATTTCCCAGCGAATTGGTTCACCACAATGAAAGCAACGCGGAGATGGGGGAAACCCCTGGTGCCGTTTGACCCTAAACACACTTTACACTTCACTTTCCCAGTCACACACCAATTATGGATAAACGCTAATCTCTGATAACTACACAAGAGTTAATTTTTTTTCCAAATAAATGAGCAGCGAGCCAGTTCGGTAGTGGATCAAATCAAGATAAAAGCGCAGAAAGAAAATATACATTATCTTACTTGAAGAACCATACATACACAAGGGTAAAATTTTCGGCCACCCCAACTCACACAGAAGAATTCCGTATCCAACAGATGCACCATGAGCTGCTATTGCAGTAAGAAATACAAAAATCTCCATGGTCAAAATAAACCAGCTTTCCATGCCACTTCAGTGCCTGTCCTCACATAACTTCGGCTCTGGGTTCCCTACACATTCTTTCACTGTACAACCGACGAAGGGAAGGTATCATGATAGCAACTACAACCATCCAAACTGCTCTCAATTGTCTCCCAAGTGGAAAACTGCTTATTGCATTCGATGCGAATTGTCGCTCACCACTGTAGCATAGTCAAACCTCTCATTGCCCGGGTATGCACAATGGCGAAAACCTTAAACTTTATTCTTGATTCCAAAGTGGAATTGGAAGAAATCAACCGGGGAACTTCTATACATATATTATTAGCCCCTGGGAGAGTACTATAGACTACTGGCTAACCAGTAATTTCCCAGAAACTCGCTAAAGGGACGCTCAACAAAGCGTGGACTATTTCTGATCACAGGGCAACCTCCTTCCACCGTAGCCGTTCAGTAGATCACGCTGCCCTGTTCCCAAAGATATAGTGCGCTACTGTACTAAGAAGGCAGATTGGGCACAATTCCAACTTGAACTGACTAGAAGACTGCATAATGACTCTCCTCTTCTGACTCTGCTTGCTTTCTCACCAAGATCATAAGAGTTGCTAGCACTGTGGCAGTCCCAAAGAGAAAGCCTATTCGGAGGCTGTCCCATGGTGCAATGCACACTTCCAAGACCTGAGAAGAACAGTTCCACCAAGCCCAGAAAACATCCAAAGAGCCCGTGTTCATCTTCCACGGTCTTAAGTGGAAGCTGCAAAAGAAATATATCGGTGATACTCAGAAACAATTACATCACTACCATCAAACACTGCAAAAAAGCCACTTGGCAGGGCCCGGTTGCCACAGCTGGAAATCATGGCCCCTGGTGGTGTAATTTTTATCATTGGAATGAACAATCTCCCTAGGGGTGAAGTACTCCACTATCAAAGCTGATAGAAGCTCCACCTACACTGGCAAGGTTCCCTAAATAATATGCTGGACACCGTTTCCCAAACACACAACCGCCAATTGAAGAACTTATATTGAACACCTCTGCTAATGATTCCTACACCAGTGAGAAAATGTAGAGGAGTCTTTCACAGACGCTGAGCATAAAGCTGCACCGTACAAGACCCGGGAAAACAAGACTCCTGGTAGGGACCTCCTTGAAGTTGACATCATGAAAAATTTGCCAACCATTTTCCAAACTTTTTACTTCCTACGGACAAGTGTCTTGAAGTGGGTATCTTTCTTACTATCTGGAAAGAAGCTAACCTCAAGCTGATAGTGAAAAAACCGAACAAACCACCTGAACAACCGAAGTCGTACAGAACTATAACCCTTCACCCCAAAGCTCTTAGAAATGCTTTTTCTTTTCCAACTTACCAAATACTACGCGGAAAGAAGCCTAGCTTCTACAGCACAGTTCGGTTTCAAAACAGGGTCTAACACAGGGGATTCCATCTTAAAGTTAATAACGTCAACAAACACAGAAATCAAGTACCATCATGATAGACTTCACTGAAGCCTTCGACAGACTATGGCGGCCCAGCAGTCTAAGAAGACTTCAATACGCTAAGTTTCCACTAAACATCTACAATTATGTCAGATCGTACCTCAGTCATCGCACAGTTGCTCTCGCCCCCAAATACCAGTCCATCTCTAGAATGGTCACTCTAGCTTCTCCCAAGGCTTGGTCCTTGGAGCTTTCTTTTGGTCCTTTGTTGTTCGGGACGAGTTCCTTGGGATGGACTTCGAGCATATTGAGTTTCTCGCTTTTGCCGATGATCTAGTCTTGGTGGTGCACGCTGACACAAGAGTCGGCTTGAGAATCGCGCAAACCACGCCCTTGTAATATTACAGAAGTGGGAAGCTACCCACCGTCTGCACATCTCAAGAGAGAAGACCAAATCGATGCTACTCAAGTGAACGTTGCAGCTGACTAGACCTCCAATTATCAAAATCGCCAGCACCCTTGTCAGGCTCTATTAAGAATATTTTAGAATACCTGGGAATTATCCTTTATATGAAACTCACCTTCCATCTGCACCTAAAATACCTAGCCGACAAGATGAAAAAAAGTAGTCATCCGTTATTTCCCGAATTAGTCTTGTATACTGAGGTCTCAAGTGACCGGCCTTGACGTTAATCTATAAAGCCATATTCATTCCCATTGTCACCTATGGCGTAGCTGCTTGGTGCACCACGGCTACTCTTGCAGGAATCCGATCTAAGCAGGACTCAATTCAAAAAACAGTGCTACTCACGGTTACTAGGGAGTACGGGACAGTCAGCATCCCAGAGCTTCAGGTTCTTGAGGGATACATGCCTCTGCATTTACAAGTCATTCAGAGAGGTCTCTTCCAACGTCTGAAGAAGCATATCTCTATGGAAATGGCTGGTATTATGCTCCACTCTGCTAACAGCCCAAGAAAGAAAGGAAGAGAATCGTGGAAAAGCTCACCCGAATCTGGCAGGAAAACTGGGACCATACAAGTAAAGGTGTCATCACTAACAAATTTATCCTTACAATTGCGTTCAAGGGTCCAAAGCCTCCTATCTTGTACTCACCTGACTTGGAAGCAACCTATCTCCTAAAGGGACATGGGCGCTTCAAGTTTAAGACAACGGTAGGAACTGAAAACGACTCTCTATGTCCATGTGGAGATGAAGGAAGTTAGGACCACATAATGTACACATACCCTTATATGAATACTTCCGGCTCATGCTCTACACTAAAATCCAAGACAAGCCACAACATAATGAACAAATGCTCCTACAGCAGGTTGAGCGCAGCTGTTTTGTCTTTTTTGAGTTCTCGCGGTCAGTCTTCGAGACTAGAAGAACTAACTACCTAATAAATCCCCAGCAGAAGTAAGCAAACTAGTAAAACGAAACCTCACACATATGACTTACCCTGACCTGACTGCTGAAGACCACAACTGAAATACTACCTCCATGCTTCATGAAAAACCCCAGTGGTGTTAGACATGTATAGTATCTTATCTAAGGCGGCTCCCAAACGCTAGTTCAACCCCATCGTGGCACACTATGATGTTACAACAACTCTGCAGAAAGACCAGAAATGTGTTCAACGCTATGTTTGTGCCGTGTATGTGTTTTGTTATGTTGTTTAGTTGTTTTTGGCTGCTTTGCTATCAAGAAGCAACAAACACCAGGGAGGTGCGTCCTGATACCCGTCAACGCCGCAAGGAGGCGGGCCAGAACTGAGCCCAAACCTCTAGTGTCACGTACTGAATGTCCAAACCTTTCAAAATATGAGCAAATAAAATAAAATAAAAATTATAAAAATAAAAGGAATTAAAAGTTAAAGAAATAAAAAAATTTAAGCTAAAATAAATAAATAAAAATAAAGATAAAAATAAGTTAATAAAATGAATAAAAATCCCGCACCAGTGCAAGGTGGTGCCAGCAGACGATCCCACCTCAGGACCGGCCTGAGGCCAGCAGGAGATAGAAGTCAAGAAGACACAGTGATATCATTCGGAGTCGTACAAGTTTGATTACCAACTAAAATCTGTCCAAGTCGAAGGTGGTGGTTAAGATGGTACTTCAGCTAAAAAATGGTGGTAGTGACATCACGAGATGGCGACGATTGAGATGCTGGTCTGGACTGGAGGTAGAGTTGGAACAGGAGCAGTTCCTGAAATTGGGGCACTACTGATGAGTTGTCCACGTCTGGCAAAGGCTTGATGTACAAAGGCTTGCAGGAGATGAAATTTTTCTTTAGAGTCCAAAAGAGACGACTCATTGCCTGGAGAAAATGATTGACACACAGCAGACAGAGGCTGACGAAGATTCAAGTAATATGGACAGGTAAAAAGAACATGCTGCCAGTCTTCTGGGCTGCCACAATTAGAGTGGAGAATCGGACAGGTTAAACATAGCAAGTTTAGCATGAAGGGAACCATGGCCAGTTAGAAGTAAAAGAGTGCGGATACTTGGACTGAACCATTCTAGAATGGACTTTTGTAAGGCAAAGGACACAGATGGAATAAACTTTTTTGTAACCATACCTTTGGAAGAAGAAGACCACTGATCTTGCCAGAGTTGAACCAGTAGTTCCAGCAACGAGTTTTTCAGTTTTAGGATGGCAGTGGATATTAACAGTTAGGTCTAAAAAGCCAACCGGAATGGCATGTCTGGGGTAATATAGACGCAAAAACCTCGATAAGCGATTTGGAGGACCAGAGGTAGGCAACCGTTTAAAACCTGGAGCGCAGTTGTCGAGACAGTGCGACAGGTACGACTCATCATTAAGTGCATATGTCTTTGGACAGAAGAGAGTTTCTCTTGGATGGCAATCTTCTTAGTATACCAAAACCAGGTGCCAGCGTCATTGGCACAAATCAGAAGAAACACCATTTTGTACGAAAGCGAAGGGTACGATGGCTAATACCACAGGATTGATGCGAAAGACGGACAAGCATAGACGTATACTTGGCTATTTTATCATGAAGGTGCAAGATATTTTTCTAGAAGTTTAGCTTACGATCCAGAATAATACCCAAAATTTTATGTGAGTCAACCATGGAGAGAGAACGACCAAAAAAAAGTTTAACAGTTGGAGGCCTGAAAATGTTAAGGTTGCCCTTAAGATAAAGAAGCTTAGTATTGTTAGGAGAAACGGTAAGTTTATTAACAACGGATCAAGAGCACAGATCATTCATAATGCTACTGGCAGTACTTTCCCAAGAAGCACGAGGATTACCAGGGACAAGAAGGATTAGATCATCGGCATATGCTATTTTAGAAGCATTGGGAGTTGAACGGAGAAGCCACTCATCTAGAACCAAATCCCAAACGAGTGGACCAAGCACTGAACCTTGTGGGCATCCCCGAGAGACAGAGCGACTAAGTTGCTGACCTGTGCAGAACGGTGGAGAAAGTAGTTGCAGATTAAGTTGTAAGGAGCATTTAGCAGCCCTGAGGCGAACAAAGAAGCTGTCCCACCAAAGGGAGTCAAAGGCTCCAGAGAAATCTACGAAAATAGCCATAGCATATTTAAAAGTGCAGTTGTTTACTCTGGAGAGAAGTTCAACGAAGGCCTCCTCAGTTCCACTGGACGAAAACCAAACTGGTCAGAGGACTTTAATAAGTGTTCAGTAAATAGACAATCTAGACGGGCAGCAATAAGTCGCTCAAGGGTTTTACCCAAGTTGAGCAATAACGCAATAGGACGATAGGTCTTAGCAGAAATAGGAGTACCAGGTTTGGGAATTAATTTTAACAATACCTTTTTCCAAAGGACAGGAAAAGTTGCCTCATTCAAACATTTATTATATAGTGTGACAAAGACAGATGGATAGGGTTCGTGTAGTCGATTAATAAAAATGTCCTCGCGGTTATCAAGTCCAGGAACATCTATTATTATTGATTTTGGAGATTGTCAAATCAACCTCCGCTGGGCTGAAGCAAGGAGTGGATTCAGAAGTAAGATAGGCACTGTTGAGAGATCTAATTTGTTGGTGAATAGGAAGATCACAGCAGGGGTCATCTGAGGGAAGAAGTGTATCAAGTATGGCATTGACAGTGCTAGTCCAAGTCAGAGTTTCAGCATTGTGAGAGTCAACAGACTGGTAAATTTCTGGAGGATGAACCTTGTTTCTCGAGAGACGATGAACCAGACCCCAAGGGTCAGAATTACCTGAGATTAAAACAAATGTTCTCCAAGTGGATCTTTTACTGTCCTATGGGCTTGGCATATTGCCTTTTGGGGTTGCGATATTCATTTTTAAGCTCGTACGATTTTGTTGGAAGGACCGGCGAGCACGAAACACACGTCGGCGTAAGATAGACAAGTCGTGACTCTACCACGGTACTGGATGTTTAGGCAGCACTTTCCTCTTAGCAGCACGAGAGCAGGCCTTAAACAAAGCGTCCTGGACATGCATTGCACAGTCAGATGCAAAATAATTAGCAATAGTATTCATCATAGAGTCCGTGAATGAAAACTGAAGAGCATCATCAAAACGAGGCCATAATATACGTTTAAGGGAAAAGCGGCGAAGGTCCTGCAAGGGAAGAGACGTGTCTGGAGAGGAAGACTTAATCACAAAGGTAATCGCTCTGTGATCACTCGAGCAAATGCCACAGTTAACAGACCAATCAGAAAAAGTGGAAACGTTGACATTTTCAGTCACAGTTATGTCAATATTACTCTCTCCAGATGTAGAGCTAAAGGTACACGGCATGTCAGGCTGGTTGAGAATAACAAGATGACGACAGAGTAAGAATTCTTCAATAAGTGCCTTTAGCGTCAGAGGAAGATGAGAACCAGAGTAGAGACTTTGCATTGGCATCTGACATGATGAAAAGGTTTGTAGAACCAATAGTAGCAATAACATTATCAAGGTATTGAAGATAAACAGTGATGTCAGAAGGAGGTGGACAGTACAAAGAAACTAGGAAATAAGTGCTAGAGGCCGAAACATGAATGCAAACAGCATGTTGTGTGGTAAGGCTATTGATTTTGAGAACATTCAGATTAGCGTTTGTAATAACAAATGCAGAGCGGCTCAACATGATCGGACTGAACAACACGAATGGACAGAGGGTAGCCAGAAACATTGCCTTGATAATAATATGGCTCTTGAATAGCCAGTATGTCAAACTGCTGAAACCTAGTGAGGTTAGAAGATTATATGAATACAACTTCGTGACACCTGTACTCCATAGATGGCATTATTCCTGTCATCTAAATTTTTGTGGGTTCTTTGCTGGCACTACTTCATAGTGCGGGACTGTCACTTCTTGCGAGCTCCCTTCCGGGGTAGAATTCACTGCAGGCACTGTTCCACAGTGCGGAATACCTCTTCTAGCAAGCAAGCCTCCTCTAGGGGTAAGAACCACTGCTGTGTGGGATATTACTGCCATTTGGGATTAAAATGGAGGTCACATGGGAGCACCTGTCTCTCCGACTTTTCTCCTTGGGCTAGTCCCCTATCCCACCCCGCCTTTCCTTTTTGTCAGAAAGCTTAAACAACCCTAGAGGAGACCAGCCAGAGAACGATGGGTTTCCTGGCTCATCTCCTTGTGGTAGGAGTGGACAACGTAATGTCCCACTAGGGTCCTACAGCTAAGTAACTAAAAGAACAACAGAACACAATGAAACTTGAAAACCTTGCGAGGAGCTATAGTATTTCATTACCATCTACTTTACTTTGAAAAAGTAACGTACTGTGCGCAGTTGAAGTTGAGCAAAACTTCGTAAGGTGATCGAGTTCATAAATCGAATTACGTGTTCGTAAATTGGAAGACTACTGTAGTTGTTTAGCTTTATTGGCAGTGAGATGCCGCCGTCTACCATCAAATGTAGACCTCACTCTGTGCTTAAGATATAAAAAATTCAAGGAACCAATAGACCTCCAACCGAGGGCAATTATATCCTCCTAACCTGAAAAGGCATCGATAAGTTATTCGTGTCATGGACAGTATTTCAACGTTCATTTTTATGAACGTGTAGCGAATGCGCAGAGGCTCAGAATTAGAACACAGAACGACTTCAGACGGCCATACGTCAGGAAGAAACTATTGCCGATAACATCAGTCATTCGCATCACCAATGTCACTCACGAGTACATCGTTCTGATATGCAAGTACGAGTGGTTTAAATAGAGCGGTTTGAACATGTATCACTCAGTGCGATTGCGTATGATTACTAAGCAAGTTTCAGCAACCTTTTTATAATTCAGTGGCACAGAGACACAGTATTAGCGTCTCATATACCACTGTGCTACCCACGAGGGTAGTACAGTTGGTATAATCACCTAAAATATTCTAGAAAGGTGTAAAATACTCCTGAATGTGGTAGAGCATTGTAGGTGGTTCCAGAATATTCTAGAAAGGGGGGGGGGAGTATTGTTTCAATATTACAAAAGATTGTGGATGATTCTAAAGTGTTTTGCAAAATATAAATTGATGAGTGAGAGCTGGAACTTAAAAAATCGAACACTCGTCATTCAGAAAGAGTTTTTGATGTAAGTTTTGTGCGCTTCGTGATGAACATGGCAAGAAATAAGGAACTGAGTGTTAACAAAAGAAGTTCTATTCTAACTCTGTACAAATAAAGTTATTCCATGAGAAGTATTGGAAAAAAACAACTAGGGTTTCATTTAAAGGAGCAAACTATCATTCGACGATTCAAGACGACTGGCAGGTCTTCTTGAAGGACAAACCACGATCAGGTCGATCGCGCGTAAAAAGGAAGCACAAGATAAGACAACAACTTGATTTCTAAACGCAATGGAAGACTTGCTGCACCTGAAATCCGGGGTGAGTTCAATAGGAACAGAGAAACTCCCGTGTTGAAACCCATGATAAAACTTAGTCTTAAACAAGCAGGACTTCATGGTGGTGCAGAGGTCCGAAAACCCTTATTAAAATCGAAATAAACAGTTGGCTTGTGCTAAGCGCAATCAATTATGGAAAATTGAATAGTGGAAAAACGTACTGTGGACGAATGAATCCGAGGTTGAGTTTATGTGAGACGATCAACTGAAGAAATAAAATGGTGCCACATTTAGTGCCTACAGTCAAGCAGTGGTGGTTCCATCATGATCTGGAGTTGCTTTTGTTTTTCTGGAGTGGGTGACATCGTCAGAATTGAAAGCATTTTAAGAAAAGAAGGCAATAGAAACATTTTTGAACATAATACAATATCAGCTTAACTTCGACTTTGTACAAAACAAATTTATATTATGAGAAGGTAATGAATCCGAAACAGAACTCTAAACTGTGAAGGGACTTTCTAGCAACTAAACAACAGGAAGGGATATTGTAAATTATAGTGTGGCCACCCCAATAGCCTGACTTAAACCAATAGGGCTCTTATGAGATCATCTAGACCGCCAAGTCTGAAGTGTGCCCAAAAATCAGCAAGTAGACCCAGGATGGCAGCTTCTATAGCATACCTTTATACAAATTTTCTCCAGTTAATATAACAGCTTCTAATGGGAACCGTATCAAAAGATTTACTGAAGACAACTAACTAAAGTATCCTCGCAGATGGAGCAGTGCATATCAGCACCGTTCTTCCCGCACTGGGTGGAAAGGCCCGAGTTCCAAACCTTTCAATGACGTCAGGGAATTTTATTGGCGTTTTTCAATTCGTGCCTGAATTATTCTGTCCCAGGCGAGACCTACCCCACCCTCCAGAAACTTGGAATTTGTTTTGTCCAGATAAACATACAAACTGTGCAAAAAAATGTAAATTTAGGCCCCCACGAGAATTACCTCGTCTACCGCCAGTAATGTCTATAAGTTGCATATCTTCTCTGATCGGTTTGTTTGTTTTGCTGGACGAAAAATCCAAGTTTCCGGGAGGGAAAAACCTTGCCATCTTCACCTAATACCGACTAACTGATGCACAGGGTGAAAAAAATCCCATAAAAGTTCTTCGAATCCTCGAGAGGATTCTAAATCAGGCCTTCTCCACCTTGTGCGAGGAAGAAGGTGATTATATCCAACGCAATAGAAGTATTGGAGTTTAAGAGAGGTAGTAATAGAACTTGCAACAAAGGACTTCATCGAGAGACCAAAAATCAAAGCTTCCATTACAACAGACAAGGGTATTTTTCTTAGACTTCTCTGTTACGTTTGGATTTATTAATTTTTTTTACAACTACCCTATTGCAAGATTTATCATCCGCTGAAAGAGCTGGAGATTCAGCAATTCAACTGCGATATGCTGGTTCCTTTCTCTTTCTAATGCCTAAGGAAGTTCTTATACATTCAGACTTTCTTAAACAAGACGCTTTAAGTCTCAAACCATGGCCCTCAAAGCTATACATTGATTAATGTAAAGAACTCGAAGTCTCCTTAAGGTAACGTAACTTTATACACCTAACCTTCACCTAAACAAAAAAATATATAATAAATTCTTCAAAATGTTTCTCCACAAGTTCAGAATGATAAATGTAAGTACCATAAATATAATCTGCAAATTGAACAATGGCTGCTTCTCGGTACAATTTCCAATCACCGTAATGGTATTTTTTAAAATCTTTTTCCAGCTACAAGATCTCTTGTTTTCTCTTGATGACTGTTTCTCTCTAACACTGCACCAATTCATCCTCCGATTCCCTAAAGAGAATCGGCTCTTTCATTTACCTGTCCCCACGGAGGCAGAAAGAACTGTTAATAAAATAGGCGAAAACACAAATAAGTGCAAATGTCGACTGAATAAAACACTTTTCCTTCTTCCAGCAAATACATTAAATGCACTTCACCAGATCCCTTGTAACTTACGTCAAACTACAAATAGCTCACTTATTCTTGTTTTATCCGTCAATGCCGATGTAAGGCCAGTAGGAGACTTCAACTAAAAGCTACAAAGAGCCTTTCTAAGCGCAGCCAAAATGAGTTCCTCCAAGTCCTCTTTTTTTTTTTTGCTGTCTATTAGAGGAGGCATAGTCACAACACGTATGTTTTAGCTTTTATATTTGTTCCTTTATTACTTTTTGTGCAATTCTTTTCACCACAGTTTTTCATTCTTGAAAGTACCACCAAAGTTTCGTTGTTTCATTAATGACCATGAAAGCAGTGCTACAGGAAACTTCCTTTTGCCTGTGAACTGGAATAAATTGCTACTTGGCACTAATCTGATATCAAGTAATATTACAATCAATACTAGTGATATCGAACTGTGGAAGGTAAACCATTCTCAAAGTCGCACTTGTGGCTATCAATGATAATGTTCAAAGAATTCGCATTTTGACTACCAAGGAATTAAGACTATATTGGTGGGAAAGGACTTGAATTCGAATTCCATCAATGACACCAGGAATTTTTATGGGTTTTTTTGTTTTTTCAAAGCGCAGCTGAGCTATTCGATCGACACGGATTTTTCTCCCGGAAATTCAGGTTCTTCATCGCTGATGCGCCTAAAACTCTGCAAGACAATGGAAAATGATTCATGACAAAAAAACTAAAACGATAAAGCATGGTTTGGAAGTATGCATGATTTGCTCGAGAGATTTGGCTTCACGGGCAGTTAGTCTGAGTCAAACTATGAGGGGGGGAAAATGCGTTAAACTTCCATCAAGTCTCTTATGAGACTGGTTGCCATCAGAGCTTGGTTCTTCTCGCTAGATCCGACCATTCAGTGACTTCCAACTACTTCAAAATCGAAGGAGTCCCAAGAATGAAAGACTTCTCAGAAATTGAACACCTTGAGAGGAAAGGGAATTTATGGTAATCAGGAAGTCGTTGCTATGCAGTACTTGCTTTAAAAAAAAAAGAAACGTTTATACTCTGGGACATCGACATAGAGTCAGAGGAATTCAAATATAATACAAAAGCATCACTATTTAGCAGTCACGTGAGCTAGAACCACGGTCAATTCGAACTCATGTACCCGAGCATCTGACACTAGGTTATTATGGCAGCCATAAGTGTTTTAATTCTGTATTTTTCTGCACTTACCGGTTATATACAGAAAAGATGTCGATTTGATCTTTTATTACGCATTGACAACCTAAGGACATGAGGCGTAAGTCCAAGATTAAGACATCGATGTACCGTATATTTGTAGCTAAACCACTGGACATCATATTTGTTGCCGTGCTCTGATTGGCAATGAAAAGCTGTTTTTTGTTATCAGTTTACTAAATATGTTTTTTCAATCACGAATTATTATTACGATATTAATATGCTTATATTAATTTCTCCTATTTGCTTATACTATATTTTCTTAATATAATAAGCCTGTCCCCCACAAAAAAAACTGCTATACTGTTTTGGGGGGTTATGCATCCCCCAAACATCTTGAGTACAGTAAAGAAGATTTTAGGCATGTTATTTGTTATCTAACTTGTATTAAAATCCAGGAATAAATAAAGAATGTCTTAAAAAATGTTTCCTGCATGTTACTGTAGTGGTATATTTGTTTATTTTCCCAAATTACAGAAGATTCGTGAAATACGCGTTGCATTTCAATCTTCATTAAAATCCCAGAGGAAATCGGTAAAGTTTTAATAAATAGTTGAGTGAATATTAGGTTGTGAGGTACGTGCAGTGAAGGGAAAAGAATTACTTTTATATAATTAATTGGTACAAGTTAATTAGTTAATGAGTTTTCACACTTCTTCACTTCTATTAATTATAGAAAATGGGGGAAAAAATCGAATGTGCCCGAAATGAAGAGCACTGCGCACATTACTTAGCTTGTTTATAAAACACTATCGATTTTCTAAAGCAAGGTGGATTGTTGGTTAAGGTAAAAGAGTAATATTGGGTTATTTATAAGGTTTTAAAATCTGCGCTAAAATAATGCGTTTCCTCGTTATATATTTGTTTTATTCGGTGAACGATGAAATAGGATTGTCCCTTGAACTGGTTAACATAAATTTAATTTGAGAAATAAAATATCAATTTTAATCCTCTTTTAAAAATGAAGCTTCACCTAAGACATCGTAATTTGCAAATCAAAAAACTGAACTTTTAACTGCCTTATTCTAAGACAACGTGAATCTTTAAATTCCACCTCATCTACCTTCCGCTTGGAAACACAGATATAACAAGGACCGCGCTAATCATCCAGTTAGTAATATTAAATTCATGAATCGGGCACTTATTACCAGAAGCTTTCTAACTCTGTGTTTAAAAAAAAATATGGAAACTGCCCACAATGCAGACTCAAGACAACTCCATAATTATACCATAGTTGCCAATAGTGAAATCATAAAGAGGTGAATTCAATCCTCGCTTGGCTTTCGATTTGGAGAGTTGGGCCATGATCAGGTTAAGATCAATTAATTCAGAACGTCCTGCAAGCCACATCTGCACTCTCCCAATAGAATGGTGTGTATTTAAAGATGTCACTCCAGTTTACGAGCCACAGAAATATTAATGGGAGTGTATGATCTACAATTCATCATTCGTTAGAATCCAAAGCAGTAGAGATTATTACACTTGTATTGGTGTCCCAAATAAAGCAACCCTCCCCCGAAGATTCTGTAGCAATCCGGCACTATCTGGAACATTTATTGGATCCATTTTCAATACCTAACTTCGACGTGGCTCAAAAGTTAGATTTTGGTCAAACCAAAACATCTTTTTTCAATTGTTGGATAAGGATTATCCAGTAGAGGATTCAGCTTGGACATCTGCTGTTATATCTCGATCCAATGAAATATGTCTGTCCCCACTGTCTCTGAACAATCAACATGCACTGAACGTTGCAGATAACAAAACGAAGTATTCTCCACAGTGATTTCATCTATTATCAAACGTTAGATTTCAATAATGACCTGAAATCCAGATTGAGACTTTGGAAAAGATTCAGCCGATGTACCCCAGCAGTACTTGAGTAATCCAATGTCCAGGGATACCCACTTCTCACACGAAATCTAATTACAATATAATAAGAAATTGATCTACGAGTATTATACAGTGACTTTTTCTACCAATCAGAATCCATAAGAGGGTCAAAAAGTTTTGGATTTTTGGATACAGCCGTGGAAGAACGCGGTGCAATCATTTTGATCTCCGCGGACCTTAAACTCAATGAGATCCTTTAAAGCTGGATTGACTAATTATGTGGCTAGGTGCTGCTGATCGAAAAGTCCATCTTCAGAAAAAAATTATTCCAGATTCGCGAAGAAACCAGAGCAGAAATTGATCAGGATTTATAGCAAACCCATTTAACTTAGCTCGTGTTCGATTTAAAAAGAACATAAACCATCAAGCTGCCTGCCATTATAAGGAATAATGTAATGAAAAAATAAATAAATGTTCACAATTCAAATATAATAACTGGTAGCAGATTAAGTTTTAATGTAACGTTCCTAATAAATTTCCAGAGCTGATCATATCAATTCGAAACTAGCTGGTCTTTGTATTTATGGTTCAGAAAGGATGTTCGTGTTTTAAGAACGAACTATGATAATAAAAAAACAAAAGACCTAGTACCGAACATTGCTTACAATCTTCAGTTAAAATTCCAAGCACACGTGTCGGACTAAGCGACCTTTATGTCGGAGAATCAGTTGGTAAGTTAATGCGATGTCAACGGTAAGATGGCCAGGGGACAAAAGCCTCAATCAATCATTGGGATGTCAGTTGAAAATGAAGAAAGAAAACACGGATTCCTTGGAGTACATTCGTTCCCAGGAGGTATGCTCCCGCTGACATCTAAAGGTCACCCATCAAGGACAAACATTACCAAATAAACGTTACGGGACTCTAATAGACAAATTTAAAAAGGGATCGAGATTGTATCGACAGCTAGAACAAAAGTAGATAAGATCCGGAGACTTCCTAAGGGCGATATTACGGTTACATCTGACACTACTGTCGTTAGTCAATCCCTCCATAAGAAAACTTTCTCCAGACAGTAATTTATTTCATAATGTTGGCTCTTTAGTTACGTTGGCATTGGTCCTGCACACAATTATGTTTTATTTTTAGTGCGTTTAACTCCTTATAAATCTACACAAACATGGTGAATGTATCCAGCTTTTACTGAATCAAAATGACAAATCAAGTTTAAGATTTAATTAAGGACCCACTTGGATAGCACAATGGATATAACCACCGTCCTTCCCGCAATGGGTAGAAAATGCCTAGGTTCGAATCCCATCAGTAATTCGAGGAATTTATTACTGTTTTTCACAAAGTGGCCGAATTAATCGATCTCGGGCAGGTTCTATGGTGTTATCTTCCAGAAGATCAGATTTTTCGTCCAGCAAACAGACAACTCGACCACAGGATACGTGCTTACAGACAATATACTGATGCCTCATATCCTTCATTGCTTTGGCGCATAACAGCACATATTTAATTATGGCTGAGACAGTTCAATTATTCGCATGAAAGAATGACCAGATTCGTCTTCTCCAGGATATCTTGAAACTGATCTGCACTATTCAGAATTGTTCTTCTTTACTATTAGAAAACTTCGCTAATATCATTTCCATCTTGAAGTGCGCAACGGAGGCAAGTGCAATCGAAGCTTTTTATTCTTAAATCGATTTTAACTTTAGTTCAGAGCTGCTGTCAATAGAAGGTGGAAATTTTTGCAGCAGCCTCCGCTTAATAGTTTAGGATCTGCAATCAATACTGAATTGAATATGAGAGTTTTTAGCCACTAGAAAATGTTATTTATACAGTATACGTATTTCCTGCTGGTTGTCAAAGCTCAACGTGATTTATAGCTTGATTATTTCTACGTGACACTCCCAGAAATGGGGAAGAATTCTCTTAAAGTTTTGGAAGCGTTACGTTTCTAAAAGAAAACTCTTCAGAACTTAAACACTCCTTTTACTTGTTTCAGTGGAAACTGCGATGCCATTCAGGGGAATCATTCTTCATAATGAAGTAACAGTCCCTGAATCATCTGTTGTTATGGAAGTTGATGGCTTAAATAAATTCAAGGAGGAACTGGACAAACTTTTAGAGGGAATAGATGTGTGAAATGTTTTTTTTGACTGATGCTACATAAGCGTGCTTTTTTGCATCACACGCCCCTACTACTAAGATCCCTCTATCAGTACAGGGAAGTCAACGCCCTGAGAACGAAAGCAGATTAACGTCATCCCAAACCAGAACTGCGCCCAAATTTAGTTCTCTGCAACTTTATTTAAGATTACATTTTAAAAAGACGAATAGATGGAATTCTACTAACTCTTGTCTGTATTTTGAATACCCCTTTTCTCCATCCCCATGTACTGCTGATGATCATTCTTTCCTCTAAATATTTCGATTTTAAAAACTGAATTTGAATATATATCAGCTGGCAAACTCCATTAATGTTTCAAGTTGATGAACATTAACTTTGTTTTTTAGCATTTTCTGTTCATAAACTCATTATTTAGCTTCTGGAGGTACTCTCAACAAATACACCCCACTTCTGATACCTATTGATTAAAAATAACCAAAACAAACAAACATCTTTTGATAAAAGCATTCGGAGAAGAAAATTATGAAAATATTTCTTACTTACACAGTGTACTAGCTTTTCATTTTGGGATCCAGTAAAGGAGTACTTCAGTTATCCTTGGAGAAGTACGCTGTCTTCCAGAAAGTGCCACTCTCCAAGAGACCTTGAAAAGAAACCCGAGACGAAAATTACCGACTCGCATAGATGACAAGTTCCTCAGACATCAACATCGCACAGAAAGCATCACCAAAGCATATTCCACTGAAGTCTCAATTACTTGCCCTCTGAAGATTATTTATAGTAAAAAAAAAAAAAAGAAACGAACAAACAAAAACAAAAAAAGAACTGGTGAGTGAACCGGGGGTTAGCGCGCCAGCGCGTGTGTGTATATATATGTTTGTGCGTGTGTGTTGAAAACGCTCGTGTGTCACCGATGGACTTGAGCAGCGCACTCTACAAGCTCAGCTGTGGTTGGGTCGCTAAAAGTGACGACGGAACAGACGTAAGGTAGAGCGATCTGCTTTCCGAGGTGTGTATCGATTTCTTGTGTATTCAGTCTCTCTCTCTTTCTCCTTCGTGAGATGAGGGAGTGGTTTTAGGTGCGCAAGATCAGCACGAATGACAAGGATGGAGCAGGGTCTGCAACAGGTTGCCGTACCTTAAATTCGAGATGCTGGAACGATGCAAAACAGAAGGATCGTATTAGACTACATTTCTGGAAACGCATTAAAACATCGACAAGATACAACGAGGGCTGTTTCGTGCACTCCCACTATCCTTAATTAAGTCAAGGTTCGAAAACAAGAGTTTAAGTCTTTTTTTATCTTCGACGAAAGAGAATTGCATTAAAGTTCAATTATATTCGCACTTCTCTCTTATTATTTAAAAGGGTAATGGTGGAAGAGAGGGTAGTTGTAATTGGATCCACCTTAATACTTAATCCGATTATAAACAGACAAAAAAAGTAGGTTTTGTTTTTTTTATCAATGCATCTAAAGAGTTTACTGTTAGGTTGGTAAACCACGCTGTGAGGCAATTGTGTCAATATTTGTTTGTTTCTTTTTAAAACAAAAAAAAGTTTAATCCACATTACAAACTCTTAATCTCCGTGTTTATAACCTTTTATCTCTAAGGAAAAAGAATTACATTACTTTGCACTAAAATCTAAATTATATAATCAACATTGAAAAATGTAAAAAAAAAAAGCTGTGCTTTTGTCAGTTTGTTGATTCTAAAAAGGCATTATTATATTAGTATACACTGAGTGGCCACACTATTAGGTATACCGTCCTTTTCATGAAATGGAATGTTCCTTCAGTAAAAGTACAGGTATTCGTACCATGCGATATAAAGCAGGAGAGTGGACACGTAAAGGCGTTGTGTGGTGCAATTCAGTGCGAGAAAAGGCAAGATGAAAGATTTAAGTGACTTTGAACGTCGAAACCCTGCCAGAGTTTTCAAATACAATCGCGACTCTGTGTATCGAGATTGACCCAATAACCACACAGCATCCAGTAGTCCAACAGCGATCCTTTGGTCGGAAAAGTTCGTTGGTGTCTACAGCCGATCACATAAAAATATATTGCAACAGTGGTAACCAAAGAGGTATTTAAGAACGTACAATTCGTCGTATCTTGTCATGGATGATATGTTGCAGCTCGCAATCGAACCGGGTTCTAATCTTATCAGCAAAAACAAGAAGGTATGGTTACAGTGAGCTCAAGAACGAACTGCATTGTGGAGCATTATAAAAACGTTGCCCAGTCTGTAAAATTCCGGTTTGAGCTGTTTTTCATTAGGAAAACAGCACGAGTCCATCCATCCATCTTGCCAAGTGTCTATGCAGACTGGCAGTGGTGGTGGCAGCCTAATGGTATGGGGGTATTTTTTGTAATACCCGGAGAGCCCCTCTTGATACCAATGGAGCAATATCTGGATGCCACAGAGCAGGTCATGCGTCCATGATACTAAGAATACTGGCTGTTTCGAGGGCTAAAGGGGACCTATTGTTTTTACGTATGTGTACTTAATAAAGCAGCACTCAATGTATTTAAAATATTCAACATAAATTACAATAATCTGAAATGCTACCCTCGACAGTCAGTCACCAACATACTGAAAAGTGTTACCGATTCCCATTTCTCCACTGGTACACCATTAGGTTCCCATGCATTTCCCATTCAGTCAGTTCCCATGCATTCCTACACTATATTTTACATAAGGTCGGTCGTTCACACATTTTTAGACCAGAATTTGTAAAAACCAGTATCTAACTGTCACTCAATAGTATCTCTGGATACCCTCCATTTCACAATCCTTAAGAGATATTCACAAAATATTCTGTTTTATCAACATTTAGTTAGTGTCGTCCCAATACATTTTACATAGCCCTTCCCTTTAGCTTGTCTACAATATTATCACCCCCTTTGGTCTCCAATCTTCCATAACAAAGCGCCAAATGTTTCCAACTTAAGTTCTTCTTCGTGGTTCACTGTGCATTATTTTTAAATCCATTAAAATTCTGTATTCTCACTAATCGTTTACCATTCTCGAATGCCATATCTTTTCTTAAAATTTTCTGGCAGGCCGCCATAGTGGAGTGGTCATGCGCCAGATTGCATTAATACACGGGCCTCGAGTGACCGGGTTTCAGCCAGTGACTGCTAAATACGGTGCTGTTGTGTTTTGATTGTGGGGCATGTTGTGAAATACTGACACCTACTGGATGATATTATTGACCCGTATATACAATATTTGGAAAAGGTGGAAGCCTGTGATTGTTGTGGCAGATGCAAACGCTGGCTCTACACCCTGATGAGCTGGAAATACCGATGAAAAGGACAGGAGATTGAGTTGATGACGCTCCACCCTTTGCTCCGCTGGGTGGGACGTCATCAATGATCCGCGGTAGCTTCCTACCTTCTCCTCCCTGCAGGTCGAATCTTACATTGATATTACTGTTTGTTCCAGCGCTATTTTAGGTAATATTCATAATTGGAAGATTCATGGTGCATTAACTACAAGTGACCACAGGGGAATTTCTTTTAATTATTGTGGGGCTGGGGGGTCTCGTGCCTGGCTGGAGACTAGTAGGTATAATATTAGATCTATGAACTGGGATAGATTTGATAACTATATTCAGAGTCAAATCAGTGGCGTTGTGGACTGGGCTCTATGTGGTGCCGCTCAAAAGGCAGAAATCTTAACTAACATTTTAAAGTCAGCAAGTCAGAAATTGATGAGTAGAAAAAAGAAGTGTTTTAAATCCGTCCCGTGGTGGAATTCATATTTAGATTAATTAAAAGGTAGGGTAAGATCTGCTAGAAAAAAATTTTCAGAGGGCAAGACGAATAGCTAATCCTGCTTTAATCATGGAATTAAAACAAAGCTATAAAGTTAAAAATAATGAATATTCATTAATGATTAAATAATATAAGCCACTCGCATGGCAATCATTTGTTGAACAGGTTGAAAATGCAGACCCTTGGGACCCGGTCTACAAGGTTATCACTGAGAAGTTAGTATTAGATAATATTCCTTATTCTGTAGTGGATGGGAACCAGGAGGATACGATAACCCGGACTCAGTCGGTCCGGCAGGTCTTGTCAAAATTGTTTTTAAAGGATAATAAGGAGATGAATACTGACTTGCAGAGATCCATTGAGGTAGCGAATCAGGAATATACCTCTAATGTTTACTCGAACTGAATTAGATGCTGCTGTTAATAGGGTAAGGGACGGGAAGACGCCAGGGATCAACTTTATTACCACACATGTTGTAAAACATTTTTATTCTATGTTCCCCGATATAATGTGAGATGTTTACAATACGTGTCTACTACGAGTTTTATCAAAATTATGGAAAACCGCGGTCCTAAGAATGATCCTGAAGAACCAGGAGAAGTCCTTGAGTGAGCCAACGTCATATCGCCCAGTTGCTTTGCTTCCAATCTTTGGAAAAATTTGAGAGGCTGATAATTTCCAGGTATCAATTTAAATAAGAAAATTTACATCTTTCTTCAAATACACAGTATGGTTTTAAGAAGGGCCTCTGGACCGAAGATGCGATACGTAAACTTATTAAGATTGCACAGGGAGAATCAAGACGATATGTCCTCGGCTTATTTGTGGACTTTAGGGGTGCGTTTGATGCCCTGTGGTGGGGTAGCATCCTCTGCAGGGCGCGAACTTCCCTCTGTCCCAGGAAATTACATAACCACTTGCGGGATTACTTTTCAGGTCAAACGGAGATACCCGCAGGGTTCGATCCTCGGCCCCTTCATGTGGAACATAGTTTTAGATGAATTTTCAGAGCGTGACATGGGGGACTCACAGGCCATCGCCTACGCTGATGATTTCGTTTTGCTGGTTCCCAATAACTCCAAGAGAGATATTGAAGACCAGGCCAGTGCTCTGTTATAGGATCTGTTGGAGTGCAGTTCCTTTCCTTGTACAAGGTTAATATTTCTAAAGACAAAACTATTACTATGTTGCTGAAGGGAAGGCTAAGCAGGCCGAGGCCTCCCGTTGTTCGAAGTGGAGGTGTCTCTTTGAGGAATGTGTGTGCTCAAGTACCTCGGTGTTTGTCTGGTAGAGCGCTTGTTTTTTTACAAAACATGTCATATATCTAAAACAAAAAATTAAACTCCTTTATGCCAAGCTCCCCAGAGTAATAAGGGTGAAATGGGGAAATCAAAAGACGATCATTAAATATGAGAGTGTGTATTTGTCCCCATTATCACATATGCTGCTGGAGCTTGGTATCTTAAAGTGATCAATGTTGTAATTAGAAGAAAACATTTAATGCCTGCCCAAAGGTTCGCTCTTCTAGATATCACCAGGGCCTGCCGTACTGTCTCTACTGACACTCTGAATGCAATATCTGGGAAGATGCCTACGGATTTATTGGTAAACCGCGCAGGCTTAAGGTACTGTCTTAGAAGATACATCTCCAGATTTTAGGTATTCGGTCATGCCCGGTGGGAAGGAAAGTACTTGGAGGGGGCGGCTGCTTGTGGTCGAAAGACGGAGGATACATGATGAGGTAATGAATATTTGGCAAACTAGATGGACTGACTCTGATAAAGGCAGGGAAAACTACGCTTTTATTCTCTCCATAGCAACCGTGAATTGAAAATTAAGATCGTGGTTGCAGTTCAACTCGAGTGCTTGTTTTCTGCTGACTGGGCATGGCTTAATGTCTAGGCTCAGTCAGTTTGGTTTGGTCCCTTGTGCTTCTATAGGCGATGGAGACTCGCCTTCATGTCCTGCTCCATTGTCCCTATTATGAAGATCTGCGCAGCACACTTGAACGGGAGACCTTTAATTTGGATACCTTGCCGGATTTGTTTGTAAGTCGAGTGTCCTTTAAATGTTTCTCAAGTTTTGTTAATAATGTGTTTAAAAGGATGGCCATGTTGTTAAGTGATAGTAGAGGTATTTCGTCACAAGGTATAGGAATAGCAGCCAAAGGCACTGGATAACACAATGTACTATTTAGTGCCGATGAGCTAATATACCGGCTCTGTTTTTATAGTGCATATTATGTGAAATTTTATTGATACTGGAAAAAATTTCCAATTTAATTGGAAATTTTGGAAAGATTTATCGTTATTTATTTATTTATTTATTATTATGTTGATTACTTTGAAATCAAAGGTTCCATATATGGTCTTTGGACCTTGAGAATTAGTGCATTTGGGACTAGACCCTGGGAGGCACGTAGGGATGAAGTTGTTAATATATATATATATATATACACGGTACTGTTTCTTGTATTCTCCCTATCGTGAACTCCTTTGGCAGTGTGGTCGTCCAGGTTTATAAACAGAAAATTTATTTATTTAATTCTGACTTGGTTTCAGTTTCATTTCTCCTTTTTGCAGTAGCAGCAGTTCCCAAAACTGCGTAGAAAACAACTTTTAATTTTCACCATTTTATTTGTGATTGGTTTTGTTCATCGGTTGGAATAACTTCACATTTTTTGTGATCAGAGATTTTTTTAATTTTAAATCTCCAATACTAAGGAGTTCTCTACATGGTACACACTTCTTATTAATTAAACTAAGCGGTCCCAACCAGCTTTTTCGGAAACCTCGCCACTATTCACAGTACTGAATAAATAATATCAACACATACATTATTACACTGCGCCACTACACAGCTGCTAGTTGGTCACCATCCCTGGCACGTGAAGCTGGGCCACGGACCTACTGTCAAGCGAACAAATGGGATGTACATAATTCAAATGCACGCCCTCAACCATTGAAAGCCGTGTAGTTCTACTTTTCATGTCCAAGGAAGCTTAACGACAAATCGTAAATCCACACACGAGTGCTGCTTCAACAAATAAGTTATGTACTAACAACAGAAATAATATGAGACCTGCCATCACATGTCAAGTTCGGCATCGTTATCCACTACTGTGAAACACTTAATTCTATCAATAACTGAACACACGCGCACATCAAAGCACATCAGCAGACAAAGAGCTGGACATAACAGGACCCTGCCGAATGTGCCGACCTTCCAACACAAATAAATGCAAGAGGACCTAATGCGTCTCAAAGAGTTCCAAAATCGCATTCTGAAACCAATGGATTTCGTTGCAAAGAAATTGAAGATATTGTCCCGCAAGGAGGTGCAAACATTGAGTTCCCTTACACTGCAAGAAAATGCCTCACAAGGAAATAGTAATTATTACTTCACAAAGAGATGCAAATATAAAAACAAAGCTTGATTCATCTCAAGTAGATGCAGTTTTAATCAGTAAGTTACAAAGTTCACCATACCACCTCTATATATCACACTCGTCTCATTGGCCAGAAGAAATCCAGATGCCCAAGGGAGGTTGAGGCTGCCGTAGTCATCCTGCAGTCCAGAAAGATCCCAGTCTGTAGAGATTTCTCCGGTATCATTGCTATCCGCCACTAGCAGTCTCGCGGGTGATCCCTACTGCAACCCCTTTTCTCCAAAACGGGCCCAGTCAGGATCAGACAGCCATGTTATCCACAACACCCACATACACTTATTACAACGAACAACTTATTACAAAAACACAGCCAGCAGGCGACCCGCCAATACTCAGCATAGCAGATCCTGATCATACTTGCCGATCCGGTCGTTCTGCAAAAGCAGATGAAAGGGAAGAACCTGCTGAGTCCCAACGATGTTCCAGAGATGCATCTCAAGGAGATGTAACATGTCTCGTCACAAAGAAATAGAAGTTAGTGCACCGCAAGGAGATGCAAGTTCGATTCCGCACAAGGAACTGGCAGGAGTTGCATCCCAAGGAGATGTATATTAAAACTAAACTTGATGCAACTCAAGAAGATGCCAACAATTAATACGAAGTTCTTAATCAAGCCGAGATTGGGCGCATTTTGCGACTCAGGCCTCATAACCGTACGACAATCCATCCAAGATGCCAATTCCTGTACACTAGGACAACACCAGTTTAGGTCGAATGAATTCTTCGTTAACATACAAGTGGAGCGTTGTTGAACATCATTGTGATTGGCAAGCAAAATCCCACCAATAATAAATGGTACCACGCTTCCTGCGGCTGCCCTGCCGCATTTAGAATCAAATAATCCACCTGATGTCCAGGACCTCGTCAGAAAGTAATGCTGCATGCAGAAAGCAACAGTAGTTCCATTCCTATTCTCTTAACAATACCACCATTCCTCATACGCTTAGACCACTGTGAAATTTGCTCCATCTGTAACAGTACGCGTCTTCTGTCAAATAGATCCTGCACGAACCTCTGAAACTTTCTTTGTCCCAACTACATTCTTCTCTCATCCCGGAGTCAAAGAATGCAGACTTTGCGATTGTCCTATCGAAGTCAATCTCAAGTCATCATACTCCTGACAGAGATACAGAACATCTTCCAGTCATCTATCAGGCCACATGTACATATGAGACCAATTACTTATACCCATGGACTAAGTCACTCAATTTTCTACAGAAAGAGTCATGTGCTGTCAGTAAAAACGTTGTTTCGAAACTCGGAATAAAACAGGCAAGCATGCCTTACCCAGCGAATTCACAATTGGAAAGACCTAGTTATCAACCCTTTTTCATAATTGTGCCATCTTTCTTGCCAGATTTGGAGTTCACAATAAATCAATCAATACAAATGTTAATCGTATTTAGCAGTCACGGGCTTGAACCCCGGTCCACTCACAGAACGTGTGCTACTGCACTCGCGAATTGACCACTCTGCTATTTCTGCGTAAACACTGTAAACTCACCCCATCCATCAGTGAGACTGAATTCCTTTTAATTGACAAATGTCCTCTCCATAATGAGGTCTCGCTTTTTTCTATTGACAC
Source organism: Mastigoproctus giganteus (assembly GCF_048544385.1). NCBI lineage: Eukaryota > Metazoa > Arthropoda > Arachnida > Uropygi > Thelyphonidae > Mastigoproctus > Mastigoproctus giganteus. The sequence continues at coordinate 61,696,546 of NC_143578.1, read as the reverse complement.
AATTAGTTTATGGATAACACGCCGGTCTCGGAAAGCATACAATTAGAGCGTTCCTCCAACTTCAATCTTTGTCCTTCTACCAGCATGGCCAAATCATCAGTGTATGCAACTATACTAACATTTGGACAGCTTCTCACCAACAAGTCATCGAACCCCAGTGTCGTACGTGACAATCTACGGATTTCGCAACTTGTTCCGAGTCAGAGTTCGATTCCCATCTATGAATGGAGGAATTTCTACAGTCCTCTTCAATCGAGGCTATAGTTAGCCAATCAAAGTGAAGAGAAGAAGTTCCCACCGTGACTTATTATGGGTTTTTCATCCAGCAGAACATGCAAACATACTGGTATGGACATAATCCACGATGGTTCAATATGATCTAAGTCGCTCATGCGCCTAAAACACAACAACAGCGTCCTCATTTGCAACGAGTGGTCCATAAACACCAAAATAATCATTTTCTTCACTACTATACCTTTGATTTTACTCAACTAAACAATATTATCTTTGTCTACCAAAACCACTCCATTTCTAGACTTATTGTAGTATGCATATAAGATTTTGCATCGTTCACCAATCACTCGTATATAAGCATAGCAACTACCAATCATAAGTACCTTCCAATTGCATTACAGATGAATCCTAATTAAGGTTTGTGAAGGACGTTGCACATACTTCAGAAGCAGTAACTAAAATACTGTCTACTACTATCTGTATTTTGCTATCGTTAGATTGTGTCACGTAGTTCGCCCACTCAAACATACCCTACTCGACTTGCAAAACAGTTACCATGGTAACAAACAGGTAGTCGCGATCTTTGGCGCATTTGTCCTACCCTTAACATTAAAATCACAAATTATGATATATTCTCTAATTAGGCTTTCCCGGATGATGATTTTGCTGAGAGTACAACCTCATTTATTTAGTATTAGAGTGGAACCTCATAAATCCAACATCTTTGGAAAGTTATGCGCATGTCTTGAGTATTCAAAGGTAATTCGCATTATGCGTGTGTGTTGAGCAAGCTCAGGTGAGCCGATTGAATAATTTAATGCAGTCACATGATCAGAAGCAAAATTTTAATTTTGGAGATGCGAATTCAGAGAGAGAATTCGATTGGATAATAAAATAAGTATGCGTCTCGCTAACGGAATAATCTAAAAATAAATAGTGTGATGTTATTTTGATGTTCTTTTAACGGGTAAACAAGAAAATGGACACTTCAACCTGTTTAAAGTGTATTCTGTCTTTAATTCTTTAAAGGCCTACAGATTATTTTTCAATCTGATTATAATATGATAGATAATACCTTGGAAACAAGTTACAAGATATGTAAAACAGGAAGAAATTGGTGTTTGGAATGTCAAATGCATAAACCTGCCATCTACGATTATTATTATGATTTTAAAGTCCAGCCAATCTATTTTCCATTTTCATTTGGCGCTCGACTACCCTTGAAGAAATATTCAAAAAGTGCAGGGATTTTGAATACTGGATTCGTGAGATAAGCAGTTATAAGCAAGAAATGCATAACTGCTTAAAATACTAAACCGGTTTACGTTTAACAATAATCCCAGGACTGGCGATCCATGGATGCATGTACCAGATATTTAATCTCATAATTATTCTTAGAAATTAAGAATCTAGAGAAACATAACGAATTTGTCTTTGGCCCCACAAACGTTCACCATCTCCTATATTTTCGGTACTCCACCATACAAGAAGAAATAAGTTCAAAGTACTTGTACCTCAACCCAAAAAAAAACATTTATCATGTTCAAAGAAACTGAAATACAAAATAATCAACATCAAAGTCAAGTGTGAGACTAAGATAAAAGTGGGTAGAAGTTGCTGTAATTCGAAGAATAGCACAAGTATAACCTTTCTAGAACATCGAAGTCTTAAATTTCTTCGGCTGGTGATCCACTGCTTTCTCCCCGGTTCTAAGTACCTGCACCATGCCTCAGGCACAGCCACTATGCGATCCAAGATGTCATTTCCTTCCTTTTCATATCACATTAGGTGTTGTAGACATAACACCATTTGAAAAAGCTTCTATTCATCGTATTTGAGGCACTTTGGAACCTACTTTGCATAAACTTTCTCGCAATGCAGTGTCTGTCGTTGATGTACATCGGATCTATTCTTCCATTAACGATAACGATCTATTCATTCGTATACTCGTGGATGGAACTGGTTGTCGGTGTGCATCTTTCCATACACCGGTGAATAAAGAGACCTCTTTCCTTAAAGAAGGAAAACAAAACTGAGTTGAGCCACCTTGAACGTATCCGTAACTTTTAACGTGGTTTCATAAGTCGAATGGTTTGACATCACGTATTTATTAGAATGGTATGACATCATGCGTTTACCACTGCATTCCCAGTGACCACTCTTCGTCTATCCAAATTTAAACTTAAGGTTTAAGTATATATTAACTGCAGCACAGACAGTTACTTATTTACCAATCCATCCAAATAGAATTGATTCTAACGATGGAATGTTCGTTCTATCTGATGGTAAATTTGTGGCCCATATAATCGAAACCACTCTAACCGGTATAAGCTTACGGAATGTTCGGGTTTGTGGAGTGTTTCTATATAGTGTTTAATAAGATTAAATTGGCTCGTTACTAATACATAACAGTGATCATTTCCACTCTGGAATTAGCTTATGTATAACACTCGGTGAGGGAAAGGGATTAGCTGTTAACCCAATAAAATTTCACTGCGTACAACCTACCAGAACAGATTTTATTTAATGCCATTCCCATACAGAAAACCACTTTTAAAATTTCGTATCGTTTGTAAGTTGCTATATAAAATAAAACAATTCTGGATCTATATATCCATCCACGGATATATATATATCCTAATTTCTAATAAAAGAAGAGGCTGGAAAATCAATAAAGCCATTACTATTAATCATGATGATTTCATTGGACTCATGGGTAATTCATGGTTAATTTTCTTGGTGATATTTCAATATCACCATGAAAATTAGGAAAAAACATACATTAGAAAGATTCATTTAAAGATTTGGGGGGTTACTATCTAGGCAGACATGATTCTGCAGTCAGTACAGAGGGGCGGAAAGCAGGGTTTATGGTGTTCTACTCATAATTTATAGGGCATTTGCTTGTAGAGATAGAGAGGCCATATCCCACTACATAAGGCAATGGTGAAATTACACTTCGAGCGCTTTATCCAAATTGGAGATTACGCCTAAAGAAAGATAGCGAGTTTCTTGAAAAGGTCCAAAGATGGTGATGCGCTTGGTGCAATCGGCAAAAAAGTGCTCACATGAAGAAAGTCTTCGATTACTGCAGAGCTTGGTAACTAGCCAGAAGGGATCTCATTGCCGTCAATGAGGCACTAAGAGGAGACAGAAATAAATCAAGGTGAAATTTTCACTATTACAAATGATACTATATAACTAGGAGACGTCAATTCAAATTGCAATTCAATGAACTGCAAGACATTTTTTTTTTAGACAACGATTTGTAAATCATTTGTATAAGTTACCAACGACCTCCGCAGCCGAGTGGTCTGGCACGGTAGTGCAATAGCACACGCTCTTTGAGTAGATCGGGGTTCAAGACCCTGACTACTAAATATGGTCGATCTGCCAACCCACACTGGACCAGCGTGACAGATTATGGTCCATTTCCCTCAGCATGAATTGTTGAGAAGGCTTCCATCCTGCAGTGGGTTGATAACGGACGCAGTTTTATAAGTTACCAGTGATTTATCATGGGTAGCTAACGTTGATAGTTTGGGAAAATTCCAATTTCCTCTAGCCCAGTACCTACATGATCAGTGAAATACCTAAGAATGGTTTTATTTATTATTATTGATCCCTTATTTATTATTTTGCTGGTGCACCAGAAGCCTAGAACGTCTTTGCACCATACGGCAAATACTAAAGATCGTTAGCCTGACAGGGATTTCAAAACATCACCTATTCATAATCTTTAATCCTTCTTACAATGAATTAAAGTTTATAGAATACGATTACAATGAATTTAAATGAATGAATATTACTGATGTGCCAAAATACGACAAGCTGCCAGCTATGCTAATTTATTTTTAATCACTTGATAAAAACAAAGATGTTATTTGCAGAAAATTTTAATTTATAATATGATTGAAACGTAAACATTTTCTGAAAGCAAATATAAAAAACAATTGCTGAAAAGCCGTCTATTTCGAAGTATTGAATACTATTCTTAGTGAAAAAATTGTTAAACACCTAAAGCTCATTTGAAAGTATGGGCATCACTGTCCTCTGAAATGTATTCGAAAAGAAAGAACATCTGTTTATAAAACAGAAATATTTAATATTGAGTATCCCGATATCAATAATCCTGAAGGACGCTTCCTACAAGTTTTAGCATGTGGAGACCGGAATCTTAAAGCACTCCCCCATAAAGATGCTGCTGCTAGTTCTCTGTTTGAACTGGGAATCTTGTTCTGGCATGAAACGTATTAGGATATTGCAAATTAACGGGCAAAGATCAAGACTGGTTGCAGATGAGGTTCGGCTGAGGAGAATCTATTAGATATACTATCGCTGTGCGCCAAAGTTCGGTCTGATCAATCTGTTCAGATATTGGGTTATTCTTTATCTTCTCGTGTTGTTCAGTCTGTGCAGGAAGGACCTAAAACAGGAATTGCCACTTGTGTGATGATTACATTTAAATCAATGACATTTCACCTAATATCATTGTATTGTTCACCATCTATGTATTTCCATGTATCGTTAGATTATACGGAGCATGCTCTGAATGTATTAAGACCAAATAATGTCATTATTTGCTGCTGATGTCAATGTGAAATCCGGTTTGTGGCATAGTGCAACAACAGATACGCGAGGTCTACTTCTTGAAGAGTTAATAGCATGTCATAATTTGCATGTTATAAACAGGCCTAGCCAACTGTCTATATTTTGTGGGACTATGGGAGAATCGAACATTGACGTAACCTTGGTTTCTGCTGGTCTTCGACGCCTAGTGCAGGATTGGCAAACAATTGCAACGTGAACATCTAGTGATCACCGTGCTATTTTCTTCATTGTTGATGTTGGTCCAAGGCTTGTTGACAGTTAATGTCCATTAGAGCATGGTAGTTATTCCCTTAAAAAGTTGGATTGGACAGTATTCCATTATTATGTTGTTGTTGCTGATTTTACTATGGATAAGCAACACCAGTTGGTGGAAGAATCTGCAATTATTATAGTTAATACCATAGAGGAATCCATTATTAAAGCTGCAAATAAATCAGCTAAGAAGAAAGCCTGGAGTCCCAAATTCTGTCTTTGGTGGTCAAGTGAATTGACTACCCTGGACAGAATTTGGGACTCCAGGCTTTCTTCTTACTTACTGAAGAGCCATAGCTGAACGTAAACGAGAAACTTGGAGGGTATTCGTCAAAGAATCAGGAAATCAAAACCCAGGGGGGTTGTTGTATAAAATTTCCAGGAACAAGTTGCGTTCCACTGACGTATTTGGGTCAGTTACAGTTAATTCTCAAGAGACGACAGGCTTGGAAGATACCGTTGACGCAATATTGATCATTATCCATCCAGTCAACTATTTGGATGGATAATGAAATATATGAAACAGTTACCACTCAGTTTACCTCTGAGGAACTAACAAACGTTTTGAAGAAAGTTAAGGTTACTAAGTGTCTTGGTATGGATCTCACTGAAGACGCTTTCTTACTCAGGTTTCATAAATTGTTTCCACATTTGCTTCTGGCAAAGTATAATAAGTGTTTAGTTCGGGGATATTTCCCTGACGAATGGAAAGTTGGCTATTGAAGTTAATTAGAAAACCAGTGACCAGGTCGTATCAACCAATTGCTCTTTTAGCTAATTTTGGTAAGGTCTTAGAACAGCTTATGGCATTTCGTGTCTCTGAGTTAATGACAGCTTGTGATATGGTTTCTGCGCGTCACTAAGGATTTACACCTTGAGGGGAGCTTTTGACACCCTATGGTGGGAGTCTGCCCTTGAACAATTAAGAGTTGCTGACTGTCCCTTGCAACTATATAAGTTATTTCACAAACATGTGGTGGTAAAATCACAATACACCGTGGATTGCGTTGTTGTATAAAGAGACAGGTGCCCATTACGATTTTGGGTATTGAGCTTAATAGTTTTAATGGTAAGTCTGTATATAATATACAACGAAACGAGCCGGATTTGAACTCAAGTTCTGGGAGCCGCCTTACCTATATATATATACACAAATGTTTGGTTTAGTATCTTCTGACAGCTGTTTTTTGTTTTTAAATCAGAATACCCCTATTCATATATAAAGCAAAACAAATATCTTAGTTATAAAGGCAATTGTTTTAACAATTCGTATTACCACAATCTTTGCTATAAGTTTTGAGTATCACACAGAAATCTTATCTAAAAATCGACTGACAGTCAGCTAATTAGCAGTCATAGAAAGAACCCGCGTATTTATTAAAACTTCGGAGAAAGTTATACTAAGACAATCCAAGGATGCAAATATTATTTTTATTCGGATTATATAATATAATAAATGTACGGTCTCATAAGTCTTCCTATAAGGTAATCGGATTAACAACAAGTTATAAAAAACGACTCAACTAATTCGTATAAATTGGCCCGCAGCAGAAGGCTTTGCATCTAAAGTCTTGCAAGCTGCTATTATTAAAGGGCTAATTATCTCTCCTCTTCCTTGATATTATAAGCTTGACTCATCTTTTTCGCATTTCCATACGAAATAAATCCTCTATTTGCATTTCCTTTGACACCTCTCTGATGAGCAGATATATCAGCAATTACTAATACACTCCCTGTCCAAAACATTAGAATTTATTCAATATCTATTAAGGCAACCTTTTGCTGCCTTACAAATACATCGCCAGGTTTTCAAATTCAACCACCACAATCCCATCTGCAGCTGTCCAGCTTGACTATGAAACCCCTACAGATGTCCTAGGGACTATCCAGATAACGAAACAGGAGCTCATACGTACCATCAATTCCCTTCACATAACAGCCACTGCTGGAGACGATGGAATTCCGCAATGTATGGTGAAATGCTTGAGCACATTCATCATAGACCCTCTTCTCTCGATCTATAACAGATGCCTCACTGAGCACTTTTTTCCACCACAATGGAATAAGTACAAAGTGCACCCCATCCATAAAAACCAATTTGCCACACACGTCGGCCAGTTTAGACCCATCTCCGTTGCCTCCTTTCTGCTAAACACTCGAAAAGGCTGTGCTACCGATAATTACTCACCAAATCTTCCAAACGAAACCATCTGAAATCCACTACGCGATCCCAGGAAAATCATCAATCACCAACTCGGCAGCCACCATAAAATGCATCTTCTCAGCCTTCGAACAAAGAGGTGAGCTGTCAACCATATATCTTGACATAAGCGCAGGCTTTGATGCCGTGTCGATCCAGACCTTACTCCTTCTACTTAAGAAGAAATTTCATATTCGAGGTGATATGCTGTGCTTTTTGGAATCTCTGCTCTGTCACAGAATACTTATTCTCCATCGGGAACTACACACCCTATCCTATGACATTACTGCTGGAGTACCGCAGGACTGTGTCCTATCTGGTGTCCTGTTCACGTCTATCATCGTGCCCATTATTGCCTCCATGAACGATCTCTTATGTTATGCTGATGACATCAAACTGCTGACGCAAATTAACACTGGCGACAACCCCATTCAGCTCAGCAACAGGATCAATTCCCAACTTAAGGATCTTGAATCGTACCTGGCAAGCTTCAATCTAAAAATCAACCCACGGAAGTCCGCTCAGGTTATATTCTCCCATAAATCCGTGCCAACACTACTCAACGTGTCATTCGGAGGGGTACCAATACCAAACGTACCCTCGCACACAGACCTTGGTGTTCTGTTTGATCAAAAGATGTTCTCTCTTTGTTCAACCAGATCGACAAAATCAATACCAAATTTTCTCGTCTACGGTGAATATCAAAGCAACAGCTGCTACACGTCCGACATCCCCCCCCCACTGTTAAAAAGTTCATCACCTCCATGATCTACCCGCCATTCTCTATGGTACAGAAATATGGGCCTCAGCTGCACCTACAAACTTAAGCGGGTGTACACCGCTGAATACTGTACTGGTTATCGAAATGGGCCAACAACGAGCTTCGACTGCCTCTGCTACCACAACTACCATGATGACACAAGCACTCGAAATCCCGAGGGTGAAGTTCCTGATCGTGGAAAAGAGGCTGGTCTTCACAGCCAAACTCATCACAGGCCAGATATCATCTCCGAATATCTGGAACGCTTGCTCTTGGAGGATCCCATAGACTAGCCTAAGATTGTCCCCTGCACTTGTGGCTTACCACAACAGGCTTGCTCTCATTGACAGATTTCTCCCCAAGCAGATGCGCGCCTTCTTGAACTGTGTATACGCCGACTTTGACAGGCTAACAAGGACAGATACAACTTTATCGAAGCCCTTGAACCCTGACCATTTAAAAGAGGATCGTGATGCTCCTATCCCCATGTTCAAATCTGTCATCACTGGAGCCGTGCTGAATCATTGCCAAGTTGTATTCTATTTTTTTTCTGCATTTGTATTTCTTTTACATTTGTACGCTGTGTTTTGTAGCCTTTTTGTATTTGTACACTGTTTTTTGTAACCTGTCTTGTATTTGTATGCTGTATATTATTCTGTTTTTCTCAATGAACTACAAGTGAACCCCTGGCGCTCGTCGCCGTGATGGGATTGTGTACTGTTACTCTGTACTTCACAATAAAGATTTATTTATTTATTATGTCTTTACAGGAGGTGTCTGAGTGAGGAAGTCCAGCTTCGGATTCGGTCATTCTTCCATCGGGACATTTGTCAGTTGCTGTATTGCGGTCAGTAGAGAACTGCGAAGCCTTTCCCTTTCCAACGTATCCTAGACATTCTCAAAGGGATATGTAGAGAATTAGGCAGCGAGGGTAAATGTTGGAAACCTTGGGAATGTTCCTCGAACCATTCAGGTACAATTTCTGCATCGCGAATAGTTGCGTTGTCGTCTTGAAAGAATCTATAGCAAACTGGGTAATAAAGCATTGCAGGATGAAGTTGGCCCGATACGCCAGAAAGATATTCATTGGAGGTAACAGGACCTTCTAACGGTATGAGCGGTCCCAGTGTGTACCAACAGAACGTACCACAATACCACCTCTAGCCACTTTAGTGGTGGTTTGTTATTTGGTTTTTAGGAGCATTAGCAACTAAGGCCATATTGCTCCGGGGAATGCGGTGGTCATTCCCTGACCTTTCCGCATCCTCCGTATTTGGTGGTCACGGGCTGGCTGCGGGAGGAAACCCCTTGCTGTCCACGCTTGAGATGGATTGACAGAGCCATGGAGTGAAAAGAGCTCATAAAAGTTCTTCGGTCCCGTTTCGCGAGGAATACGAAAAAGAGAATTTCAAAGTCCCTTTGTCTGATAACACTTAGTCTGCGTATACAAGACATGTCTCAAAACGTTGAGCCACAAGTGATTGCTAAGATTGAAGGCGATTTTTTTGCCATCCAGTTGGACGAGTCAATTGACATCACTGGAAAAGCTCAACTCCAGCAGCTTTGTTTGTAATGGACACATCATTGAACAATTTTTATTTCTCAAACCACTTCCATAAACAACAAAAGGTTGTCGACAACATCAACAAACCTTCTTGATATTGTCGGCAGTTATTTCAGTTCTCACGATTTGTAATGGAAATCATGCATCAGCATCTGTACAGACGGTGCTCCCTCTCTCTGTCGAAAAGCCTGAAAGGATTCGTCGCACTAGCCAAGCAAAAGAATCCTGGAATTGTTTTTACACACTGTTTCCTGCACAGAGATGCCTTCATTTCAAAATAAGTAGTAAATGAGCTCCAAAAAGTACTGGATGAGACGATAAAAATGGTTAACTACATCAAGAGTAGGCCATTAAAATCGAGGTTGTTTTCAGCACCGTGTTCTGCCATTGAAGCTGCTCAAACACAATTCCTACTGCACACGGAAGTGAGGTGGTGAGGACGCTTTGGGAGATGTCAGCTTTCCTAGCTGACATCTCCCAAGCCTTCAATATTCTTACTTGTACTGACAAAATGAACTCTTTTAAGGAAAAATTAACATTCTGGAGAGCCAAAATCACAAAAGAAAACACAGTTGAAATGTTTGAGCTGACAAAAAGTTGCAGACTGGACAAAAATCTTGTCGATTTAATTCTACAAAGTTTGTTACTGCCGAGTAAAAACATTGAAAAGAATTTCCCTCACTTGATGTATCTTCCTCGGGTAAGAGATCCGTTTGTGTTAAGTTCGAATCAGCAGAATTGTTGCAGAAGAAGATGAGCTGACGGAAATAAGAAACGACAGAGGACTGAAACTAAAGCACTCATCAACAGATATGGCCTCATTGTCTCTCCGACAGGAGTACCCCATTATCAGAAAGAAGGCGATTGAAGCACTCCTTCCTTTCCCTACGTCGTATCTGCAATGAACACGATGAAGAGCAAGAATAGGTCGCGGCTTCAAACATTGGAGGAGGACTTGAGGGTACGTTTGTCAACCATCCGACATCGGACAAGAGACATCACCAAGTAGATTTCCCACTGGTATTTTTATATAAATAAAAATCTCCAACTGATGGTGTGCCTTTTGACAATTTTAGCACCTTGTTCAGTGTGCCACGAGTTGAAAATCGCATGAGTTGAGAGAAAAATCAAAAGTACATATCTATTTGCTTTTAAAGATTCCAAATATATCTTTCTTTCATCTCACCGGTAGAACACCTTACCACATGATTAGATGGAGTTGCAGTGTACTTTTTAGCAACACAATCCCTCAACCACGCCACCACTTTTTCATGCTATTTTCTATTCTGTTCTTTCCTTTCTGATTAATTCTCTGAACTAAATTAAGTTATAAATGACTGAAAAGACGCTAAGTACTTCGTTGCTTATCTACAGTTATCAAGAAAGAAAAATCGATTAGAAGATTAAAATCTTAGCGCGTGTTATACCTTCCGTTCTTCATGTTGAACGCTCCGTTACACCTTCACCGGTGTTCTTCCTGTCAGTCTAATGAAATTTATGATTCAAGTTCAGAGACTTAACTTGAAGGAAGACAACATCAACAAGATCTTCTTTCGGATTTTCCACGAAGTCCTCTGGAAATGTTCTCTGTGTTTTCAGTAACCCTAAGACGCCAACGCAAAGAATACAAGGTTTGATGTTAATTACTCCAATTTACGACTATGTTTGTAAGTCACACTAGAGAACACGCGTTTACTTTATAAAATTTACAACTGTAGCTGTCTTCAGAATCAGAAATATGTAACGTTACTGTACAGCATTTCCAACTGGAAATAAACGTATCGATAAACGTAACCTTAAAAGTAAAACATAAGTTGTGTTTACTAATTTACTGTCATCATAAAAAGACCAAATACAGTAGACTGTATTTATTCTTTTTATGACGTTAAATATGTGAAAGAACCAAACCTAATAAACACAGAAGCATATTTAATCTACACTGTCCTTCAAACGTATTGTGACACAAAAAACAACATGTCTGGTTACAAAATAATAAATATAGATTTTATTCAAACCATCCACTACCACAACAACAGATGGAAGCCTGTTTCAATAATCAACCACCCGCTGGCTGAAGACAAACTTCTGCACTTCTATCTTGCAATCATCCTTCCTCAACTTGAATTCATGCCCACTCGTGTGTGTGTGTGGTCGCAGAAAGAGAAAGAATGCCATTCACATTCACCTTACTCAATCCGTTCAAGTCCTTAAACATCTTAATCAGATCATCCTGCAGGTGCCTAGTCTCCAGAAGCAGCAATTTGCAGAACTGAAGCTTTCTAGGTAAGAGCAGCCTTTTGTTCCCTTCACCAATCTGATTGCCGTTCTCTGCACCTGTTCCAGAAGATCTACATCCTTCCTAAAGTGAGGCCTCCAGACCTGTATGGCCTTGTTTAAAGGGATAATCACTTATCCTTACTAGCAAAGTTTCTGTATATCATTGACAAAACCTCATGAGCTGTTCTGGCAGCATGTCTGCACTGCTCAAAGAATTTCGTATCTGACTGCACAATTACCCCAGATCTTTTTCATTTTCCACTATCCTGATGTAGTATCACACAATTCATAAATTACTCTGGTTTACTGCTGTCCATATGCAATACCTTGCATTTGTCAATGTTAAACTTCAACTGCCATTTCTCAGCCCACAGAACCAAATTTCCTAGACCTTGTTGCAGTAGCTCACCCTGATTACTGTCCTTAACCATCCTACCAACCCTTGTACCATCTGCAAACTTTGACATTAAGCTGATATATATTGAAAACAACAATGGGCCCAGCACTGAACCCTGGGGGACTCCACTAATAACCTTGGTCTACGAAGAGCAGTGCCATTAATAACCATTCTGTCTTCTTCCACTTGACTATCCCTTTATCCATAGCCTTCCTGAAATCCAAGTATATGATATCAAAATTACTTTTTGCATCCAGCTCCTTGGTCACTGAAATAATAATCTATAAGATTGGTTAGACAAGTCCCTTAACAAATCCATGCTGTGACTGCAGCATAATTGCTGTCCTGTCCAGATGGTCATGAATTACTTCTTTAAACAGTCACTCAATTATTTTCCCCAAAACAGATCCTAAGCTAACAAGTCTGTAATTTCTCTCATCGCCTTTTGATCCCTATTTATGAATTGGGGATATATTCACACATCTCCACTCTATAGAGACCTCCCCTGAATCCAACGAAGCTCTCATAATTATGGCTAAAGGCTTGCTTACCTCTTTTGATGTCTTTTAATACATGATTAGATAGATCCCATCTGCCTTTCTTTTTATAAGAATGGATCGATGATGACGCCATTTTTAAAATATGTAATTATGTTTTTTCCCGGTTTTTGAGCAGTCTTTTCTGTGGAAGAATTGGACTCATATTATAAAGGTGTTTAGGCCATTCCCTGTTTTAACATTTCCTTTTTTTTTATTTCGTTTCTGTTGTTTGCGACTACAGGAGATTCCCTCTCAATATCCAGGAGAGGGAACATTGGTCAAACCTCAAGAGATCCACTAGTCACGAGGCCCAAATATCTGCGCTAATAAAAATCTAATTACACCACGAAACAAAATTAATTTAATGTAACTTTAAGGAACCGTTCTGTAAAACATTATATAAAGTATACAAAATTAGTTTTAAAAAAGCAACGTTCATATTAATTGAAGCCCTAACTTGTTCTGTAATTTGTAAACCAGGAAATATTCCTAATGGTACGCTAAAGACAATTAAGATCGAGTTCACCCAATAAAGCAAAAGTGATTATCCGTCAGGGTTTGAGCGGAAATTGCGAATAATGACATTTTCTAATACGCCGTGACCTTTTAGCTCTTGTTAAATGTAATACGAGGAAAAAAAGGAAATAATGAAGGTACCATGTCAACTTGATGAAGACACGCTATTGTTCGTAATGATGGAATTCCTACCCAATACGTATCTAGGATTAAATATTTGCGAATTATGTTGGATGAAAACTTCACGTTCATCGTGTTTAATATCGCAAAGGCAACGTGATGAAAGCATTTGTTAAACTAAGAAAAATAACGAGTTGAATGGAACCTTAGGGGCAGACCCATGACCATATTATACGAATGTGTATTTTTTGTAATTATGACATACGCATGAGCTGAATTGGGACTCTCAGTCTCCAACGAAGCTGCACAAAGATTCGTTTTCTATTCCAAGTTGAAAATTTCTCCTGTGTTAATTATGAAGGCAACCAGAAACAGTTCAGTTTCTAATTGCATAGTATGGGCCAATACGCTTAAAGTATATTAAGAATCCTTCTATGTTGGCTTGATTTCCGAGGATATCGGATAAAATCTTAACTTCATTCTCTTTGCATAATGACTGGAAGGTGCTAGAGCGGATGGAAGAGTAAAGTGGGCAGTCTACCAGAAAGTGACGGACCGTTTGTTGAGTGTGGCAGGATGTACATTGAGGTGGACTTTCTCCCAATAATTAAAATAGGTGTGCAAGATGAGTGTGTCCAATTCTCAGTCTTGCCAATACCATTTCTTCTCATCTGTTCCGTCTGAACCCGGAGAGCCATAACTTTGGATCTTGTTTTATCTGGTAAAGTTTGTTGATGGAATTACTTTGCTAGATCTGTGACCAGTTATGGTAACATGCCTTGGGAAGTTGGTTGATATGTTGTTTAATGGTACAAGGGCTGCTAAAGCCATATTGTGCCTATGCCTTGAGGAATTATAGGCTTGTAATCCATATAAAGATTTGATGTTGTTGTGAGAGTGTGGTAATAGTTTTGTTAGCGGCAAGATCGGCACTATCATTTCCTAGTATTCCGGAATGTCCCGGGATCCAACAAAATGTTACAGATTAATTGGATTCGGTGCAAGACAGTAACTGATATTGAATGGTTTTTAGTATAGGATGAGAGGAAGATAAATTCTCCTTTATGGCAAAGATCGCACTGAGTCAGTGTAGATTAGAGCACGTGATATTGTCATTATTCGATCTTTCTGTATATTAAACAAGCATTGGAGTTCAGGGTAGCGTGAGCTGCATGCAACTGTCTGGTATTGGAAGATGATGAAACATTCTTCCCCAATTGGTGAGAGTAATCATCCATGAGAAGCGGGAACATAAATCTAGGGCGGAAGAGAGAGAGAGAGAGAGAGACTTATCCTCAGAGATTTTACTTTAAGTCAATATTCCAAGTTTGAAGAATTTCTTAGTCTGAGTGCTGCAGCTCGGTTTTCATTTGGTTTACTATAATAAAAATAATCCTGACAAGTTTTATACAAATACTCAACGCAAGGATGTGATGGGAAACTCCGGATATTAGCTGCATAGCGAGACAGCAATGTTTTTCTTCGTAGATGTAATGGAAGATCATTCGCTTCAACGTACAGACTGTGGACTGGAGAAGTCCCGAAAGCTCCCAGGGCTGTCCTCAGAGAACTGTGCTAGCTGAGTCATATACTGGAGAACCATAATCTAAGCGTGAACGGATCAGAGATTTATAGAGGTGAAGTAAGGAGTGCCAATCAGCTCCCCGTGGCGTGGATGAAACGGACCAAAGTATGTTCAACTGTTTTAGACAAGCAGTTCGTAGATGAGTGACATATGCTTCGAAATTTAGCTTGCTATCTAATATCGGGCCTAGAAATCTGATACTGTTTACTAGAGGGATCGGACTATCGTTCAGCTGTAGTTCAGGATGAGGATGGAGAGCACGTCGCATACAGAAGTGAGTGGTAGTAGATTTCTGTTTAGCTAGCCGATATCCATTGCGTTAGGTCCAAGATTCAATTCTGTTTATAGCAAGTTGGAGTTGACGTTCAATGACATTCATGCTTTGCGACTGGCAGGAGATGGTGAGGTCATTTGTATGCATGTAAGCTTCAACAGTATTGAAGATGTCTCCGATCATGTTGTTGACTCGAACTGCGAATACGTCGCGCTAAGTATAGATCCCTGTGGTATACTCCTTCCTGAATATGGGATGTAGATAGTATGTTTTGATAGCAGACCTGAAAACAGCCGTGGCGTAGAAAATTTTGAATTATCCTAGGGAGATGACCCTGTAGCCCTAGATGGTAAATGTCCATAATAATACCGTGTCGCCAGGTAGTGTAAAATGCCTTTTCGATATCTAAGTTGACCATGACTAGATGTTGTTTCATGACAAAGGCATTGCGAATATTAGATTCAGCTTTGATGAGTACGTCGACAGTGAATCTATTTTTACGAAAGCCAAATTGGGTATCTGATAAAAGATTCTCTAATTCTAAGATCGATGTAAGCCTCGAATGGACCATTCTCCCATACAGCTTGTAAGATATATTGGTCTATAATTTTGAACCAAAGCAGGGTCTTTTCCTGGTTTTAGTATGGCAAGAATGAAAGAATGGCGCCAAGAAAGAGGATAAACATTTTCTGAGTAGATCCGGTTATAGAAAATTAGTAGAGTACATAAGTCCTCTTCACGTAATTGTTTTAGCATAATGTAGTGAATGCCATCTGTTCTAGCATCACTATTTTAAGATTCATTTAAAGATTCCTTAAATTTTGTTCAGTTAAACGGTTGGTTAACTCCTCCAAACATCTCGCACTTCCGTGTGATATGTTTGGAGAAGTTAATCTTGTGGCGTTCTGCGTCAGCCTTGATTCGCTGAAAAGAGACGGAGTAGGAAGTGGAAGCGGATATTGCAGAGAATTATTCTGCTAATGCATTGGCTATTTCTTTGGTGAAGACAGATCTTTCCTATTACAGCACAGAAGGTGGCCGAATGAATTTTCCATTTAGCACTTGTATTCTTCTCCAGATGAACCGTGGGTTAGTATCTTTGGTTATAGCTGAGGCAAATGAGATCCAGGAGTCACGTTTGGCTTTACGCCTAATCTGCTTTGCTTTGGATTTAAGTAATTTATATTCACTTAGATTACTGGTTAGGAAGTTGTTCCAAGCACGGTTTTTCTCACGCAATCAGAGCAATCTATATTCCACCAGTTGTTATGGTGGGTACACGTATGAGGTCGTGATTTCGGAATGGAATCTGTAGCTGCAGTTAGTATCTGACTGTTAATACAAGTCGTACATCGTCAATGGACTGTCATTGAACATATCTCCTGTCTAACTGTCGAGTAGCTGTTCCAATTTGCCTTTTTGAACTTCTAGGTGGAACGTTGCTCATGCGTTGGAGTTGCTCGTGTTTGTAACGAACAATTGGAAAGTGGTTGCTCTTTAGAGGTGATGGTAAGCAAATTGATAAGTCTATTGCAGAGGTAGATCCTGTGGGTAGGTGAATATAGATGGGAGATCCAGAGTTTAGTATAGTTGGGTTATTATTATTCGTGAATGTTTCGATCAATTTGTCCCTTGTATCCATCGTAGGCGATCTCCATAATGGATGGTGGCCATTGAGTCCCCAAAAAGGCAGATTGGAGATGGGAGTTGTATAATAAGATTATCAAATATTGTATTGGAAAATGGTTGAGCAGGTGGAATATACATATATAGAAGCTAGATTTATTGATATATACCGATTGAAATACGTGCAGCCACAGCTTCTAGGCTAGTTTGTAACTGAATGAGCCTGGAGGGTATATTTGATTTCACAAGCACAGCTACTTCTCCAAGGGCAGGAGACTCTGAGATCCGGTCTTTTCTATACATTGTGTAATTTTTAAATTTTGGTGAAGTGTGATAAGCAGTTTCCTGAAGACATACTCCAATCAGGTTGTACTGAATTAGTAAATCTCTTAAGTCGTCAGAATTGCCAGTTCCACTCTCGGATATTAGACATTATTTAGGTGTAGTTGATGCAGATTGGTCTGAATGGTTTTTGGAAGTGAAATATTTCTGTCTGTCTTGTTTTATTTTGTCTTTTTTCGGAAAAAAAGGGACGTCCAGAACCCATGGAATTCTAAAACGGCCTCATCATTATCTGAACGTTCGTCTACTTCCATACTGTTGTTGGTGGATTCCATTTTCTTTTTTGAGCCAGAATCAGATTTTAATTGTTCCTTTTCAACTGGGACCGATGGAGTATCAGTAGGTATGCTAATTGGGGTATTTCTAGCATCGTTAGTTTTCTTTGGAAGATTATCTTTTTTAGAGGTTGAAAGCCTAGATTTTAGCCAGTTCGCTAGAAAGATGTTAGGCGGAACTGATATATCAGTTTGCGCTGCAGTAGAAACAAAGTTTCGAGTGCGAGCTGCATAAGAACGACTAGTAGGCATGCTGAACATAACTTGCCTACGTGCCTCACGAAACGTGACTTCATTTTCTATTTTATATTTTTGAATTTTCTTTCCTGATATCCATAGTTCACAAGTTTTGGAAAAGGCTGGGTGGATTCCTTTGCAGTTTCGACAAACAGGGGTTGTGACTCAGCAATCGGCTTGAGCATGCTCTTTAGAGCAGCAGACAGGACATATGGCGTCACCTCTAACATTCCTGCTGAGAATGCCAGTATTTCTGGCATTGAAATAATGTACAGGATTCGTAATGTATGGTCGAATATGACAATTTAAATAGCCAGCTTTAATTGAGGATGATAATGATTCCAAACATTTTTGAATCAAGAATAGCGATAATTTGCACACGGGTTGGGTGTATGGAGAATGAATTACCAGGAAATTTCTTAATTAATCATGACATTGCGCTTCCCTTCGAAGCCTTTTGGGTTGATTGGAGTCATGGTCGATGTCAGGAATTTCTGATCTTGAGCTCGATGGCTCTAAAGGTGGATAACTGCATGTATTTATGATGGCTCCTTTCGGCCCTGTTGGTTTATTTTTACCACCCAAGGTACCGGCCCCGCCACGGGGAGGCAGGAGCAATGTCGCTTGGTAGCCAAGCGTAGAGGTTAGTAGAGTTAATAAGATTAACTAAGTTAAAGAAAAAGGTACTTTCCTTCTTCTGGGCTCTTTTCTTAGTGCTTTTAAGAAATTAGAGCTATTTATTCACACATTCTATATTCACACAAGACTCGCCTGGTCATGGAAACGCTTGGCACCCGGGGCCTCAGTTTCTACTTAAGCTTTAGAAGTGGTATATGGTAAGAAACCTAAAGCTATAGTACCACATTGCATAACACCCCGATTTAAAGGAAACGTGTCGCATTATCGGTAATACAAAAGTGGATGAACAGAGGTTCTTCAACCAACCTCAGAAGCTGGTGGATACGCAAAGCGCTGTCACTTATTTAGAGAATGGTAATCACTGGAGTCGCAGACCTAAAATTTTTTTTTTTTAAGAAAAACCAGTTGTTTATTTACAGAGGATGGATATCAAGAAGAAACGCTTTCTGTCATTAAATTTAAAATAACAAAATACAGAATTAAATATTAACAGCTCTCCAAAATAGAAAATTACTCGGATATACGAATATCCGTTTACTAACCAGAAAGTGTTTTGTGTATATTTTTAAGACAAAAACAGAGAACCACAAACACGACCCATTTCGGTGAATTCTAGCGAAATACCAATATGGATGCAAATGCATCGAATAAATCCATTCTCTGCACTGTAAAATAACTGGCAGTTATTTCAAAACGAAACATGCTCCATCAAGAAACAAGTTGAAGTGTATTCGAATGAAAACCCTGCTGCACGGATCATTTCTCTTCACGTGTCCATATGAGAAGTCAAATGGGAAGTCGTTTTGCAAACCATCATTGAAAATGAGAGAATAATCTCTTATTTTCAATCTCTCTGGCTCGATACGGAACGCAGGATGTCGACAACTAAGAACCTATCCCCGACAGCTACTTAAGTATCGACTGCCCGCCGCTGCGAGTGACGACATCGTGACTAGAACTGCAGTTAGACGCTTACAACCCACGCACTCTTTTCCTCTATTTGCTAATGACGATGGAGCTGACATTTCTTCTCGCCTCTCGCACTTCCCAGGTGTTCTTATCTTCAGTGATGCGGAAAGAATCTTACCTCACGGCCTGAGAGGATTTCTGTTAACGCACTGCACCCTGCCACGCTGGGAGGGGCTGAAGACTGTAAGAGAACTTATATCTCGGAAGCACTTTCTCCCACAGCGAGGAGAGCTACCGTAATATTCGTCAATGATCTCTTTTGTGCACCCTTTCGACCGGTCTTGATAACGGTAGGAGAGAGGGAGAGAATAAGTGAAAGCAAAGTTGAAAATTTTCCCGCTCACGAGCAAAATACATGAAGTCGTTAACTGGAGTTGGGCTGTGCAAGCAAATAGGGATTCTGTGATGCTCTGGAGAGTACCACCTGTGAACAGCTTTAAAACGGCTTATGTTCAAGGCGAAAAACAAAAATATAGTGTAGCGAAGAGGAAAAGAAGATAAAAAAAACATATAAATAGAAACTAGAAAGTAACAAACGGAAAAGGTAGAACGAAGAAAAAAGTTGGTAAAATGTTCAGCGAATCCCTTCCATTATTATGTTGGAAAAGAAAATGTCTAAAAACGAAAACAAAGATTATGGTGAATACTGCTATTGCACATTTAAAAAAAAAATACACTGAAGATCTTTAAGGTCCATTAGGGTCACTGTTGTGGACTCAAACAGTTTAAGAACATCCCATCATCCAGGATCTTGCATACAAGAATAAACAATATTAAGAAAATAAATTAATTGCAAAATTGGACCACATCAACGGGCATAAAAACAACTGTGTTCACGGTTGAAGTAGGCAAATCTACGAAATACAATAGATGGTTCGAGGCGTTGAGCTTAACGACTTCAAAAAGGCAAAGGTGTCATAGGATGCCATATTAAGCAGTCCGTCCGCAGCAAAACTGCAAATGGAAACGCCCTGATGCTGCTAGAGTCGGGAAACGTTCAGGTAGGCGAGAGAAATTTATATACAGCGACTGGAAAGCACTCGTAGATCTCTTTAATCCTCATCAAATGCTGCCACACAAAAACAAACGTCACGGCACTAAATGCACCCTTGCTTGGTGCACAACCCATCATAATTGGAGTCCAGAAAACGTTGAGCGACGAATCGCAATCAATTTACAATCCGATGGTTGTCTTGGGCCTGGTGGAGGCCCAGAAAACGTTATTTATCAGAATGCGTTGGCCCAATTATGAAGTTTGGCGAGAATGTTGTCACGTCTGGGGTTATTTCCACTGGTTTTGTCTAGGAACATTGAACCTTAATTGAACTCATTTAGAATGAACTGCGACGTGAACTTCCAGATAGGTCCACACTCCTGATATCAGAAGTTGAAATGACAGCTACGTTCAAGGAGGATCGGACCAAAACACCGCCTTTCTGATATCAATCTTAGGTTCAAAATCTATCTATGAAATCAATAGCGTAATTTCGTAGACAGATTTTGGACTTATTTTGTTGAAATAAGTCCAAAATCTATCTACGAAACATCTCCAGCCTCACGCCTCGAAGAACTTGTCTTTACATTATCGTCAATAAAATGATGTATTTATTTTATTTAAAACTTTCCTCCAACATCCCGAAAAAGAGGGGAAAAACCTTCCTAATCTATAAACGCATTTGATACACCGCATGATGCAATGAAAGCCTCTTATGACACACAGCTCACGTCTTCCGAAGGGAAACAAATCGATGTCTTGACACAACCTGATACAACGACAAGCAGTTCATCTTGCAATCCCTTAAGAGTTGGCTGTTCGAAGCAGTGAAGGGCCACTAAATATGGTGCTACGTATGCGTTAAGGCCGGATTTGAACGTGCAGCGGCGCAGAAAGGCTGTTCTAACGGCGGGTTCCTGGGTCTCAACTGTTACAATCAAGGCCACCTTGCTCGGGTAGACACGTAGTTCCTCATATTAGTGTGTTTGAACTCTAAAAAGAATATGCTCAATTATTATTGCAGTACAGATATCTCATCAGAGAAAATAACACATTATCATTGATCCTCAGATCAACTAGCACGCTTTATTGTCCACTTTGGACACTAGGTTTTAATTTTTTGCGTCAAAAGTGCTTTTTTTTTCTTGGACTACCCACTACTAATCCTAATGAGAAAAGGCGTCTATGTACTATAGCAATACTTGCTTTTACTCCTGTATCTTCTTTCCATTCTGTTTTCGGAGTTGTCGATGAGAATCTTCTGGTTTGGACACAGAGACCACAAATCTATCCTGCGCTGCAGAAGATATTTGTGGACATCCATTTCTGACGCACAATTCGCCTTAAATTTCTGCGGTCTCCTTCTTGGAGTGTCGACTTTATGCCGCATTTCTTCCTTTTAGAGTTGCATTCTCCTTTCTATCCTTCACTCGCTGTATACTTTTCAGATGGTTGCTTTCGACACACCAGTGATTTGGATTGTTTCTCAATTGTAGCTTCCCACTAAAAAAGGCTCCATCAATAACACCTTACTGAAGCTCAGAAACATCACTCGCCTTCCCATGACCGAATCGACTGAGAAGCCTCAGGCATTATTTTATCTGCTGACAGCAATTGCAAAAGGTTCCTAATTTTTCAGCAGACGAGTCTATTACTCCTGTATAGAACTTACAGAAAAGAATATACAAATTAAAAGAGAAATACAAAAAGAAAGAGAGAAGGAAAAGCGCAAAAATAACCAGTAGAACAGCGTGGGAGTAAGGGACGATAAGCAATCGGGCGGAAAAATAAAATAAGAACGACACCACCGTACGAAGCAATTACAGATGAAATGGTAGACGCACATTCAGACTGACAGGAATTCCTACTTCCATCAGCGTTTATTTTTCATCGGACATAACGACTGTCAGTTATCTTGTGGAGCCAGCAGTTGTAACTTAATCCCAGTTGGTCCTCGTGGGGATTTCATATATCCTCACGGCCGCCAAGAGTAAAGTTCGAACAGTACAACACGATGGTTTCTCGTATAAACACAGGGAACAGCTGTTTAATCCCAGCACTTGAAGACAACTCAAAGTTTAGAAAGACCAAAATGCCTTTTATAATGTGTCATGAAATACTACTTTTTTTTTGTGTACACAGAGATGAAAGCGAACTCTAAGAAACAGTAATCTAACCGCAAATCTACTGCACAGATACTGGTAGTACCTTTCTTACTGTAAGATATTAATTTCGCAATTAAGATATAGTTTATGCGCACGGACATTTTAAAATTAAAGAATGCGAAACGCTTGCATACTTAAGAAGTATAAAACCACAATAGTAAGAGGACACACATTGTTTTATAGTATATAAGTACTAGGTTTACAAACAGAAGTATAATGTTTCTCGTAGAAACCAAACCTTACACTATCCTTAAGTCCAAGCGTTAACAAAGTGGTTATGATCACTTTCCTTACACACCGTGTGGGAAAAAGCCTAGGTTCGAATCCCCTCAAACAAGAGAAGAATTTTTATGACTTGTTTTCGCCTCATGGATCACAAGCTCGTTCAGCACTGAGAGAAAGAAATGCAGATTTGTTAGTGTGGTACAGAAGCATTCAAATTTAAGAGTGCCACGCTTAAGTGAGTTCAAACACGTACTCACCATTACACAGAGTCTTTGGACAATTTCTAGTTGTAATCGTGGGACCCATTTTCACGAAAATTTTCTCTTTATTCCTTTTATTCCCAGGAATCCCTAAAGGGGCACAATTTGGATTTTGGAGGAAGTCCAACAAAGTACATGTTGAGGACACAATTGATATTAGTAAACAAATTCCAGAAATGCTTCCAACTGTGGCAAAAGTGAATAACTTAGTGTAGGAGCTCTGGAACTCTCCAGCCTGTCCAGGAACTCTAGTCACACCACATACACAATGCAGCTGGATCTTGGAATACGTCACAGAAGGAACCCAATTCTCTCCCTGCACCAACTGACAAATTACAGCCTCAAATGAAGAGACCTTTAAGTATTCCTGCAGATGGAGACTGGATTTAAAGACTCCCAACTCGATATACTGAGATAATTAAAAATGAAATTCTGAAGTGATGAAAATTATGAAAGAAAAAAATTGGACCGGATATACTCAAGCTGTATGCGACTCTAGTTTTATCGAAGTATACCTGAAGTTTGCAGTAATATATTTGACCAAATATAGTACATTCAGCTAACCAAATCGGATGAATAAAAGATGTATCCGCTCACATTCTGCGCGTGAAAAATTCCGAAAAGGGCTGTCTCAGTGTTCCAGCAATTCGGCGCAGTTATCTTTTCTTTTTCAGGAACACAATTTTCCATGTTTAGAGTAAATTCAACTCCGAGTTTCTCGTGACGCACAAAACTATTGTAATATTCATGCAATATCGTTTGATATTCTCTTTCCTTTTTAATACTGGTACAATAGAAGTCTCTTCCCAAGCAAATTACTCCCGTGTCTATTTTTAAACAAAATCTGTTTCTTTGGCAGATTGCGCATTCCAGCCATCACATATTGCTCTTCCAGTACACTAGATTTCCTGTTTCATCGAGAGTTAACCCACCATTGTTCGTTTCTATAGAGTGCGATCATAATCAAGTGCATGATTATTTCTGTGAGAGCCTCTACTCATGAAATATGAAGCCATGGTATCGACCTTAGTTATACACAAGGCAGAAAATTCAAATTTCTAATCTAGAAATTTGTATTTGCCCTTCTGTTCACATCGTGAAATCTCCTTCTCTCCTTTTCCGCTCTCTTAACCAGCGATTTTTTATAGTCAGACATTCCCAACATAACCTTTTTTTTGTGGTACTATTACAGATCGGTACTCGTGTATTTAATCCTACTACTGCATTTCTTTTTATTTGTATATGGCCATCATTAGAGCAGTAATCGAAACCTACAGTAAACATCCTGTCTGTCTTATAAAGAAGTTTATACCGTGTACATAAAAGAAAGTTGAAACACGAATCTGTACAACTTAAAAATGTGCGGATGATCTCCTTAGGTACACTTTGTCGGGAGATCTGAAAGCTGATCCATGCTTTTTATCGAATCCATCAGGGCATTCTTCTAAGCTTTCATCGTGCAGAAGCTCTCTGATTTGATTCACCACAAAGATTGTCATTTACTTTTGCTGCAGTGATTTTTAGAAATTTCTCACTTAAGTAATGAAATCCTCTCAAATTGATAAAACTCTTCATTCGGCCAAGTTTAATATGGAGAGGTGGAATGAAACACTGATACTATTCGTCCATAGCTCATATGTACTTCTTTGTGCCACGACAGTCACGTTTGGTGTGAAATGACCTGCCAAAGAATGGCTGTCCCATAGACATCATTGGAAACATTTTGTGAATCCTCCTTGCATACCATTAACATACCAATGGCTTTGAGGTCACTGCAGATATTCCACTGACGAGTGCTGTATTGAATTCCTTCGAGTAGTCTCTTGGCGTTATAGCATGTCGCCTTTTTAGGAAAAGAGTTAAGTAAAGGAGTGGAAGGCTTTAAGTTCCCGTTATTCAAGAGAAGCTTTAAAATTTTTCTCTGGTGAAAAGGTACCATTCAGATTTAATGCATTCTTGTAACAGTTCTCAAAAAACTCCATTTGTGTGGTTGGCTGTAGCAAAGAAGACCTTTTACTGTAAAGAAACCAAGTGTTACTGCTTTAATCTCGAGGCAAGAAGTTCGGCTTTATCTTTGAAGGCTAGATCTCTAATGAGGTCACGCAACTCATCTTGGAGTAAATAGCGCCGGATGCGATGTCTCTTCATTGGATGTGTGCTCACGATCGGCTGAAGTTCTCAGGTCAAAGAAAATCGCATCGCATTTTGTCTTCTAAAGAATCGAGTTCATGCTGTGGAGAAGCATTCTATCATTGCGAAAGGTTGATCTCATTGGTGACCCAAAACCCGGTCACCAGTGAGAAAAATGAAAAATACTTGCTGACCTGTGCAATTAGCCTTAATTTTGAAGGCCAACAGACAAACAACGGCAGGCCAAGTGAACGATCCTGCGTATGTGTTGCGATTCCCGAACAAACCACACCTTCTGGAGTTTCTACATACAACGGTAAAAGGTTCTAGCGGTCCTGTAATGGTATTGGTGCTTTCATTTGGCATGGCTAGGGACCACTCATCCCAATATACAAACAATTCACTGGCACGAGCTAATGAATCGGCCATCCTTAGCAATATTCTGCAGCCCGTACTGAAGCATTTGTGCTAGTCCAAGAGCGATATCTTCTACGACAACACTACACCTCACAGGGACCCGTATTATCAAGGTTCGAAGATCAGGAAGACGAAGTTACTCATCTGTCACGGCACTCCCAATCACTTGGCATCAATCTCATAGAACATTTGTGGAGTTTCTCTGAAGGCAGCAGCCATGCCATTATTGTCCATCCTGGTGCCTTTTCTTGTGGTTGTCAAATCCCTGTTAGGGCAGTTTGACTCTTGTGTACTACGCTATATCCGTGCCGTTCTAGTTATATGTGACTGCCACCACTACACTGAATGCTTTTATTAGGTTTTTCCATTATTTTGTCCACCACCTTACACATATATAAGACAAATGAAACATGAGCAGCGCAGAATTTCAAGTTGATATTAAATGTTATCGAAATGCTTTTGCATTATATCGCTGTATATCCCAGTGCAGAATACACAACCAGGAATAGAATATTTATGAAAGAAAGGCATTATCAAGGAGAGTTAAAGTAATAAAACAACAGTACGTGTGTTGTTTCTTATGTAGGGCGATTTGGGCGAATCCTGAACGTCAGTTCAACTCTGCCTTGGTACAATGTGATTGTGATGAAACAGAAACGCACCCCAAACAATTATTTTCAGTGAAAAAAAGTGCACTCGGTAATGCCCGCAAGTGAAAAGGGATTAACCCAAGTAAGCCTGTTGTTGTAAGCCCGTATTCCCACACACAATACTGCTTACAACAAGAGTTTCCGGTGCTAACATAGAGACCAATTAACGCTAATTACCTGGCTTCTAACTTAATCAACCTCACGAATTAAAGAGAATTAACGTCATGTCTTGTACACTTATACCTGCAAAAGCTACCTTAAAATTAGAGAGCAATTCTTGTTCAATAAGACCTCGGAGCATTGCTTTCATTAGGGCCGGCGAAAGATGGTGCGAACAAAGCATTAAGTTTAATTACGCACAGTTCACGCAAGATACCTCTTCACCCTCTTTTCGTTCAGGGAAATAGGAGGAAATAAAAGCGTTGGATGAACGCTGATAACAAGACGGACTATTTCTCGCTGGTCGCGGATTTCAGTACAGGCTCTTTACAAGATATACTTAGGACATAAGTTCAACCAACTAAAGCGATCATAAAAATCATACTATTCCCTGCAATTGTGAACGATTAGGTCATTGCCCATTATGACAACCTCAGCGCACTTTTTGTGGTGGATTACACTATGCAGTTCGCGCCTAAAGGTAAAAAAACATTCAGCCAATCGCAGAGATCCTTTTTGATATGGTTCTAACCAATTCTTAATTGATATGGTTTTCAGTGAATCGGTAAAAAGCGAAGTTTAATTCTTTAAGGATTCAAATGGAAATGAAATTGAAATGACACAATGGGGCAGTGTCTTCCATCTTAGTCCACATCTTCCAAAAGCTGAAAATAATGAATAATTTAAACAGAGTAAAAAAAGAAGAGAAATAATACAGAAAGACAATGTGCAATGCATCCATAGCATTCAGGTGCCAACTGCGAATAAAGCAGACCGGATTTCGGCAGATTCCAGTCGTTTAGAGGCAACCAAATACTGTGTTTGTACCTACATGAGGGTAGGACCGTTAGAAATCTCTGATGTATACCCCCCAAACATTCAAGGTCGGGAACGTTGCGTCAATGTTTTTTGGAGGTGACCACCAAGGTGTGAACCAACTTAAGCAGCAACCGAGAGGTGGAGTCTACATCACGATGGAATGACGATCCTCTGTATCATCAAACAACAGCAAGTGAAGAGGACACTTATTACCTAGTGCAATACCATCACTTTGCTTATTGGAGACTTTAATGTAATCAACTTCTTGAATATCCACCACAAATTCCATAAAGGCTGATTTCCAAGTAATACTCCAATTTGGCAAAGATAATTTAGTTAAGTTCAATCCTTTTAAAACTCAGTCCTCTCTTATATCTTGCAATAAGTCTATTGCTCCTATTCTAATCTTCGATGACACTCAGATTTCTAAATAAGATCGGACATCTCTACATCACCACCATGAAACAGCCACTAAATCTTTCCTGGTTTGGTGACTGTTTCCGAATTGTCTTGAAAAGTACGATGGCAAACAAGACCTTTATATAATTTTACTGTATGGTGGATTTAATCTCACTCTCTCTCGTATATATAATGTCATAGTGAGAGTGAAACATATGAACTGCATCACAAAAATAAATACACAGACAAATGAAACATGATCGTAACGTAAAATTGTCTTTGAGGTCCTTTTCCTTATTCCAATCAAGTGCACGCTTCAAACTCCTGTAGTATGTTTTTTCTTTGTCTTGAGAGAAAATGAATTTCTGGAACAACCTTGCGTTTCTATTTCCTTCATACTTACGCCTTAGATGCCAAAGAAAAATATATTTGTGCTGTTAGAATCCAGAAAACGGATATTTATTGACAACCAATAGTGACATTAATATTTCAAACATCTTAAGACATTTAATTTATTCATTCCAGTTAGACAATATTCTAATGTTACTCTAAAGCATTGAAAGGTGTGTGTTATGGTAGTTATATCGGCAGGACATTGATTATTTTACAAACCCTTGCTTTATTTTAGTAATTTTGTGTTTTTGCTTGAAATCTGTTGTTGGAAAAAGTACTCCTGGAAGTACTCTCAACTCCTGGATCAGAAAGCAAAGGAGAAAAACCATCTCGAGAGTGAAAAATATGTTAAGAAGCTATGAATCATACGGTTGACATTGCCAGGGTTCATTTTTCCTTGAATTAATGCTGCGGATAATAGAAAGATTATTTTTAAATCAAAGACATTTTCAAAAAACTGCAGCTTTCATTTGATTAGAAACAGGAGAAGATTAAAGTCAAATATAGGATGCGTTCAGATCAACGTAAAAATGTCTGCAGAAAGCAAAGAGCATTTTGATGTTAAAGCCACCCAACCAACCGTGTTTCTTTCATACATTCATTGTTAAAACTTCTTTTATTGGCTACTTTTACATTTAACAGTTTCTATTATATTCCAGTTTCGAACAGGTTTATCGATATTTTTAATTTATTTGAAAAACTTTGATAAAAAAGAGACTATCGAATTCACCTTTATTTCAGCTAAGACTGAACCACAATTGCTATTATAAGTAATTTTCTTTAAAACTAAAATATTCATAAAGCTGGTATATGTAATTCTCGATTCGTTTCGCCCATACCTAACAAAGCATCCATTGAGTTGTTAACGTTCTGCATTCCAACCAAACTATAATATACACTGCCCTACCCTTAATATCCGGACAACACCCGAATAACAACAAGTAACCTTTATATACTGAACCCTGTAGCGGTTATGACAGCCTCTAGCCTCCGTGGAACACTCTCAATGATTGTTTTATAAACGTCCTCCGATATTTTCTTCCATTTGGACTTCAAAGCGGCATCCAGTTCAGCTATCTTTTTTGGGCTGTCCCTCCTCACTTGTGCCCAAAAATCCAATTCTTCTCAGAGATTCCCTATAGGACTAAGATCAGAGATGTGGGTTGATCATTCCAACTTTTCGATGCTCATGTCCTCAAACCAATTCGTCACAACGCGAACAGTATGACGTGTAACATTGTCCTGCTGATATAGGTATGAGCCTTCCACAACTTAGGTAATGCAATGTCTCTAGATAGACCTCAGCATTCATGGTTTTGGCCAAAACAACCAATGGTCCCAGGACCATTGGTTGTTTTGGACCATGAAAAACAGCCGCAGACTACCTCCGCTAAACTTCACTGCCAGATTCCCAGTTTTGCTGGGCATTCGCGACACCAAGCACTTTCCATTGGTCTATGGTCCACGAACAGCGGACTTTACACCAAGCTAGATGGCAGCTGGCATTAGCAAGTGGATTTTTAATTCATCACTTAAATTTAGTGTAAAGAAAACTGCTAAAGATTCCCATCATTTCCTTTTTAACTATTGGGTTCGATTAGTTATTTAAGAATTCATCTCCAATTTACAATACTGGGTGGGCGTAAAAAAAAACAAAAAAACATGCTAACCAGTATACCGAGACCTTTGTATATTCATCATTAATATTCCATTATTAACGTTTTTATAATCTATGAACCTTCAGGGGAAACTACCCTCTTAAAGAGCTGTTAGCAACCACCATCATGAATTCTATTTTTTAATAAAATCCACTTCATCAACACAGTGAGCGCTTACTGAGAAAATTATAGAATTTTATAATGATATTGCCATTAATAGCATCAGAGATTTGTTTACAGTCAGGTAGTTCTATAACATCTATTGATGTACATCCTAAATGAAAAACACTTCAAGAAAGAATAAACAGTGAAAAAAACAAAATTGCTCTGTTACACAGAAGAAAAAAATTCCATAAATGACAACGACGTTCACGAAGTACTGGCAAGACATTGCGACATTTTCGTTTGCTAAAAGCTGCTTTCTTCAGCGCTTGTAACGTAAATCTACTTTGTACAGCGAGGTATCATTGACAAGAGATAAAAGATAACCTCGCTGAGCAATTTTTATTTTAATCATTTATAAAAATCCCCAAGACAGACTGCAATTCTTCAAAGCTAAATAAGGAACATAATGTTGAAATACAACGCAGAAACAACATAAGAGGATAGAAACAGAAAAACGTAAAGATTGTTAGCAAAGGAGAACAGTTTACCACAAAAACACAAAGTACAAACCAAGTAATGGACTTTGGGTGTGAAAGTATGATGATCAAAAAGAAAGATGGTTTGGTTTTACAGAGTCAAATCTACATATAGAAAACAAGAGAAGGTGTAAAGTTAGCTTGGGCTGAATGAGATGCAATGAGTTCGGATATAATTATCGAGAATTATTACAAATATAACCTAAAATCCAGGATCCGTCTATGGATCTATTTTGACTTGTTTATCTCGGTGTAGAATTATCAATTAAACGAATCTCGTATTACTTATTAGCATCACATTCGACTCAACTCAATGCAGGCAGAGAAATGAGACTTTTAGTAAGGGTAATTGGATGACCTCGCTATAATTATGTGATCATACTCAGGCTCTTATTTTATCCCCTTTCTTACTTTTGCAACAACAACAACAGACTAATATTCTATATGCGAAGAAACAGAATATGCTATAAATAACTGCACGAGTGACAATAAACAGTTGAAGATGATTCATTAGCTGCTCTCTTATTCCATTTCTCTTTCACCCACGTAATTTGTGGTACTGACTGCTTATGTGAGTACGGTAATGTGTTTCTTAGACCAACAGTTTGTTGGTGAGAAGACCAGTATTGCAAAACCACTGTTGCTTCCATTTATATAAAAGCATGAGCAGCTGGAATACATGCTCGCACATATTTCTAAAACTCAGTTGCGCGTCCAATTTTCGATTCTGGACAAAGCTACTATAAAAGGTCTTTGTAATAATTGTTTGTTTATGCAATATCTTGATATCGTAGTAAAAAAATCATTTGAAATGTCGAATCTAGGAAGAAAACAAAAGCCTGGAAGAAAATTCTGTTTTTACTTCCCCCCACACTAAAAGCTATACATAAACACTCGAAACTAGAAAACAGTATTTCTCCATCCCCAATCATGACTTTGACTACCATTTAATACACTGTGACACCACGATTATCTTTGTTAACAACATCACGTTCCGAAAAGCTTTGCCAGTTCCTTGGTCATATACCACTCCTCTCAGTGATCAGAACGTCGAGGAAAATAAAAGAAGGGAGACGGCATATTAAGAGAGTTATTGACCTTTGATTGGTCAATCAGATAACAAAAGTAGCCCATCTTAGAGATCTGTTTTCCTGTATTTCAAACTATGAGGGAAAAAATCGGATTTTATTTAAAATTTATATATTCCTTTACCGAATAGATACATCAACAGTTGATCTGTATCTCTTCTTGTATTTCTGGTTATCGTCCTACCTTTAAATTTCCTTATATAAGACCTCCTTTAATTTTTCTTCTGACAACATCCATCCCCTTCTGTCCAACTACTGTACTTGGAAAGTTTTTGCCTTAATTAATAGCGTAGGAGTCAATTGAGTGAGTTTCCATCCTAAGTCACCGCCACCCGGGTTCTCACCCATATGCGACTTAGTTCTCATTCGTATTTCTTCAACTACCGATTCAGTAGGTCATTTGAAGCACAAAGACCAACTGGTCAACTCAAAAACAAAAAACAAGTTATTTATTGACCATTTGGCCTCGCAGCAGGGACGGGCCTATCACGCCTCCAACACGAGTTACCGTCCCCACCGCGAGGAGGTAGGTCTCTACTTCTAACTAAGCATCGCCTTACTTCTACGATATGCAATTTTAACAAATTGCAGAAAGTACTCAAAACTATTTCTGTCTTTAAACAATTCCTTTAAATTATTTTCAGTGAGAGGGAGCGTCCCTAGCACCAGCTGTACTCTTATGTCCTCATAATATGGACAATCTAGCATCATGTGGAGGCCAGTTTCCGGCTGTCCGCAAGCACATTGCTCCGTCGGAGACAGCCCCAAACGAAACAGCCTTGACCGCAGGCCATGTCCGATCAGAACGGCACAGGCCGCGAGCCCGAATCGGAGCCAGGAACGTCGTTCCCGGCTCACGACAAGAAACCAAAGCCATAAAGGTGTACAAGTGCCGACCTTTCTCAGAATTGGTCCACTGCATTTTCCAGATGGCCTCCAATTCATCATTGATTCGCCTTCGTTCATATGGAAAATCAAGCATCACAGCCGCCTGCCCCACCGGGCACGACCTGACGCCAAAAATTTCCCTAGAGATCCCTCTCTTCAAGGCGAACCGTAAGGAATACTGCGCCACCACAAGCTCAGCTGGCATCTTCCCGGCGAGCACGCACAATGCGTCGGTGGCCACAGTCCAACAGACCCTAGTGATTCCCAGAAGAGCAAACCTTTGTGCTGAAGACAAAATTCTTCGGATATGTGAATGTTCAATTGACCCTCCCCAGCTATGTAAGTCAAGATTGGGATAAAGATGCTATCATTAAGGAAGTGGAGGCGTTCCCCCAATCTACGCGAGTCACTCGCTGGAGCTTGGCATACAACCGTTTCACTTTGTCTCTGGCATAACAGCATGTGCTACAAAGATCATACGCTCACCCAGGCAAACATCTAGGTACGTTGTTCTTTTCGCCACTTACAGAGAGACAAACAGGCGGCCTATTCCAGCTGAGACGTCCCCTCAGCAGAACGGCAACGGAGCGTAGGAGTATTCATAAGGATGTTTAGCCACCTCCCGTTTCCTATACGTCTCCTTTCTAGATGTGTACAATGTTCAAGGACTCGTGTGGCATGCCGCCAGCGTCTCCTATGACCATAATTCTGTAGTTCAGCAGATTCAGATCACAGCTCTCCGGAAGGCTTCCAAAGACGTAATGAAATCCTGAACATTGCTCGATAGGAGTTTTCAGAGTTCGTTTTTCGCCCCCAATTCCGAGAGTTGTATGGTCTGAGTTGTTTCTTCCATAATTAAGAAATTTAGGAGCCGAATCCTGCTGAGGTCCAGTGGCTTCCATGGAACGTGGTTTGATTAAGAAGCATTTTCGAGGGATATTCTCTACTATTTCAACCTCTCTAAAATGTCTCCGAGATACACCTTTCTTTTTATCGTGATGCTTGCAAAAGCCGAAGATTTTGATAAAAGATAAAAATGAGAATATCGTTCAAAGATTCGTCCTTTTTCCGGTTGTGCTAACTAAAGAAGTTGCGAATCAGCCAGCTCTTACCAGCCACCCTATGAGAAAATGCCCTTTTTTTTTTTACTGTACGGAAACAACCATTATGGCAACGTCTGAACATGAAAGGCATTTTAAATTATCGGGGTCAACCACCGACGCCATAAAAGAAAGAGGAATTGAAAGATGGAAAACGAGGTCTATAATGTTTATTGCCAACACAACTACTCCTTGTCCCTGGATGATGTCCCTGGAATCCAACATGTTGTGTTGGATTCCAGGGACATCAACCACTTAGACTTCGATTGAAGAAGCCTTTAGAAATTCCTGTGGAGCAGCTATATGGGACCCAAACGCAGACCTCTCCCAAAGAGTGACAAGTGGCGAAACCACGATGCTAACACAGAGGACATGTAACCTAGTAAGTCACAGTCTATTTCATTGGCCCACGATGGAAGGTGTGCGGATATCATAACAGAGGATTCTTTAAAAAATTGTATTGTAGATTTATAATCTATTTTCTTTGTTTGGCAACTTCGTGGAGCCTGTGGAGTTAAAGCCACATTATCATATTATGTGTAAATTATAAAATTACTTTTATAATTTACACATATATAATTTTTTAATTATTTTCTTTAAATACCATCTAGAATTTACTTTCCTTCCTCAAAAGAAATACAGTATCCGTGGTTTTAGTTCTTCAGCATAAATAAAAGAGATCCGAATAAATAAACGTTCCATCACTGAAAAAAAGAATAACAAACTCATAGCCCTGAATTTAATTTCAGAAGTTTTTCTTAAGCAAAATATTAAATAGTTCTTAACAAAAGCAATCTTAGAAGTTGCTTTTCTTGCAACCATTATAACGATAGCTTTCATCCAGATCATAAATCTTTCACGTGCTAACAAAATAAAACCTCATTGTACTTTTACACCACTCAATCCATAAATTTTCGTAATTCTGACATTTTACCTAAACCCTATTCGAGCACATGTCACGATGATGGTGCCTTTTTATTGCCAATACCTTCTTGGGTATTAGATCTTCACAGATGCGCTGACTAAAAAGAAACCAAAACACTTCATTTTAAGTTGCTTGTGTTCAGGTTGAACAGTAACTAAAGAAACGTCTCTGTTTTATATTTTTGCCCTATTAGAGTTACTAAAAGCATCGCTGTCATTGTGTTTTATTAAAGTTAAGAGCAGCACATCTATTTTTAATTTCATTTTTCACATTCGTTTCTTTTACAGACAGCTTATTGTTAAACTCAATTTGATCACTGCAGTGCAAATCTTTTGAAAACGCCATGGATACACGTAACGCTCTTTATATAAGGTTAAAATCCCTTTATAAAAACAATGCCACTTCATTTTCGATAAATATAAGAAAACATTTCTGTTACTCGAATTATTTCGACGTAGAAAATGGGTGACAATAAAACATAACGTACCTATAGGTTAAAAATAAATTTTAAAACAAGAACTATGATGACTGAAATGACTGAAATTTCGGATAAATCGAATTTTCGATAAGTCGAAGTTAATTTCTACAATCAAAAAGTTCATCCTGATGTTTCTAGCTAAGGCACCAATGACAAAACACGCTTAAGTGCTGCTCTAATGGTTACATCCTAACAGCACGAGTCCCGTATCTTGCCTTTGGACGAGCATTAAGGGTAGACAAGCCGCACAGCGAATTGTTTACTAGTGTCATGTCTAATCGTGCGGTGGAGTAACTATATCGTGCATCAAGTCGTCGCCTGTAGCTGCAAGAACATCGATACAAAATGTGTGCTCTCTCGCTAGGGGTATGAGAACAGTCAAAGTGTCACAGCGGCACTCTCTCTCTCTCTCTCTCTCTCTCTCTCTCTCTCTCGAAACCAGAGTGCGTCATTATGGGTAGTCACACTACACGTGCAAATTGCATTAGCTACTTCTCCTTTAAACTGTTTGGGTCGATAGTTCAGCGCTCTCCTTTTAGCCCGTCTTCAAGGAAATCAAATTATTACTGCATGGGTTATTAGAAAGGAATTTATATTGAATGACCTAAACACAAGGTTTGACAATTAAGTTCCTAGACTGCTTTAATTTAAAGAAAATTGTGTATTACGATGAAAGAAGCTTAATATTTTTTTCAATAAATCCTTAAAGACGTTATAAACCTGGAAATCATCGTCCTTCCAGCGTTAATTCGATTTAGGGAAAATTACGTAGTCCGATGGGAACAAAAACCTCTTTAATAGTCAATGTAGAATGTCCTGTCATTGTCACTCAACAGAAGCCGGCTCCTGTTAATGTAAATTGAGGCCATACTCGGTGAACTCTTAGATAAACAATTCACAACTTATGTATAGTACCTCTTTATTCATTGTCTTGCCTCTGATGGAACAAATTTCTTGCAAATGATTGTTGCTGTCCAAGAAAGTGATCACCATCATTTTGGATTTTGAAAACAAAATGTCCAAGAGAGCACACTGATTGCTATTCTTTGGATGGGGATTTGGCAAGATTTTAAAATAAATCTGACAAAGGTAGCAGCCATTTAAAATGCGTTTAAAAATATTTTCAGAACCTTTATGCGCAATCTCAAGTCATCAGGACAATTGACATCTGGGATTTCTCAAAATTGATTCGATCCTGGAACTTAAATAGCAACCTTATATCACTAACTTTCATGAATTCATTTAGGAGCTTATTCCACAAATCATTTCAACCATATATCCATCTCTGTTACCACATAAAAATATATGCGAATACAAGTAACTGAACCAAGGAATCTTAATTTCATCTAGTGTCATCCTACTGTACCCAACTTGATTTTTTCCAGAGCCTTAGCGTATCATGTTCTCACCATAATTCTCATTGTTATCTGAACATGGTGTGATAATAAAACACATCGCTTGGAAGGTCTCGTCCCTTATCTAATAGTAAACAGGTAAACGAGGTGGCATTTGGGAACAAAAGTTTCAGACAATGCACGTTTATTGACTTCCGATAAAGACTGTCCTGGCATTTTGCCATAACCTATTGTGCCCTTTCTTGTCTCCAAGATTCTCCATCGCTTCTTTAAGCTTTCAAATACATACTGAAGAATTTGTTATGGATGAAAATAAAGAACAAAGTTCCCTACCTGAGTGTTCATTTATAAACTTTTTTCTCTTCTCACTAAAATCACAATGGAGCAAATCTTTCACAACGCTGCTTCATTAAGTACAATTTCTTTTTTCTGATACTGTAATCAAAAGTTCTGTACATTGATATCATTAATTCGCCATTCTATAATCATTATTGCTTTGCCACGCATATTGCTTCATAAACCCACATGAACAATAATTAAGCAGAAGCCATCTTTCTACGTCACAATTAGTGAACAGAGCATGCGCGGCTTGTACCAAGTTAAATATAATAATTTCAGGCATAATCACTTCGCAAAGTTTATTAAGTTACAGAAACTCAAAGTTATATTCGTTATTCGCCTGAGAGAACATTTAAATTAAAACTAAGGTAATTGTGTAATAAAAGCTAAAAAAAAGCTGAGGTTCTCGTTTCTTAAAATATATTCAAATAATAAAGCGAGTAATTTGGATTGCAAATTTTGTCCGTGGCAGCTTGCGCAGATGGTTCAAGCTACAAAAATAAGAAATGTTGAATTCGTAATAGCTGTTGTAAAGTAAGTTTAAGCCGAAATGACTTATGAAAATAAAAACACCCAAAAGAGCATTTTAAAGATGAGAATTCCAATATTTAACCATAAGAACTGCGTGGTAAATCAAAAACATGAATAGTTCATTTACTCTTAAATGTGCTCGAGCACAGATGTCTCCTCTTCGTCAAAGCTGGCACCATTCCTAATAATTTCGACTTCAGCTAATGAAGTCCAGGCAGTATCACTGCTGGTGAAGTGTTCAAGTGTCACTGCTTTGATCCAAACCCTCGTGTCTCCTAATAACGAATTATGTAACAGACTCGGGTATGGGATGCTACGAGCCAAAAGCCACAGATCCGAACTGTTGCCACGTCGGTGTGAATTCGTTACCATAGCAACGCCAGTGATGTGAGCTGGTGAATCGTGATGATGCGATTTAATTGCAATATTCGCATTTCCTCTCTTGGCCCGCATAATTTTGTCATCCGTAGCTATAGCTTCGTGTAACGCCAAATTGAATGCTAATAGAACGGGTGGACCTGTTTTGAAAGAGAGAAGAGGAAAGGCAGAAAGTTTTTACTGTTATTTACAGAAGTTTTACTTTAACTGAGTTGCTCAACCTTTTTTTAACTAAAGGCTTCGTTTAAAATGAATGGTAAAGAATGTTTAATCTTCAACAAAGTCCATAAGATGGGACATAAAACTGAATGTTGCATTTTATGGACGCGCCCAGTTTTATTATTAAATAAAACTGGGAGTGGGTAAAGGACAAAACTTATAAAAAATCTATTGTGAGAAAAAATACCAATTGAGGAAAGAAAGAAAACAGATTGCTGTATCCATCTTCTTTCTTTCAATCTCCTACAAGGGTAATTAAATTGGAATTTAAAGGTAATTACAGAGGAACTTTAGAAATGGAATACAAAACAGTCACATCGTTCGAATTACTTCGTTTTATTTTTCAAAATTTTAAACTTCTTTCCTCTCGTCAAGAAGTATTTTAAGAAATTCTCAATAACTGAATCTAAACACGCAATTTACAGTCTCATTACGCATGGCCAGATGAGTTTGTGCTCGGTGGTCCTAATGTGACACTAGCCTTGCTACTATTTCAATTGAAATTAATCAGAATTTGAACATATCGCACGTATTTTCTTCTACCCCATTTTTGTACCAAAGGGTACAAAAACAGGGTAGAAGAATGACAAGTGTTCATTCATTTGCACATTACCGGGAGTTATATTTTTGTTATAAATCAATCATTAACAAATATATTTCGATCACCCTCATATTCAGCTAAATTTTAACATCAAATTAAAAAATTTAAGCACAAAGACGGCCAAAAAAAAAGAATGGTGGTAAATCTCCTAGACGGACTCAAATACTGTACTTTTAAACTGCAACCAACACCTAGCATATACATTAAAGCACAAAAATACTAGTTTAATATTTGGTACTAAGTGTCCACCGTACTTATAGGGTCATTATCGGTTGCTTCAACACATATCATCCGGTGGACTGGAGATGGCTGCCCTGTTGGACCATACAGAAGTTACACCGGGCTCAATTTTACCCATTGTAGAAGTAGATTTTGTTGGGCAGTTAGTATTCAGGGGTTCCTAAGTTTCACTCACTTCTTAGCATTTGTTAGATGCAATTTTGATTAAAGAAAAACAAAAAAAATCTGGCAACCGATGCCTACCCCTTCGACAATCGATGTGTCATATCTTCTCTTTCTTTCTTCAGCCATAATATACTCCAAGGAGAAGGTAATTTTGTGAAGTATGTACGTGTTCTTTATTTGTTGCGATATTCAGTGTAATATTCCCGAAGAGAAAATATTTTCCTTTCTTTCTTTGATGGCGTAGTCCATTTCTGGTTCTCTCTTTCTCTCCGTTCAATTTTTACATGAAACTGAAAGGTTGCATTTGTTTATCGGCATGCCACAACCTTGATGTTTTTGAAAGCAAAACTTTTGGTGGGTCCATAAATATAGATGAGAAGGAAGTTCTCTCTCTCTCTCTCGGCCATGGCTCACTACCATTCCAAAGGTGAATAATCGACGGAGAGTTCTCGAAACTTCCCAAAACTATTCGTAAAAAATAAATAAATTACATCACTTAATGTGCGCTCTCTATTTTCTCGTCTTGGTGCTTTCAATTCCAAGTTCAGAAGTGGATGCTTTAAACATGGAAAAAATTAAATTCATATTGCATAAACATTGCGTTTGGAAACTAAATGCAACCGCTAATTATTCAATATGTGATTTCAATTTCATTTGTCCGAAAGATGGCTAGTGAAGTTGAACCTTGTCTACAGTACCAGTTTTTAAAGTGAGGAGTCAAAAGATATCGCTCATACTTGTTAATAGAAAACGTATTTTCTATTAACAAGTAGGAGCAATTTCTACTATTGCATGAAGTGTATCACGCTTGATAAGACATTGCACATAAACTACCTAACCACTTTATCAGGCCCATGATCTAACAGTTGGACCGATTCACTACTCCAAAACAAACCAACATCGTATCAACAACGTGATGAAAAGGGACATCAAGAATACTGAACCAGTCGTGTAGAAAAACTGTCCTAATTCCCTGGAAGGACCTTGGAAGAGAACTGTGCTGACGAATACGTCTTCAGTGACCCTCAATACGTTTAAGATCCGAGAAGAATTGAGCTGGTCATGACAGATCCTTGAAGTCTTCCTCAAACCACTTTTTCATATCTTTGGCACTATGACTGGTTGCATTTTCATCTTGAAAATACCCCTGACGAGTTGGATCACATAAGTGGCAATTCCAGGATTTTCTGAAGCGGGACTAAACAGTGTGTGCGATTTGCGATATTTATGAATCATAAATAAATGTAAGAGGCATTAACTTCTGGTAGCCAAAGCACTTGTGGCGCCCAAGTCTAAACCAAATGTCACAGTACGCTTTAAAAAAAATCATAGACTCCACTGGCCGGTGGCACTACATCTGCGCGGGTGGCACAATGCTTATAATCACCGCCTGCCCCACAAAGCAGAAAAGGCCCAGGTATAAAGCCGTCAATGACGCTAGGAACTTATGAGGTTTTTCATTCTATGACTGATTAATCAGTCCATGATATGGATAGCACCCCCACTCGAAAACAGGGGTTTTTCGTCAAGTAAAAGTGGAAAATCGACCAGAAAACACATGATTGACACATTACGCATGGGCAGATGACTTAGTGCTCGATGGCCTTAATGTGACACTTTTTGTGACCGGTGGCGCTAGCCTTGTTACTATTTCAATTGAAAATAATTAAAATTTGAACATCTTGCACTATTGAACAATCTGTCGCCAGATGACCTTTAAAAATGGAAAAACTAGTGTCAAAATAACTTGTTAACCCTATTATTTTCTATGCAGGTACTAATAACAGAAAGATTCCAAGAATCAAGTGGATGCCGATACTATAAATAAGAGAATTCTAATTTGATTGAAATTGTTTTGTCCTTTTTCTGATGTATATTTATTTCTTATCCAGAAAAATTATTTCGGCAAATCATTGATCATTTTACTATCGCGTGGCGATTAATCATCAGTAAAAGACTTGACATGTTATCATAAGGTGAATCGGTGGCGCTTCTCTGGAATCTTCACTAGGTCACATGGCTTTATAGCCCTTTCCAACAAGTCACACGCCACTTGACCTCTTGGATTAACACATATAGCCTGGATCTCAATGGTACTAATAAAATGGCCCTGTAGTATAAAACTTCGCAACTGGATGTTTACTAAGCCATCGAAAAACAGTAAGACTTCAGAAGAAAGCAACAACAAATCGTCTGAGGCGAAAGTCATAATTAATCTATCCAAATTATGCGAATTTTGAAGTTTCGCTTTGATAAATGAACAGATAAGCTTCATCTCCCACGCAAAATCGAGTTTAAGGTAATTTATGGATCAAACAAACTATTTTGATGCAACTATTTACTGAATCATGGGACACAGGCGCCATTAACTTGATCACCCTTAATAGTTACTTCTGGCAATAATTATGGACCATAAATCAATAGTGTCAAAAGTAAACCAAAACTAGCGCATTCTTTAATAATTCACGCGTGACAGTTCTTTCGCCAAAATTATGAATTTAAAATGCAACCTAGAAATTAATAATGTCGTGAAATACATTGGAAGTCCATATGCAATTTGCCTAAAATTTGCGTACTGATTTACATATTATAAAAGATAATTCTTGTGGTAATACAACGCTTGTTGGCAAAAGCTGTTTCTTCTGTGCCACGTGTTAAGATTTAATCTATACATTGTGTCAGCTATGTAAAAGGAATCAAGGAAGACCAATAATCTGAAAACTGGTTTAACTTCTGTAGCATCTGTGGATGTTGAAAGGATCCTTGCCAATTCAATTAAA
The DNA here is from genome assembly GCF_048544385.1 of Mastigoproctus giganteus. Classification (NCBI taxonomy): domain Eukaryota; kingdom Metazoa; phylum Arthropoda; class Arachnida; order Uropygi; family Thelyphonidae; genus Mastigoproctus; species Mastigoproctus giganteus. Next base: position 61,655,132 of record NC_143578.1, on the reverse strand, counting down.
TGAATGTTTTAAATCCGATTCTTCCCAACTGTCAGTTGTAACCTGTTTTCAGTAATCTGTTTTAATTATTCTCCAACGTTCTGATGAGGTATGCTTTGGACACCATCTCGCTGTCAGATAAATAAAAGTGGAAAAGATCAATTGCAGTCCCCGTAATTTAAATGTTTAAGAATTACGTCCAACTGGCGAACAGAAACACCGCAATCTGATTTAATTATCTTCTTTTCACCTTTGGGACAAGATAAAATTATTTTTCTTACTACATCAATTCAATTCTGCAATTGTTCTCTCTTCAGGCCACGTTTCTTATCAAAAATCGATCGTGAATAATGATCCGAGTTTTTTTTTTTTTTTCTTTGATTTTCATCGCTACAGCCAAAATCCTCAAATGTATCCTACCTCAGGCTAACTGGTTCGTTCTCTGTGCAGTTGTTTCACCTTCCATAATTTTTCATATTTCTTTTAGAGTACATTGAATATCACCTAAACGAAGACAAACTTTTAGCAGCTGCTAAAGCTACAATAAAGAATAACTGCAGTAGCTTGAAGTATAACGGCATACACGATTGAATGCACCCAAAATTAAACCTTGCGCAACATTCTAGTTGAAAATATTTCACGTTAAATTTCAAAATCCATCCATGCAGAGTTCCTGTTTATATAAATAAGCTAACAGAAGCATCGTTGTGTGTAAAATGAAATGGCCTTCTTCCAAACAGTTCAATATCTTTTCCAGTAGCTTCTCTGCTGAATAACCCTTCCTACAATTTACATAAGTTCGTTGGAAGTGTGCCATTACGAATCCAGCCGTTATGTAGAAGAGCCAGAACTCTTCAGCGCCGTTGGACTAAGTACGTAATCGCTGTATTTTCTCTGGACGTGACGATGACCTCTACCTTCGTCTCGTGCTGAGATAACTGCAAAGACCATTAGAGTGTCCTTCGTATTGAAAAGGCAATCGCCGTTTACCACCCAAGCAGTAAAATGCAGCCGTACTGTGGTACAACTCAGGGCCGAATTAAAATTAATGATTCAACTTCACAGTTACTCAAATCATACTGAGTGTCAAAGGAAGGACACACACACACACACACACAAAACAATTTAGATCACAGGAAATGGGCAACTGCCTAGGGACTCGCATCTCTAGGAGCCTCGCGAATGAATGCCATCCCCTCTGAACACTCGCCAGTCCAGAATCAAATTAAGTTTTTAAATATATTCACGTTATTAATTTTTATCCTATATGCTATGTAATTATTCCAGGCATATCGAATCAAGCAACAAAAAAAACACGCAAAAGTCGATCAATTAGAGGACCACTTCCAACTTAAAAGTAGAGTGATCCTATAATTCAACTTCTATTTTGAATTAAAGGGTCGCGAAATTGACATTCAAATTTTAAGCTTGCTTGTTCGTAATTGTGTTTAAAGACATGCCACCCAAGCTCCAAATATATACAGTATAATTACAGTCAAAAATGCATAATCTTTAAATATTTATTTTTCTCATGATCAAATACAAATGGTTAAAGGTTGCTGCATCGGCGTAACCTTTAACCATCTATATTTACAAAGATAACTGTATGCGTTATGTCAATTTAAAGTTTCATGTAAAAATCATGGGAATGAGATATTCTTGAGATTTCCATCGCTAATTATCAATGGGTCACTGATTTCACGCAAAAATACCAACAGGCCATCCTATAACCTTCCCCCCATCCCACAAATAAATTACAGCACTTAAACATGCCTTAATTCCAAAAGAATTGTCTGGATTGCATACGGTTACGTGTGTGTTAAGAGACAAAAGTAGCCAAGGCTATGAGACGTGGGTATATTATACCTGTAAATCCGTGTATTCTTTGGTCGGTTTGTTCTTTGCTAAAACCACCAGAGTTTCCGTGAGAAAAAAAACATGTAATCCCTTCCTGAGACTGGCATACTCAACCACATTGTGGAAAAAGCCCATGAAAATTCCTCGTGTCATGGACGGGATTCGAACTCGGACTTTTACCACCTGGTGCGGGAGGAGGGCGATTATTACAACTCTGGATAAGGATTCCTGGTAACCCAAAGAGAACCTCGCTGCGCCTCCTCACCGCCACTTGAAATCAATGTCATCCCCTCTGAAGTGAAGATTTACAAAACACGGAAGAAATTAGAATATCTAATCTTGCTTTCGTCTCAATACAAATAGTTCACTCCTCATTTCCAGCTTTTGACATTCCTGCGAAGCAATTTATTTAAACGTAGAGCTTGCAGCAGGTAAAAGCAATCTATCCTGTTTTTCCCTTCTACAAAATGACGCCACAAGACGCGGTGAAAAGTGTACAAACACACATTTTTCAAAAGTTCCCTAAAAACAAATATTATAAAAGGTGGTTTCGATCTTCAACACGCTACCGAAATCCGCAGAGAAAACGTACGGATGAGAAATCTTCGTTATTTTTATAGCCTTTCCTTTTCTTTCTCCCAAAGAGATATTCGATTTCTGAAAGCGTTTTGCACTCAGGGGAGACATGCCCAGTCAAACATCAATCTACAGGAATGCAGCATTTGGGAAAAATGAAACGTTTCACTCAGATTCGATTCAAACTATGAATGTTTGCGTGTCGGTAGTAAGGAAATATCCATAAAATATCATACAGGATTAGTCAAGATAAATGCTGCTAATCCCTTCAGTAACCAGAAGTTGGATTACTTACTTCCATCCCCCCTCCCCCAACGCATTCTTGTACAATTTCTTAACTTCCCTATGCCTTGCTCCTTTCTCTTATATTATGCTATCGATCCATTTTCACTGCCTTACACAATTCCATATTTTTCATACGCACTCTTTCCTACGTTTATATCTCCACTCCAAGATTATATCCATACGGTGGTGATCTACACTATCGCGTGTTCCTCATCAAAAACGTTGAACTATTTTCATTTAAACCTTACAGCTTGTTTGATAATTTATATACGCCATTACGATGTACATATTGCAAATTTTCAGACAATTCCATTAGATCTTTTTGGAGTGGGTACAGTTTTCTGACACAATGTATTAGTGGAAATGGAACATGGGAGAATCCAATATTCTAATGTGCAACTACAGTACATTGCATATTTCGATAAAATACGTATGCATTTCTGAGGAACGTGTTGTTACCAGATAGTGGACAACAGAAAATGGTTGAATACAATTATCCCTGAATTTCAAAATGTTTCCGATTTGACCGTTTTCCAATATATCAAAGTTAAACCATCTTGACAATAACTTTAGAATATATGAACACTCTTCTGACAAAATACCTCCAGGGGAATTCACTATGAAGACCCCTAGATGTATTTTTTTAAAAACCTTTAGTTCCACTCAAAACTTAACTAATCATTTTATTACATAAACTACCATAGGATTAATCAATCGGATTAATACTAAACTGGATAAACATATAATTTAAAATCGATCTATCCCTACTCTTAAAACATTTCATCGATGTACCTGAATTAAAGATTAAATGGCTTAGTCATAAATCCGTAGCGACTTCCAATATATCAAAGTTGCGTCAGTTTACCATTTCAATTTTTCCTTGTGTTTACCCAATTTAAGATAAACTATTCAAAACAAAATAAAACATTTGCCTCCCAAACTCAATCTTTGCAAACTTCTACACAATCCTTTAAGGCAAAATATTGTTTGTTGTTTTGTGTTTTGGCCAAAGTACTCAATACTATGAGGATTCAGTGTATTCTGTCCATAAAATAAACGGGTCCTGTGCGAAATTCAACGCAAGAAAATCAGTGGCATATTATCATGACCTTGAGCCTTGTTGCAACGTTTTATATTCCCCCGAAGTAAATTTCTTTCCTTCTGGGGAGGAGGGGAACCCATGAGCTCAGCACATCTGCACCACAAGTTAATATAGCACTGAAGAGAACCAATAATCCTCACAATTCTAATCAGTATTTGAACTGGAGTGGAATTCAGTTAATAAGTTCTTTTTTAAATAAATTTATTATCAATTTTTTTAAGTTTGCCAAACATTGGCATTCCAGTTGTTAATAATGATATCGCTGTTGTTAATAATCCAGTTGTTAATAATGACAGCGCTCAAACTTAAATTGCAATTTAAGTTTGAGCGCTGTTTCTAATCGCTCAATAATCCACTCCAAGTGACAGTTTAACAATTGGGTCAAAATAACTGTCCAGCACAGTCCTGAAAGATCAATGTTTAAAATCTTTAGCTTGTGTACTTCAAATAGGCCTCTGGGGTTGGGTATATTCATACTATGATTTTTTTTAGCGTTTCTCACCAACCATTGAAGTAAAAACGAAAACCTAAATCTTAAAAAGCTTTATATTTAAATTTACAATAAATACCTAAATCTTAAAAAGCTTTATATTTAAATTTACAATAAATTTAAAAGAAGGCAGAAGCCTTTGAAAGCTTCAGTTATTTTAGCGCTTTTAATCTAGTATATTTTATTACATTTTAATTCAGTATTTTATTATCATTTTATTTGTACATTCACTGTAAACTACATTTGTTTTATTATATCTTAATTCAGTATTTTATTTTATTATCAGTAACATTTTATTTTATTATCAGTAACATTTTATTTGTATAATCACATTTATTTTGTTTGATCTACTGTAAATTTATTGTAAATTTAAATATAAAGCTTTTTAAGATTTAGGTTTTCGTTTTTACTTCAATGGTTGGTGAGAAACGCTAAAAAAAAAAAAAAAATCATAGTTTAGCTTGTGTATACTACTTATTTCTGAATACGAAGAAGAAGCAAGTCCTGTATTCGAAGGTGATGGGGACATTATCAATAAAGACACCGTACAATGTGAAAGATCTGGACATTCTTTTTAATAAATTTCGAAGAATTATTTTCCATTGATTCCTTACTTTGTCAGTAGATGGCGGTATTGTATATCAAAAATATACATTAAGATCCCGTTTAAGCTAAATGTACCTGAATGGACTGATTAATCCCTTATTTTCTTTCTCTTTATTTACTCGTAACACAAAGCAATGCATCTAAAGCAAAACGGACATACAGACGCACATAAGAAACATAATGAAGTTAATTTTGTCCCGATGAATACTAAGACGTGACCTATACGTGATACAGAAGATCAATATACCCGTTTCTAACGGCTCCCTATTGTAAGTATTGCAATTAATCTTGCTGGAAAATGAAAGATCACCATAGCAACAGTAATGATGTGGAATGTACCACTTCAAACGTGGTTTATTATATTCCTATAGAAGGTTTCGTCTTTGCCTTCGAGAACGATCGAGTTTAATCAGAACATGAATGGAGTAATACATGTTTAAAATATTGTCAGAAGTCTAAACTATAAGATAATCTCAGTATCGTTATACAGGATGGTCCTGAAAACGATAGCCAAACATCAGAAGGTTGTTAATTGTGGTTTTGTTGGAACGTTACACGAATATGAACAGTATACTATTCTCAAGCATGATACTATGTGCATTTAAATTTGTCCAGCGTGGTTGTTGCTGAAATTACATTTTAGTTATGTCAGATCTGTTTAACTAATGGACTATATTAAGGGAATAATGGGGATTCGAATGCGGTTTTCGAAAGGCCCGATTTCTCATCCCATCTCCTAATTTACACTGCCTGGCCACTTTATTAGGACCATGGAAGCATCCACGAACAGATGCAAATGGAGACGAAAATAAGATGACGGAACAAGGTGCTTGACGTGTGAAGTGGATTATCAAGTGTAACCACTACTAAACGACAAACAATTAACCTTTTAATGCGGGATCATCACGAGACATCTCCGCAAAATGTGAACAACTTTACAAAGATTTCACTACGAGAGTAGAGAACCATCATGGAAGACACTGGCGGGGAAATACGATTGGTTGTTGCTAGGACGCAAAGGATGAACACAAAGGCGCTTGCAGGCAAGACATGTTATCCAATACCGATGGAAAAAACCACACAAGTTACTGGAACCATCTTGTTGGAGAAGATATCCTCTCAAACAAGATAGTAATAGGGTGGGGATAGTTTTGTGGCATGCCCTTGGATCCCAGATCATTGCGAATAAAGCACATCTGGCAACGTTGCAATACTTACAGGGATACTTTCAAGACTGCAATGCAACCAACTACAGCCCTCAAATGTGTGAAAGAGTGGTTTGAGAAACACTCTAAAACACTAGAAGACCTCAAGCATCTGTTCTTGGCCAGCTCTTTCTCCGTGTCTCAATACCACTAAGTATTTGTGGAATGAACTGTAAAGTCGTGAACATAATCTTCTGTCCCACATCTCTCTCTCTCTCTCTCTCTCTCTCTCTCTCTCTCTCTCTCTCTCTCTCTCTCTCTCTCTCTCTCTCTCGTCTCTCATCTCTCTCTCTCTCTCTCTCTCTCTCTCTCTCTCCAGGAAGCAAGAGCAACTTTGTTACATGAATGATCTAATACTTCTTGTGTCACTTTTCAACTACTTGTTGACGTAATGCCACGTCATATGGGAGTAGTGATTCGCCTAACTGTCGTCCAAAGCGTTATTAGCTCATTAACCTAATTAGTGGTCAAGTTTTTGAATAGTTTTAAAACTTTATAAAAGAAACTAACATCTAAAATATCATCTAACTTCTAAAACCTACATTCTGAAAACGCGCACATCTTGTTTTAATAAATATTTCTTATTTAGATTTTCTTAAGAGTTGACAGCGAACCCCTTGATACAATTAAATACTTGGAGGTTCTGTGGGTGCACAGACAAACTATTTTCACTATTCAAGATTTTGTAATTAGCAGATACGTTCTAAGATTATCCTTATTGCTTTCTTCTCTCATATGCAAGCTTTTTCTCTTATCTTGTAATCGATTACTTTCATTTTCTGCAAGTTTATTATTTCAGTTAATCACTTCGAAAATCCAGAAAATAAATACAGCATTCAGCTTTCATTGCTCCTTCAGTTGTATAGAACATAAAATCCTTAAGGTTTTAACTCAAATATCCGCACCGATCGTTGCATAACGTCTGGTGTTAAGTTAAGAAATGACTGATTAGACAACTGCCTCCTCGCACTAAAGAAAGTCTTTATGTTCCCTCTCAAGTAAATATTTCTCTTTCGGGAAATTCTATTCAAAAGGAGGAGTCTAGCCATGTAGCTGGAGAATTCTTTCACAAGGACAATACTATTAAATAAATAGAAAAAATACCTCGATGAGCTAGGCTAACCCAGACGAGGAAAGTCATTTCGCATACCGAATGCGGCTTTATACTTATTTGTAGATGCTGCTGAAAAGGTTGTTTAGAAACTTCTACTTTCTCCTATTAGCGATGTCCTGGCCAACATCTGCATCTTATACATTAACGACAATGCTGTTTCGCCATCATAAACCTGGCCAACATTACAATGGAGTCGTCGTTGTAACTGAATAGTATCAAAGATACAGTATGTAGGCTACCATTTGAACATTTATTTGAATTTGAGCGCCATTCCAGAGATCCAAATTATCTTCATACAGCGAAGTCTGTGGTGGCTGATTTTTGGCAGTCTTGAGTTCTTCATCTAAGAAATGAAATACCACTGCATAGGCCATAATTAATAGCTTATTAACAGAAACATCTTACATCGTAATGGATTCAAACTTCAACAGCTTATGTGAAAGTTTAAAATGTGGCCAAGTAAGTCCTTGATTTATCTCTCCCAACTTCTTTTTCCCAAAAATAAAATCCGCGAAAGATTTGATGGTGCAGAGCAATATCACAAAATTTTCGGCCACGGACCAGTGGCCTTAGAAATCAAAATATTTTGTTTTATTTTTCCCAGTTCAGATTGCATCCTGATGTCAGTTTCTGGTGTTGATTACTTGGTCTTGGACGGCGAGCATGAATCCTTCGGTCTCACGCAGATTAAAAAACAAAATAAAAAAGCTGTTTGACTATATGCACTCCTCTGGATACAATGATTTTCGCACTAATGAAAGAAAATTAATATGCAATAATACTATATCATATAATCATTTCAATTTGATCCGTATTTATCCTTTGTGATCACTGTGATTATCCTGAACGAAATACAAACTATAGTTGTCAACACAGTACCATCCGAAATTAGTAACCTGACTATCTCCTGGTGGAATTTCTCTCATTGCTTTTCACATCGCCCAAATAAATTGAGTCCAAAAAGCTGCAAGTAACGGAGCTTGATCGACATCTCACTTGTCAGCAATTTCAAATCAACTTTTCAACTAGTCCATTGTAATTTTCTCTCTCAAATATTACGAAGAAAGTCATTCACTGCAAGGCGGAATGACTGTAAGGCATTTCGCTGAGCATCAGTCATTTTGTTCTCGAGTTCTTGCGAAGTCAACATCTGCTTAACTTGTGGACCATTAAATATGCCAGTTTGATTTATGCATTAGAAAATTTTGGAAATATATTGCAGAAACCACTTCAAGTTGATATGAACTGGTAGAAACAAAAACGGTTTCACGGGAACGTTTCCATTTACTACATTGTGTGCGTCAGGCTGCAGTTCAATTCCAGCAGATCATTTTCTTCTCCTATAGTAGTGATCGAATTCTCTGATGTCATAAAGGCAAAGAAAACAAGGGAATTTAGTGAACCCGATTTCAAAATGCACAAGAAACTCCAGAAGTCCCTACAAGACGTCATATTTATACAATTCTCACATTACTTTCTCTAACACGTTTCATACTTCCATAATGTTCTTTAATATGAACAGAGTGAGTAATAGCAATCAACAGGATGTACACTCAGTGATCACGGAATTATGACTACCCCATCCGCAATAGACTATGCTTCACAACCGCAGTATATAAAGCCGAAAAGCTTCCTATGCTAGAGCAGTGATAATATGCACCTGGTCGTGCAAGTCAAAGTGATAAAGTAGCTGGTATGGGACGCAGTAAAGATATCACGGAGTTTCAAAAGGGCATGATTGTGAAAGTTCGTGAGTTGGATGCCTCCGTATCGGAAACCGTACGTCTTGTCGGTTGCTCACAGCCCATTGTGGTTGAGGTGTACAAAGAATGGTGTCGAACGTGTCAAACCACTTCCCGCCAACAGAACTGTGAAGGATTAGGCAAAGGGGATGTTCGTGGTGAGCGAAGGTGTAAAGCTTGTACGGGCTCAAAGGCAGTTTCCTTCAATATACAGAGCCAGTACAACATGAAGAATGCAAGAACAATGTCCCAAATGAGGCCCAAAATAGATAAAATTCAGGAAAAGTGCGATAAACTGCACACTCATAGGTATGGGGTTTCCACAGCAGACGACCCAAGGAACACCCTCTCATCACCCCTGAACATTCGATGGCGAATTCTGTGGTATCAGCAACACGCTAGTTGGACACTGGAGGACTGAAAACGAGTGTGCTGGTCGGATGAGTCCAAAAACCTGGCAACACGCCGATTGACGTTTTCTTGTGTGACGCAAGCAACACAAGTCTGTGGACCCATCGTATATGGTGCTCACTATCCAGGCAGGTAGCGGTGGTTACTTAATATGGGCATCTTTTGCTGGCTAGAACCCCTGCTGCGTATGGACCAACGTTTCACTGGTGGAGTCTACCGGCAGCTCTTAGGAGACCATGTGAACTCTGTCATGTTACATTTTTCTCCAGACAGAAACCGGATCTTCCAAGACGATAATGCGCCGTGTCATCGAGCCCGCACTGTACACGAGTGGTTCGAGAAAGACAGTGAAGATATCACCCATCTTGATTGGCCTCATAATTCGCTTGCCCTTAATTCAATTGAACACCTGTGGGATGTTTTAGAACGGGAACTGATGCGTGTGGACACGCAACCGCCATCTATTCCGACACTGTGGTGGAAAGCCTGTACGCAGCAGGTCCGTACGGACATCTTCAGATATCTAGTGGATTCAATGCTTAGGCAAATAGCGGCTGTTATCCCTGTTAATGGTAGCCGAACACGGTATTACATAGGTGGTCAAAATTCAGTGATAAAATTTTGAAAGCTGTTTTGTTTCACAATGGGAATATACACTCGGTGATCACAGTATATATTCCCATTGTGAAACAAAACAGCTTTCAAAATTTTACCTGAACTATTTTTATAAAAATACGCCACTCTTCTGGATTCTTTTATACCAATGACATCTTCGTAAACGCTAAACAAATCAGAAAAACAGACAAGAAAGTGTAAAAGCTACATAACTGACGTCTTTTTCTGTATGTGGAAATGTGCTGAGATCCAGTAGATAGATTACCTTCTTTTAAACGGGATGCCAAGGATTCCGCGTTGGATTTCGTTAGACCAAAGTACCTCACTGAGTCATTCAATTCTTTCTGATTAGGGAAATGTGGCAATTTACTTGAACATTCTGAAGACTTATCTTGAAGGTGTATTTGGAATTTGCAGGTGTTTAATATGTGACACTGGGGGCAACAGAGAATGATACGTTGACTTTATAAACTTTGATATGTAATCCATATAAAAATAGCAGTCGTCATAATGGTCTGTGAGCTCTCTACATTTCAGATATAGCAACAAGTTTGTTTGTTTGTTTTATTTGGTTTTTAGGAGCATTAGCAACTAAGGCCATATTTCTCCGGGATATGCGGTGGTCATTCCCTGACCTTTCCGCATCCTCCATATTTGGTGGTGTATAGCAACAAGTACACTTACGACTACCACCAAACCATCCCTCTGACGTTAACCTGCAACTATAGTAGAAATCAAGTGCTCACAACTTGTCTTGCTCGTCCATAGCGATTCCAAAATACCCTTCATATGTACTGCAAAACTTGGTGCCACTTGCTGGTGGAATCTGTGCAAGTACCTGAATATTGAATTTACAATAATTATAATAATATTTTCTTTGATAAAACTTTATTCGTATTCTAGCAACAATCTAGCAACTAGAACAACTATTGGGGACTCACCACGCCTTAAGACCAGTACAATTACATCTACTCTTGGTATATCTTTACAGAGAAACGTGAAACTTGTATTTTTGTTGATTACCCCCTAATCATACAGGCATGAGTGCAGTCAAGGAAACTTTTAGACCTTTTGATGGTGCAGCTTTCTTTGGTTATTAACATTGCAGCAACGTCATTATGACAGTAAAATCGCCATTAGTTCTACACATACAACGATCCATGGAAGAAAATGGGAATTAAAACAGAAAAATTGAAAGCAACAAGGAGCGAAAACTTATGCCAGAATCCCGAAAAAAATACTCGAATAAAACAATATTCTACACTTTTGTCTTGTACAATTATTAAAGTTTGAAGAGGTTATAAATCGATTTTAATTGTAAATATGCCCAGTAATAAAGGTTATAATATATCCATTTTGCCTTATAGAAGTGGCCCTGCTTTTAAAGCCATGTAGCTGCCTATTATTTTGTAAAAATTAAATAAAAAAACAGAAATAAGAGCGTTGTAACAGTGTTTAAGTACTTAGTAAATAACAAGCAGTGAAGAAATTCATCTGGCTTTGCTACATCCAGATAAAGGTATTGATGTATGGCAACTTTCAGTCTTAAGAAGCAGGTATTCTAGGCGTTTTAGATGTTTCAGTCTTAAGAAGCATGTATTCTAGGTGAAAGGTAGGAGGTATTCATCTGGCAAAGCCAAATGAATACCTCCTACCTTTCACCTAGACTTCTTATTCCTATCAACGTGTGTATGGATACAAAAATTTGTCTCAATTTCACCAAAAACCTGTGCAATAGATCCAATACAGGCAATAGCGACTTGGATTTATATGGTCCCTACGAGCAACCATAGTTGTTGACCGATGTATCATTGATACAATAATTCGTACAAATCGTAATAATATGAACCAAATATAATCCAAACGTGGTTTTGTCTAAATTCAAATCTGTCACTGAGAGGGGAAATTTCTAACATCATCTTGAGTCGAAACTGAGTTAGCCAACCTCAGCCGGTCGGCAAAGGGTGTTTCTGGAAGTATTCCAGTGTTTTTTCATCCCGAAAATCGGCCTATGAGCTTGTACAAACATACGATTAATATCAACAAAAATTGAGAATTACAACTACGACATTTTCAAATTTATTTTTAAAAAACAACAAAAGTACAAACATAGAATTGTTTCGCACAATTTGGAAAAAAAAATGGCCTTTTTAATTTATTAAAAAAAACTATTATTCACACATCGCCGAGTTCGCATTTTAAAAAATTTTCGAGTAGATCAACAGTCATGTCAAATTACGTTTTTAGCAATCCTTTAAAGTTATTTATTTTTCTGCAGGAAGTAGCACACAAAAATTGTTCTTTAGAATGCAATTAATATGTTTACTTAGAGATAGTTGAGTAAATCAAAACGATTCTATCAAGCTAGATATTTCCTACTGTTGATATCGTGAATATAAATACAAAAATTGTCCTTTATTAAAAAGCTTGCCATTACGTCATCAAGCAGTGGTGCCATTTCTCAAGGTTAGTCCCTATCACGTTTACCAAGGATAAAGACAGTGGTCTTTAGACAAACACGATGCGTCTAGCAGAAGCAAGAAAGTATGAAAATACTTTGATTACATCCATATTTTCATACCTATTAGGATTTTGGATTATAAAGTTTACATGGAGTGTAATGTTGAGAATAGGTTTGTGCGTTGTGCGACATTGTGTCCTACTGAAAGTAATCTCTATCTGTGTAAGGAAGGTTAGCTTAATACCACGTTTAGGTCTGTCGGCCATGTGCTGCTTCCTACAAAGAGGTAAGTGCGTCTCCACGTGTTTTTATACATAAACAGAGTAGCGAAACAAAACAATCAAATATCAAAGGTTGTTTATGTTTTAATCAATCAAAATTTATACTTAATACGCATATGGTTAAATTATTTGCCTTCTATTAATATAAATGGTTGATGAATCCTGTATTTAAAATTTTGTAACGTTCACCTTTTTCCTGAATGATGACTGCAACTTTCATACAACCGTTCCAAAGGTTAGTGGCCTTTCATCGGTGGGCATCCATCAGCGCAGTCCCTGACAACCTCACTTAGGATTCGAATGTAGTGAAACTTGGTTTAGTTTTCTCCACTTATAACGCGGAAGCGATATAAACATATTAGGTCAGTAATTTTTATTTCAGTTTATTTTTTTTTTCGTAAAAACCACTAAGCAGTTACCCACTGTAATGTAGGATGATTTAATTAATTGGAAATTACATTTACATTGATGATCAATTAAAGATTTTGTTACAAAGAATACACTGGAATTAATAAAACAAACTGTTGCCCAAAATCGAAATGTTACATAAAAATGAAGAAAAAAACCGAGGAGTTTAATAATCGATCAAAGAATGTTCCACAAATTATGGGGCCAATTAAATTTGAACTTTGAAATCTTCAATAAACAATTCATTTATTTCTCTTTCCAATTCCGATATCGTTAGCAATATCTACATCTGGGAGTGAAACATATAATTAGGCAGCTGAGTGGTCAGATCTTGTCTTTATCAAAAGCTCTCTGGAATTCGTTGATTAGCGAAGAAGTTCAATGAAGAGTTTGTTGGTCATCGTTGTAGCTCTGTGGATAAAGCAACTTTTCGTGGCTTCCAAATACAACTTCTTCGCGCAGGAAGATTTCTACGTGACCTGTAATTAATTTTTGGGGCAGTTTTGTGTCATGAATATTTCTTCATTCCCCTAATGGTTGAAACTTTAAATATCTGCAAATCCAGATATAGTATTGTGTGTGGTAGAACCGGTCTCTGATTTTTGATATACCTGAGGAATTCTTTCGTTGATTTTTCCAGAATTGTAAGGCAAACTTAACCTTCGAAAGAAATGCAATCTCAGGGGCGTCCTTTACAAAAACAGATAAAATGCTGAAGATCGCAGGGCGCCTCGGTTGTCGCGACAAGTAGAATTGCTGGCTGCTAGACCAGTTCCTTACCACTAATTATGCATTTTTCGATAAAGAATTTAATTTTTTGTTATCAACGCTATTTACAGTTTTTTTAGATTTAATAATTAAATACGAAAACCCAACACTTATTATGTAATGCTAATAACGTTATCTCGTTGGCTTTATCTCCAAATAGTTGAGACAAGGTCAATAATAAATACACTGTAACTAAGAATAATGAGAAATATTTAGGATGAATTCAAGATCTTACTAGTAGTGCCGTACCATAAGCTGAATTCATAATCAGCACACGGAGGCTTACCTCCTACTAACAAATATCTGTGGGTTATGAAACCAAATCCAATCCTCAACCTTGCTATAACTATCTCTTCTCTTTAACTTGGTTGAAAACAGGAATTCCATATAGGCAAGTTAGACTTTACGCTGCACACTTTATTACATGTCTGGTTTCCAAAATTTAGCCTATACTTGTCTACTCCTTTCTCTGAAAGCTGATCTTTGACCTGTAAAAGGAGAAACTGAAAACTATTTCTTCTTCATTAGGGCTTTTTGCAGCTCGATCACAGGGTTCTGTTTCTTTCAAGAGCCTTTAATAGCCCACAAGCAGTCAGTATACATACTGGGACAGGGAAATTTTGGTGTCTTTCGATGCCGACCAAAGCTAATCTGATTGCATATAAAGCAGCAGTCAGTATACTAGAGATGATCAGAACAGTTTTCGAAACCTGAAAGGTTGGAAAGACGCTGTTGCATCTACTAAATGCTTAGTATTAAATCCATCGGTATATACCTGGTATCTATTATTATTTTCAGCACTATGAGAGTATCTATTGTAAGGTGAGCTTAAGATTATTATCTTATGTCCATGGAGGGCTCAGATGTTATACGTTTCACAGACATGCAGCTGTTATCAATTCCGCGTTCAACGAGGAGCTTTCGCAGTCTAATACCGGCTGATTCTCATTCGGTTTGGGGTATTATCTAATGCTCCACTTTGAATGGGTGTTTCCTGTAGCTCGTGTTTCTTATGCTCCGAATTTTCGAAGCATAAGATCCAAGAAGTAGTTTCTTTCGAATTTGAAGTAGAGGTTCCATTACTGCCGCATATAAATTATATACTGGAAATATTTGAAAAACTCCTAACACAATTCGAAATGCTTTATAATGGGTGGCATCCAATTTACAAAGCACACTTTGCCTGGCTGAAACAGAGTGGGGCACTGTAATCTAGTCGTGACCTAACATGAGATAGATGCAGCAGTGCATGTTTGACTGCACTCAGTGCATGGATGAAATAGACCTAGGCATATTTAATTTTTATAGATAAGATGTTCAGAGCTTTGATATATGTATTGTCTTTAATATTTAGCTTTAAACCCGAACCAGACTTAGGAAAGGAAAATTAACTGTTGGAAGTGGGACATTATTCAAGTATATGGTTGGATCCATTTACATAGTTTACAATTTACAGAAATGGATGATAGTCGACTTCTGGCTGATGTCCGAAATCAATTGCAGTTCATCCAAGTCTCAATTTTACTGACCGCCAATTGTTGTTGTCAGAGACAACTGCAATTGGCGGTCAGTAAAATTGAACAGGAAAAATTCTTAATGTAAACAAGTTCTCTATAAATATGGGGATTTCACTTCTAAAGCCAGATTCATAAAGATCTCGAAAGATTCTACCTCGCCATGGGTCAAGAACTTTTCAATATCAAGGTTTACCTTATATGCTTTTTTTCTAATGAAAACATCGCTAATCTTGGTTTCTACCTCAGCATATAATATCCAAAACGGATCAGTTTCTCTTAAAATCACATTGCCATGGTGACACCTGTTTCTCCAATGGTCAAATTAGTTTTTGGCACACTAGTCGCTCCAATATTTTATTTATAGAGCTTGTTAATGACATGGGAAGATAGTTCTTTTGAAGGACAACTGCATGTCTCCAAACAGACGGTTAGGTGGCTGAAAGAAAAAGTTTTGATTGATTGTGTAAGTATAACAGTGTGTTCAGGCTACTAGCAGCAAGAAGATTTCGCACTCTAATTTCGACTGGCCAACTGTCATTCGGTTTGTGGTTGTATTTAATACAACATTTTGAATGGGTCGTTACTATGGCTCTTAAGCTCCGAATTTTCCAAGCATAAGAACCAAGAAGTAGTGTCAAGAGCACCTCCAAGAGGTAGAAAGACGTTTCACAATTGTATAATAATCTAATCTCCATCCTGACCTGAAGAAGTGTTTATAACTGCATCTAAAGTCTGGGCACGTTCACCATCTTGAAATGGTCTGTTTTATGACGAGTCTTTTCCTAATTGTAAAATTCAGTTTCAACCCTTCCCCTTTCCTCTTGAAATGTTGTAGAACACGAAAAAATGGCAGATGTATTAAAAGGCTTCTGATAGTGTTAGCAATTTCATTTTTTATTTTAAAAATATCTTGATTTATACCACCCTCTTCAGACATTCTGAAGAGGGTGGTATAAATCATGGAGGAATCAAATTTGACTCTTATTGATATGTTCTATGATTGTGGAACCAGTAGGTACCATAATTTAAGGTACAGTTGATTCCATGGAAATTTCCTTTTTGTCCTGGATGAGAACTTATCCCCGCCATGCGGAAGCAGGAATAATGTCATCATTAGAATAAACACATAAATGAGAAGTTAATTATCCTTCGAGTCTCTCTCTCTCTCTCTCTCTCAAGAAAGAGAAACTTAATGGAGCTTGGAGAAACGAAGCAGATAACGCACTGAAAAATCACCGTTACTAGATTCACTTGGCACCGGGAGCCAGTAATGACTCCAAAGTCAACTGCATATGAAATATATATATTTTAAGGACAATGACACTAAATTAGTTCATTTCCCAGTTTAAGCAGCTACTGAATGTTAACTAAACACTTAAGTGGAATATGTTGAGCTACGGTCCACACTGCAGAACCCATGCCACCTCTGTCTGCATCCTTACTCATATCCTTCTCCTACAGCAACTCTAATATTTGAATAACCAATCATATGCATGTAATGTGCTGTTATTTTTCTAATAATTTTTAGAACAATTTAAATTGTTTTCATTAATTTTATCCAGGAATTATTTAAATGAAATACACGAAAGTCCATCTGCAGTGCCAATGTGAAGGATAACATATTCTCAAAGTCTATTAGTCATACGTTTATGGATAATTTGAGCGAATTCAAAGGTCGATACAAGTTGAATTAGCTCTTCAGTCAATCAGCACTCCCAAAAAATTGTTTATCCTTGAATGGTGCAATGCGATTTTGCATTTAACTGCAAATGCCAATTTCTGTACTCTTTCCTATAATACAAATACTTCTGTCAGTCGCTCTTCTGGTGTTCCCTCCTCCCCATAACTCATGAGTTGCAGGAGAGGCATGCAATCTAGAATTGTCTGTCCTCTTAAAATTCTGAAGAGGGTGGTAATGAGTTGCTGAATACTTTAATCTTCCATCGCCGAAACAACTATTAACAATGCCGGATGTCTTAAGTGATTCTACTGCTGAGATAATTAACTCGATAAGTATCATCACATTTGCTTCATTAAACCGTCGGCTATATTATGAAATTATAGGAAGTTTCATTTCTAAATCATTTGGCGGCACAGTATAAGGCCCTGTGTGAGTGCCCCAAAATTCCATGACTGAATTGCATCAGGAAATTCTCATTAAATTACGAGATGCAATGTGAATGTTTTCTATGTATGAATTAAAAACGATATCCTATGCGAACCCTTATGCTTTTGCTCAAGTTCTACAGTGGGTGTTATATTTTAAGCACATTGATTTCTTTATAACTTTTATGGCCAGCTTTTAATCAAAGTTGGCGAGCACGGTACCTAGCTTTCCAATGTCGAGCGATCGCAGTGCGATTGTCCTTCCCGGGGAAGTGTCTCGCATGTTAACACTGAAAGGACAGGATTCATGGGGTACCTGGTTCCTAGGCAACACGACGCTGCCACCCCTCTCGCTAGTGGAGGAACCCAACCGTTTGGCAGGTATATAGGTACGCTACATTCACGTAGACGGTAATTCGATGTCAGTATGGATAAACGTCGTGAGTTAATCGACTTCGAAATAGGGATGATAGTGGGTGCCGACGCATGGGTCACTATCGCAGAGGTGGTGGACATGTAAGGGTGGCACCTAGAACGTTTGTTCAACTCCGCCTCGTATCTCTGTGAAGAACGGTATCACTGCAAACGGGCCAGATATGTGTGTGACGTAGGTTTGTGTGTGTGTTCTGTTCTGGCCTCTTGGCTACCCAGAAGCATCAGTCACCTGGATAGATGATTTTGGGTACTCGTCCACACCACGGAAGGTGGGCCAGTCCCAGCAAAACACGTACTGTCTCAAGAGAGAGACTCTTGAAGGTGGGCCAGATTCCTCTAGGACCATTCCAGAGGGAGGAGGAAAAAGAAAGAGCGAAAAAAAAAAAAACCTCCGTTAGGAAAAAAAAAAAAAAAAAAATATATATATATATATATATATATATATATATATATATATATATATATATATATATATATATATATATATAAATAATAATAATGAAATAAATTGGTTGCATTAGGGTGGCAACTCAAGGCAGAGCGCATGAAAAAAAAAAAAAAAAATGGTGGTACAGAAATTGCACTATCCGGTATTTCAGGAATAACATCTCATCGTGGACAGCGCTGTGGGCGGAGAAAGGTGGTGGATGAACGTGGTCGTCGACGTCTGTCTCGCATTGTTTCAGCCAGCCGGAGAGCCACAGTGGCACAAATCACTGCCGACTTCAACGGGGGAGGTACCAGAAACATCTCCATCAAGACAGGCAAGCAATCATTAGCCGCAATAGGTTATGGGAGCCGCCGACCCACCAGAGTCCCATTGCTCACCACTACACAGGACTCTAAGCCTCAACTGGGCGAAAGAACATCGGCACGAACTTTGAATGATTGGAGACGCATCTCCTGGTCCGATGAGTCCCCTTTTCAGTTAATTCGAGCGGACGGGAGGTTACGTATCTGGCAGAAACCGCACGAAGCTATGCACCCGTCATGTCAACAAGGAACTGTTCAGGCAGGTGGACGGTCGGTAATGGTCTGGTCTGTGGACGGTTGGTAATGGCCAGTTGAACACACGTTGGGAACTCTGGTACGTCTAAACGACGGTGACTTGCCATCCTGAGTACTGGAAATGTGGCTTTCCCACTGAAAACTGAAGTGATGTGGTCGCAACCGTGTTTTTATAAGAATGAATAATTTGCGGCTTTATAAGGTGGTAGACCGATTTCCAAAGGATTGGAATTTGCATGCCAGGATGCCTATTATATCAAATATGCACCTTCTGCGACACTTCACAATAAAACATTCACGAAAAACATTTTGATCTGTTAATTTTATTGAGCAGTGTAGCACAGACTTCTGTAAATTGACCTCAACTATCACTAATACAACTTAAATTCTTTTGGTCAGGGATTACGAAATGAGGAGAATATTCAGATTTTATACTCAATATTGATTAATTGCTGACATCATTCTTTATCTTTAAGGGGATACAGAAAAAAATATATTTGAGAATTACCAACTAAGGCCCTCCCATCCTTAAAAAACATGTTTTTCGAGTCCTTATTGTTTGAATTATGCTGAAAACACCATTTCATTCAAGAATAAATCAATTTTATATCACAATTAAGATTTAAGTGAAAATTAGAATATTAATTTTCCAATTCCCTCATATTTGGTCTTGCATTGTTAAGAAGTATTAGAACATTGCTATATCTTACTCGTATTACCGCATTTTAACTACACCACTTGCTTTCCAAATACACAAAGAGGAAACACTTGGGATATCCGTACAAGCAGCAGGTTTAAAAATATATTAATACACTAGCAGTTCTTTGATTAAAGTATAGAATTCCAGCCATATTGGAAAGTGGCTAGGAGAACTTGCAATTTCTATTATATCTACACCTCCAATGCTCTTTGACTTGAAATTTTCTGAAGTTAGGAAAATTGCCGAACCGTGAGAAATGCGTGTCCTCGTACAATTCACAGTAAGCACCCTAAAATGTCTGGGAGCAGTGGAAACACTCCACTGTCACTTTAGCTGACAATGTACAACCATGCCCATGCGATGGCAACACAAGAAGTCGGATAGCCTTTTGTGACTCTTATAAAACTGATTTATGTCCATCCACTAAAAATCACTTTCGTTGGTCCATTCTGATATTGATTTCAGTACCGGGGAGTTGTGAAGTTCGCGCGTAGTGTAGCGAGAGACACGTGGAACACTGCCAAGTTTCTCTTAAGATAAATGGTGCGCAATAACCTTGTTTAGGGTCACGCCATGACAACGGTACCACAGCAGAAGTGAATGCAGGTCAGATGTGTCTTTAGATTGCAGATTTGCTAAATCGCTTGTGCAAGCCGGATTTGTCCCTGCAGAGATAATTGACTTTAATCTGTTTGTTGATTCATAAACAGTTAACGTCCTTTCTGACATGTACGCGCGTGTAACTATTTATACATACTTGTAATCGAAATGAAAAATTGGGTCTTCCGATATTAAACTATTTGTTATCGCCATAAAACGGCTTATTCCTTTTCACGAACAAAGTTTCAAAAACCTATTCGAAAGGTAAATTATGAACCAGTTTAATAACTAAAGTTTTAGTTCCATCCTCGTCAAGGTTGTACTTGTAGATTTTAGGATTTTTCGGTGCACTACCCAATTCCTTTAATATATATATAATGCATATCCGTCATTTCCATTCATGACTATAGCATAAAAATCTTAGTTTTCTGCTCCCGGAACCATTTTCAAACGATCCGTACCTTGTGATGTGCCACATCATCCTGGAGGTAACTGTTACCAGATGGATAAGCCAAGACACTTCCACTATCAGCCTGCAGTGTTGACACCTGGCTCAATGAATCCATTGATTTCTGCTGCTCTCGTTATACTTGATTCCTGTAGTTAGCACGGAACAACCGCAGATCCCATGTTTGTATTGCACAACTGAAGTGACAACTGGAATGCCGTGGAGGATTAATACAGTGAATATAATCAATATCTTACCCACATTGGGTGGAAAATGGCCCAAGATTGAATCCCATCGATGACGATAGGAATTTCCAATGACTTTGTTTCGACAATGTAGCTGAGTTAGTCGGTCTCAAGGCAAGATTGTATTTTTTTAGCGCAAACACGGGTTTTTCGTTCGGTAGACCGGCAAATCTGTTGTAGAATACACGCAATTACTGACGCTTCATAACCTCAGTTTGGCACTTACAACACACACAACTGAAAACGGGGTATCTCGGAGCAGGAAACCTTTTTCCACTCTTCAAATGTACAGTGTAGCTTCAGATGTCCTATGCCCAAAGGACATCTACTTTCCTTTAATCGATCGTGTTCCGTCCACTGAGAACGTTGCTTTACATAGCCTGGTACGGGCACATTTTACTATTTCTGAGGAAGCAGTCGATTCCTTTGATGAGACAGGTGGCCTGTCTCATCTAAGCAAAACTAGTCACTCAGTATACATATGTACACTTCACTACCAATCTATTAGAGAATCCAGCATTCTGATGTCTGCAGTACTACCATCATATGCGCACCAAATCAGCAGTAACCTTTAAAAAAAAAAGCTGCAGTGTCTTTGTATAGTCATTGAAAGCGTTCCATCGAAAAGATAGATATCAGCAACCTTACCAGAGGAATGACCATACATGCTCGTACAATAGGGCATTGTTATGAAAGCAGTGTAGCTGGATCTATGTATGGACTTGTTCATCTCGCTGCTATACTGAAGACAATGTCTTCATTCTAGCAGCGAGATGAACAAGTCCGACTGGAATAAGATACCTTGTAGCGAAGACACAAGCCAGGTATTCAAAAATTAAATGGCAATGTTGCAAGCAATCACTCAAATTGTGCAACTTCAACCACAACTATGGAAAATTGATCTACAATGGGTTGTATGACAATCCACAAGATTCTCGTGTGCGAAGAAAACAAACGAATCCGTTCAGAGTATCACGAAGGTCGAAGGTACACTAGAAGCATGATGTGGTTGTTCATACTGCGTAGCAATGATGGTCATATGAGAGTGTGGAGGTACCTACCCAAAATACTACCCTCCACGTTGACTACTGGTATTCTTGTGTGGTAAGTTTTAGTGGTACGAAACGTGTCCTCATTATTCTGGAGGATGTATCTGTACATACTTGATGACCTGGTTCCTTCTATAATACTGACGGACCAATACGACGTCAGCCTCTTCAAAAACAATACCACAGCCATCAGGGCACGAAGTGTGCTGTAATTGTCCGAAAGAGCACTCCAATAATATGCGGCATTTGCCGTGAGTCGCACAATCGCTGGAAATGAATTCCATCTAGAATGGAATTCAATTCCAATTCACTGTGGTATCATCGGGAAAGATATATATGAGAAGGTTCGGTAACCAACGAAACTCCTGGTAAAACTCAAATTTGAACATAAAAAACATCACAAATAAAAAAGGGTACACAAGAAAACTGAAGAGGGGCAGTACCAGAATTTTCTAAATGGGAAGCGACAACAGTTAAAGGGGAGTTCCGGGGAACCATAAACGTAAATCATCATGCAGCAGGGAAAAAAATCCACATTATTTTAATCATAAGGAGAGGACGTAATATTTTAATATATTTTAAGATTGCAATATTTACGATCGTAGTGTGAAAGGCACCCACCGATGAAAAGCCAACTAGATTTGAAACAGTGCCGTCTGGGTGTTAGCGTCCACTGACAATAAGTGACAATAGTCTTTTTTTTTTTTTTTTTGATTTGGTAGTTGTTGGCGCATCGGCTTCTGTGGCCATATTGCACCTCCCAAGGTTTTTGCAGTACTTTAATCAAAGCCCGAGGCGGGAATCGAACCCGCGACCTTTGGGTTGCCGGGCAGGTACTTTACCCACTCGGCTGGCCCGGTCGGCTGACAATAGTCTTCTCTATTAGTGAAGCGTTACTTATTCGAGGTAGTGCAATACATGGTAACTCGTTGTCAAGGATGAGCACAATTTTCTACATTCAGTTAAGCAAGAAAATTAAAAATTATCTTTAAAAGGAATATATACAGTACCGATATAAGAAAAGTACAGAAAAATAAAAATGTTACCAAAATCGAGACAACTTTACCCGTTAATTTTAAAATCGGGGGGGGGGGATTCATAACACGTAAGGCTTTAAAACAGCAGCAGGCTGCATCTATCCACCGGGTTGGGCAGCCCTGGGGTAGTATGACCGTGAGGATAAATGGTTTTAGTGCATTTCTGTTGTTTAGTATGACCACATCCGTGTGTAGAAGGTGGATTTGGTCATGGTGGCATAATTAAAGAAAAAACTGATCGAAATGTTATAGAAGGTGGACACTGATAGATACAAAAGACAAATCTTATCCACAAAAACAAATTTCTACAGATTTATTGATTGCAATCCAATAACCGAAAGAGGTCCGGGAGCTCTATATTCTATTTGTAATTCAATATGGAAAAGGACAAAAGGTAGCCAAGGGTTTGATATAAGAAGGAAGGGAGAAAACAAATCCGAAAATCTCGAAATGATTCGCTTGAATCCATGACAATAACAGCAGTCAACAGCTTAGTTTAAACAAGTACTCATTCACACTGTTGCTGACAACCTTTTAACACGAGTTCTTGGGATTAGACTCAACGAGTGGCTCCAATCCTTCCCATCCTCAACAAGAGAACACGTAAGATTTTATAAATAGCTTTACTTGAAGTTTCCACTTGGCTGTGGTGAAAGGAAAAGAAAATACGGTCTAAGCTTCAGATGGAAGAAAAAAGCAAAATAGATTTCAGGTATTTTTATACACACCGCGACATTTCCTTTCAACCCATCTAATAGCTGCCAGCTTGTAATCCATGGCTCATCTTTTTTCAGTACGATTTCTAATGGTAGTAAGCGTTAGGTATTAGGAGATAGCCGGTAGCTACTGACTTCTCTCGAATACAAAGTTACCAGGAAAGCGACTAAAGAAAGTTGTGTACACAGAGCAGCATAGACCTCTGGTGTAGTGAAAGCTCTTTTCAATTCGCCCTGAAAACTGAATGGGCGTTTCATTTAGATAAATTCTTATTCATTTATTTATAAAAAACTTAAGTTATCTTTGATATTTATTGCTTTCTTATGTTCGATATGTTTCGAAAAATAACTCTTTCCCCCAATTTTCAATACCACGAATATCTTTTTAGAAATTGAAGTAATGATGGTGAAAAGAAAAAAAAAAAAAAATGGTAGGAGAATAAGAAGAGCTGTAAACAGATAATTATGGAAGTACAAGGCTTCATTTATAAACTGCAAGATTTTGAATACTACACACTCAATTTATGATTAATACACTAATAAATAAATAAAAATCTTTATTGTTCTATAATGGTAAATTAACGCTGAAGCACAAAAGCATCCGAAAAACAAAAAAAAAAAAAAACATTTATAAAACTATTTGAGCGAGTCAAAAGGACATTTTATTTCTCCATTTGTTAAATATTCCATATTTCCTCTGTATCTTCAGGCTATTGCTGCTGCCAAACCAGTTTTAGATGATATAAAGACTAATATAATAAATTTGATAAATTCCCTACCTTTCATGTAATAACTGAACACACTCTCGCACGAATTTATTATTTAGCCTATTACAGTATTTTTTTCCTGCACATTGGTGATTTACACCATTAAAAAAATACATCTGGTTTCCGCCATACTTGGACATGATTTAAAAATAAAGCATGCTACATTATTTATGCGTAAATCAAAATATTAAATATCGGAGAAGCAGTCTGTTAAAAAAAAATCTAACTTATAAAATGAACACCACAACCTTGACGAAAATGTACCTATGAAGTAAACCACGTGTGTAACTAGATATGGAAAAGTATTAAAAATAACTAGCCCCCTTGCGGTATAAATTTAGTGTCAATTTTTGAAAAAATAAATCTGAAATCTTAACTCCCTCTAGTGACACTAAATATTTAATCGTGTTATAATGTTATAAAGTTTCTGAGTTTGTTATTCAACAAACTCAGAAACTATCGGGATCATTAAAAGATAATTTTGGATCTATTTTAAAATTACAGTTATAAAATAAGTTTTTAAATAAATTTTCTTGCCCCGATCAATAATCATATACCACTGCCTAGGTTTGAAATAACTGAAAATTTAAAAAAAGTGGAATACCAATTGGAATATTTTTATTGACATGATTATTAATCACCGAAAAAAAAAGTTTCAGAACGTTTCAATCAGTAGCGTAGCTACCGTGTAGGCAGGCAAGGCAATTGCCTCCTGGCGCGGGCCCTTTAGAGGCCCGGCGTCTTTGGCTGTCTCCTCTTTTTTGCAATTTTCATTAATTAATTAGGGGCCCGAACATGTTCTTTGCCTCAGGGCCCAAAAAAGGGTAGCTACGCTACTGGTTTCAATCCTATTTATTAATTTCTTGTAAAAGTTCAAGGTTCGCTGGTTTCTAAAACGTAAGGTGCACACCTAATTTGAATTAGATATTTTCTACATACATCGTAAATAAGCAATGAATAGATCATTGCAATTGAATAGATCATTAAAAGAAATGGGTCTGATTTCATTTACAGCATAGGTTGCATCTCTGATTCCACAGGGATGTAGCCTAACAAGCAATTGTGCCTTATAAAAAAAATAGCCAAGAAATCGAGATTATGTTGTCTGGAATGCCACGAGACTAGTCAGTCTCAACCATACTAGTTATTTTGTCACTCTGGGAGTAAATGGCTCGAAAATTGGCTCAATGTTGCCTTCAGATCTAGGGAAACAACCTTTAAAAAGACAAATACTTCGAATGGATTTTCTCAAAAAAGGAAGAAGTCTCTAT
Organism: Mastigoproctus giganteus; assembly: GCF_048544385.1. Lineage (NCBI taxonomy): Eukaryota > Metazoa > Arthropoda > Arachnida > Uropygi > Thelyphonidae > Mastigoproctus > Mastigoproctus giganteus. The sequence goes on along the minus strand of NC_143578.1, from coordinate 61,629,333 downwards.
TCAAAAAAGGAAGAAGATAAGTTAAAACACCTTCTCAACTCTGTTCGGACTTTATTGTTGCCACAGAAACGTTTCTGTTGCCTCTCTACTATATAGAGATATCAGACACTTGCACAGTGGCTTTTTTTACAAACTAACAGATAGTATGTGTTCCTCTTCGCATACCATATCACAGGATCGTTCCTGCTGAAATAGTGTAGATCGGTTCACCTGAACCCACCTTGAGTGGTGCAGACAGCACGTTGGGGTGCTGTCTGCACCAATGAACGGGTTGAAGGCCATTGGCAGTGAGCACTGTTTACGAAGTAGTCAAGGGTTTTCCGAGAAGTTTCGAGACATACTCCCACATTCGGGAAACGAAAGATATAGCAATTCCCGGCAATTCATTGAAAATAAGTACGGTTATAAGGCTTCTCTCTCTACGACGGGCACAGTGAGCGAAATCGCGTTCTTCCACACCGGGTAGAAACAATCCTGTGTTCGAATCCCATCTCAACAAGAGTAAATTATGTGTTTTTTTTTTTTTTATTTCCAAAATACTCTTCCCCGAAGCCAACTAACTCTGTTTGGGAGAAGAGCTAGATGACTGCCCCACTCCCGATTCATCCAACAAGACAAGCAAACCGGCCATGGAACACATTTAATTTATTGACATAAGATATTAACCTCATGCCAGCGGTGTATTCAGAGGGGGGAAGGGCAGAGGGGGCATATTCTTCATTAACCAAAAATTCGAAATTAAAGAAAGGTTCTATGTGTTGTATTGCCAAATGTTCGGAAATGTATTATTGTCATTTTTTTTTTTGTCATTAATATGTGTTGTTATTCACATGCTTTCCTGATATTCATTCTTATTTAGACATAATTTTATGTACATTCTCATGATACATAACTTTGCCACCAGGGTGCAGCCAACACATGGGCAGGTGCAGCCTGGTTCCCATCCCTAGCACTGGGCCTAGGTCAACTATTATCCTGTACCGGTGTAATTACCACGAAAAAACCACTCAAAAACGTGGTCGCCATCTCCCCCCCCCCTCTTACGATGAGACCTGGATACGATGCTGCCTTGTGCCAAGAGTTGCATTGGCACAAATCCAAAACAAACCACCTTAACCTAATCGGGGTGGATATTGTGTTGGTTATGGGCTGGCATCTCTTCGGATGGATGTTCCAATAAGTGTATTCAGGGGGATACATTGACTGAACTGAGGTATGGAGACGACATTCTGCATCTCTGTGTGAGATCTTATACAGGTCCAATAGTTGGGAATTTCACCTTACAGTATGATAATTATGTTCAACCAAAACGTGACAAACTGGTTGACGGCTAAATACAATTAACACGATTATCCTTATGGCCTAGCCGTGTGTGTTCTTCTGACTTCTTTTTCCATGGAGCTTGTTTAAAGTATTTTAAAGTGTTTTTAGAGACATTTGCCACCCTTTAACCATCTCAATTTCTTCAGAAACTTCGAAGAGCTGCGTGAATTATTAGCGACATCGACTCGACTGCATCGCTGTGAGTGCAGTATAAAGTCGAGCGAACATAAATCTCTCTAACTAGCAATAGACGTTTCGTCCACCAACATGTCATGCCGTCCTTAATGATTTGTGCACATTGCATTCGTTTTGATTTTACGAGTACCATTAATTGTCACATCCTCTTTACCTGTCTATATTTTTCATTAATGATCGTCTACATGCAAAGTTAAGGTGAATTCCACAGGTTTCACGATATGCTGTTACTTATTTGAAGAAACCAGTAATTGATGAGCTGAGCTTTTACTCTGAATTATCTAAAGAGTTTTGGAAGTGAAGTGGCTGAACTTCGAAATTGATTGGCTAGTTATCACCTGAATATCACTTTATGACGTTCAAAGGAGACGAGAAAGCCTGTTCTGGTTCCTAAACAAAACAGGAACGAAGGGTGTTTATTCATTTTATATATGAGTAATTACTGGTGGAGAGCTGTAACCAGGATGAAAGGAGACCAATCATAGTACAGAGGCAACTAGAGTTCTTTATGGCCACTAAAATGCTGTCTACCCATTATGAAGACGGTTCCAGGACGGCAATAGTGTTTCAAAACTCTGCAGCATCGAATCTTTCTCCGAAAGTTAGGTTTCAGAGAAACATTCTCAAAAAAAAAAAAAAAAGAATACCCTTGAAAGACCCCGTGGGTATATGTTTGGGCGTTTTCCTGCTGAAAAATTCCGTCAAGCACCGCAATGAAGGGGAGTGCGACGGGTTGAAAAATCTCATCTACATAGTAGCGAGCAGTCAGATTGCCTTTGACCAACGACTATCAAAGCTAATCGCTCTACACACCATAGCACCAGCAAGACGTGTAGTATATGGCATTCAACAACGGTTCTAGTATCATTGTTTCATCATGTCGTTGCCACTGTCTGCGGCGATTATCGGGCCCCAAGCAGTAGCCGATTCATCGCTGAAGACCACTTGACGTCATTCTGTGTCCCAGGTGGCCCTTACGCGGCACCATTCCAGACGCTGTTGACGATGGGCGGCGGTCAGATGTAATCAATGCAATGGCTGATATGCACGGCGACACCTTTCTGCCAGTCAGCGTGCAGTGGTTCGACGGTTATCAGGTGACAGACAGCTGATGTCACAACTCATTGTATGGTAGCATGCGTCGCTATAGGTGCGGTGTAAACCTGCCGACGGGAAAGACGATCCAACCGTTCTGTAGCCCTCCATCATGCTCTACTACCTCTTTGACGAGCAAGCGTACCTTCCCACATCCACTTTTGCCAATATCTGTTCACTGGTATTGTCACGGCCCACACGTTTCGTTACACAACGAAGCAACCATCTAGCTTCTCAAATAATTCGCCCTCTGTCAATGTCTCTGAGTTGCTGATATCGTTGTCGAACATGAAGTCCCTGCATTCTCTACAATCTCCTTGTGCTGTGAAGTCAGTTCCTGCGAGACAGAATCCTGTTAACTGTGTCATACACGCTTTGCTTTGAACTCCACGATCTCTAAGTTCGTTTTTATATCCACAAAGCTTCCACCCGATTGGTCCCGTATTTTAATCATTTTTATATCTCGGCGAAACTCATCCGCCTGCTGATTTACATGCCAATCATTCCTTCTAGGTGCTGCAATTTCAAGTGTATGTCATACGAGCCATTTAATTTTCGCGATATAAACGCCATCCTTCTGTGAATCATTAATAAAATATTGGGATGCTACCCAAGCCATTAGATTAATGTATTAATCATGGAGCTCCCGGCAACGGATCTTCACTTCTTCGTGACTTCCGTACTTCATTCCCTTTATTTTTTTATGCTAACAGGTAGAGTAACATCCTAAGACCAATAGTTGCTTTATCTGTGCTCAGGACCCTTTTTCTCATTACGATTTGTTGGCTTCCACACCATAATATGAAGTACTAACACACAAAAGTAAAATATTCTGAATTAAAACGAGTATTTGTTATTCAGATGAAAATCATATATTTAATTTAAAATGTTTATTTATTATTTAATGCCCTATATTCCTGTAAATGGGGGAAGAGTGCACCTCAGAATAAAGTGCAGCTTTTTTTTTTTTTTTTGTAAAAACAAACTTATCGGGAATTTCTCCTTCGACAGAATAATCTTAAGTACATCAAGATATACGAAAATGATTTCGTCATCGTTCACTTCTTCTCTCAAGGGGACCGATCGATAACTAAGATATTCTGTAGCTGCTTAGCAGATAAGAACATCAGTAGGATGTTTACTGTACGGTTGGGGAATGATCGCTGTAACTGTTACGCCCACTCCAAACCACGTGAGCTAAAGAACAGCAGAACTGGGTTTATTTTCGACACAATTCCCGTTAGTAAAAGAAAGTACATCCGTTGTTTAACGTACGAGCTGAAAAGGTGATCGAAATAATTACCATCCTCTAAATTGCGATACGCTGACTTTTGCAGGACGACCTTCGAGACACCAAGCAGTTGCCTATTTCCACTTCTCTTTGTACCACCCTTTCCTTATACAAAGGTTGATAAACGCAATAGATGAGACATCCGATAAGAGACTGCGTGGCTCGTAAATATTTCGTCATACAGGTGCGTGTTTCTTAAGATAAACGAAAAACCAGTTTTTAAAACCGATAATAAATATGCGCCTTAGGCGATGCACCTGAAATCTTAAACGTTTCTCTCCCCTTTATTATTTTTTACAGAGCGAGTTTTGGACAAATCTTAAAGAAGTTTCCTTGAAACCGGCTACTGACATTTGCTAAATTGCGTATTAAAATAAGTCAAAATGACATTGAACAAATCACTGCTTATAATAATTTTGAACTAAACTCCTATGTGGTAATCCTTCCCTGTTTCTATGTGTGCTGTAAATGGTTCCAATATACACCACCGTAAAAAAATATTACACAACCTACCTAATAGGATAAAGGGGCTGAATATGAGACCTCTTTTTTCCAAACTCTATAATATTAAAACAAAGAAATTTTACACATGCAATAGCTTATGATTCAATAAATTAATGAAAATATTAAAAATTCTGCATTACTTCGAAATCCAAAGGTGGTGCACTTTCACCAAGCTGCCAGCGCCCATGGTGACATACAGTATATGGAGGTACATGATTAGCATGTCAATCTGATCGGTGCAGTGGAACGTTTAGTAATCTGTCTGTAACCGCCTTGAATTGGAATTTGAAAGTATTATAAAGGCGGGCGTAAATATTAGATGGCAAACAAAGCGGTAAGCGAATGACCTCTTAAATAATGCCTTTAACACGTGTTAGTCGACATTATTTATGTACATCATCACTGTCCTAACACCTACTTGTACTTGCGCTTCCTGAGCAATAAGCTCATCCGCGCTTTATTCCTCTATCCTATCGATTTTAATCTTTTATCATATCCTCCGTATGATAAATCAAACATTGAGGATATGTTACCACCCCTGCCTTGAAGAGGCGGATATCAACTATCTAGAGCTCAATTAAACTCTAATATATCTCTCAACTCTTTGGGCACTTCCAAAATCCAATTACTTCCTTCCTTACTTGAAGAAATAGACCTCACAATTGCTTCCTTTTTAACCCTTTCCAAACTATATCCATGATCTAACAAATTTCTATCCCAAAGTTCTTGCATAAACTGCTCCTTCTGTACATCCTTATTCACATCATATACTATTATCTTTAAACCAGGTTTCTTTGGAACTTCAACTTAAAGACCAGACTCTTCTAACCTCTTATTATTCTGTAATTCACATAGATCACTCATAGAATCAACTTCAACCAATATTCCTCTATCTCTAATCTTTCTTGTTCTCTTTACTTTAACTTTCTTCATTAAAGGTCTTATATCCTCATTCACAACTGCTTCAACTTGTTCACTCGTAGTATATTTATCTGTATTCGCTTTAATGAAGGCCACTATAGTTTCACCTCCCTTTTTAACTTCCTTCACTTTTTCTCTTCCCTTCTCTAATACAGAAGCATAACTTTCAAATTGTTGTTCTTGATCCTGAATTAACTGTCTAGAGTCTTTTACTCTAAATACCATTACTCGATTTTCCACAAACAATCTAATTGTTCTATCTTCCAACGTATCCCACGTTGAAAGAATCTTGTTGTTATTTGTTTTTTTTAGGAGCATTAGCAACTAAGGCCATATTACTCCGGGGATATGCGGTGGTCATTCCCTGACCTTTCCGCATCCTCCGTATTTGGTGGTCAAGGGCTCGAACCCCGGTCTAATCAAGAAGCGTGTGCAGTTGCTCCTGCCCACCTGGCTACGGAGGCACCAAGAGTCTTGTTCATGGCAGCTCTAGTTACTTTATTTGCATCACAAAATAGAAATTTTTGGAGCCTAGTCCGTACTTTTCTTATTTCCAAAAACTCCTCCCAAATATCTTTTCCTATACCCATATGTTCACTATCTCCATTATCTATCTCTTCATCTTCTACTCTTACCCTTTTCTGTGCCCTTCTTTCCTTATTCTCTTCTCCACCTTCCCCCTTTTCTTCACTTTCTATTCTCTCTAAACTACCAACTGCCGTCTTTAACTGTTCTTCAAACCTCATCTCCTCCAACTCTTCGTCATCCGTCGCCAGCAGATCCTCCTCAAATGAGGACTCCTCACCCCTTCTATGAGCCATAATAACTCAAACAATAAGATTTTAATACTAAGCAATCAAACTTAGCAATCTAAATATTTATTTAGCTGGATTCGCTCCAGGACCGGAAATGCTCCTGTCCCAAAAACCAAACACTGAATACCAAATTCCTAAGCACTCGAGTGCGTATATAGTAATTATTACTAGACCAAACCTACAAAAATAATACAGTAAAACACACACTTATAGTGTCCACTTATCCTTATAATTCTCACTGTCTAAATCTAGTTCTGACTCCACTTCGTCGGCCAGGACTTGCCTGGCCGCCCACCCCAGGCCAGGTGGAGGCGGGAGTCTTAGAAATTGTATCTGACTGCTTCTTTGTAATGTAATTTTCTGCACGAAAAACAGTAAAAATATACAATAGTCCTTGCATATCTCTCACTTATAGCACTTTATAGGTCACAAGAATCACAATCCAATATACGCTTGCCCTGGGACATTATTTATGTAACCCTAGATAACTACAGCTGTTCCCCAGAGTGTCATACCGGCCAATACCCCAGTAGGCATTGGTAATCATCAGTTACAATAGCTGTCCGCCTGTGGTCAGTGTTAACGGCAAGGCTTTATGTTGAAACCATTTTAAGATCAGTGTTTATGTCCTTTATTTCACTTCATTCCAAACTATTTTCCAGCAGGGCAATGCCTCCCAGATACCATTCTCATATTTCAATAATGCTTAAGTGATGTGGACATGCTTCTTTGGCCCGTGTATTTACCATAGCTCTCATGGGTAGCACAGTTAGAATCGCCGTCCTCCCAACACCGGGTGGAAAAGACCTGAGTTCGAATCCCGTCGATGACACGAGGAATTTTTATGGGTCTTAGGCGAAGGTAGCATGGTTATTTGTCACGGAATTTTTCGTGCAGCAAACAATCACTCATCACAGAACACACGCAATTTACAGACATATTATATATGGGCGGGCAATATGGTCTAAGTTGCCGATGCGCCTAAAACCAACCAAATTTTATCATATCTGTGACCAAACAAATTTGGATACGGCAGTTAGTTAAATGACCTCCTTCTCTCAATTACTACCACAGCTTCCGAACTTACAGCATAAACTGCTCAATGTTCACTAAAATATGCACTTGATTTTCATATGCAAATATTGTTGAATTGATACAAACTTTATTTTTTCTTCTCTACATTGAGATCTGTCACTCCACTTTAAGCTTGCACACATTCAGAGCATTCCCTCCTATCAAGTGGGACAGTTCCAGTGACGAGCAATATGTGGCCCTTAGATGATCATGATTACCCGATATGTACAATGCTGCCTTTTTTCCATATCGTTTTATGATTCTATGATCTGGTCATGAACTCCAAACCCACTTTGTTAAATTCCAAAAAAAAACAGTTACTTGTAAATGGAGAAAACCACGTGGATGCAGGTCCAGTAACTGGGAAGCAAGTACAACAAATCAAACTGGCTAAGGGGGAGTCCAGATTTCCTCCTGCTTCATAATATGACTGTTGTAGTTCATGTTAATCACCAAATATGGTATTTGAACAATCAATGTATCCTATTTGAAGAACTGAACGTAACTGTGCTTATCAATATATGCCAGTTTTTTTTTATGGTAAGAGTTTGCTGTATTTTACATAAATAATTGATTGCTGGATGTTTCAGTATATTATGCAAATAACTGACGTTGATTTTGATAGACAGATTTTAAATTTATAAAAATTTATCAATTTAATTTTGTCTGATAAATGGTAATTCATAACTCTGGGATACAAAGAGTATAGAAAGAGAGACAAAGAAAACGTGATGAATGTTTGGATGTCTAGCGCTAGAATGTCACATTAGACAAAGTATGACCTAACAAGTAGACCTGAGAGCTCTCTAACCAAGCTTAGGGAATGAGTGGGAGGCAAGGATAATCAGTGGGCAGTCCAAGGTATGGAGGATAGCAGAGAATTGCGGAAATACGAAATGAGTTTGGTGGGTGAGCAAATAGACTTGTTATCAGAACAATGCATGGAATTGTGATGGAGTACAGCTAGAAAATTGTAGCTCGAAGCGGGCGTCAGTCGCATTGCAGGAAGAATAATTAGAATGGAGTGGAACCAGGTCGAACTACTAATTTGTTGACTACCTGCTTTGGGGAAGAGGTGCGTACATTAAGAGAAGCCATTTTAATTGAATTTTTGGGAGGACCAGCCATAAAAGACACTGTCCATGGAGAGTAGACTTGTTAATGAGCATTTATACGATTTAAAATGTTCCACAAAATAGGATAGCTCAGTTGATAATCTCGAGGGCCTCTTTTTTTATAGTCATTCTAAAGAGACTAAAATTCAGTGGTTTAAGGGTTGAAATTACAGTTAAGGAGTCTCTCCAGGCACGGCCAATTATGATGTTGATGTACACTGGGTGATAACTGGACAATCTATGAATCTTTATTTGTATTTTGAACCTTTTTATTAACAGCATTGTCAAACATTTCGAACTCTTTTTATCAGCTCGTTCAAGTTGAATAAAAGTCCAACCAATACTCAATGTGCTCTGTCAAGCCAACATTGATATCAGCCAGAGCTCATGAGTAGCGGATAGGCATAATCAAATTATTAATGATTTCGATAATATCAAATCATTGGGTTATTGAAAATTATTCCACAATGTCCATCGATACTCATGAGGAATATTCCAGAAACTGCCTTCCGTTGTTGCTTCAATGATCTCACTCCTCATGCCACAATTAACTGCTTTTAAGTTTCTTTCAGTGACTATACAGACATTTTTAAGAAAAACACATCTGCAGAGATTTATAATTTTTGAACTGGGGCAACTAAGGTCATCAGGCTTCAGTGTATTACGTGTGTAAAATGCAATTTTGGATCATGAACAATTTTCATCCAATGCTGAACATCTGAAAATTTAAGCTTTATTAAAAAAATAATCGCTAATATTAATTTTCAGTGCTGTCACGTACAAAGTCCAGAGATGCAGATTTGGAACCAAAGAAGACTCCAGAAATATCAACATTGACCAAACAGGTACTTGTAATCTTTCTCTTTATAGAAAGTCAGCAAAACTAATTTATATATCTCTTAAATAGCGATATCTGTTTGATTCTTTTCAAATAACCACCTTTCTTTTCATTTCAATTGATATTTATTTAAATTCAAATTGCAGACGTTGTAAAGACTTTGAGGGTGGTCGTAACTTGAGCATCGAATTTAACCATTAAAGAAATATTGATACGCAATTATATTTAACACCTGTTTCTTCTATCCCAGTCTCGCACCAACTTGTAAAAAAATAAGTACTCAATTCCCAAGGGCGCTTACATGTATAATTTTCTTTTCAAAACACAGACATCTTATGTCAATAAAGAAAATTTAATTAATCTCTCTCTCTGTCTATTTTAGGCATCATAAGTGTTAATTAAATGCACAATAGTTCCAGTCTACCAATTACTGGGTTGGATGTCCTAGAAGTGCAATAGTCATTGAAGAAGGTGACAGAACGGACAGACGAATGTTGTTAGATGTGACAGGAGCACGTTTTGTATTCTGGTTGTTCTTCATTTCTTGTTTTTTATTCATTCTTTCACGCGATAAGTCTGCAGCTACTCAAGACGGATCTCTGCAAAGAGCACTTAAGAATAAGCAGTTTTATACGTACTTGTAAAAGAAATAAAGGGGAAAATGATAAAAAACAAATTGAATAAGGGGGGAAAAGAATACGTGTGTGTGAGAGAGACAGAGAGAGAGAGACTGTAGGGAAATCACCACTTTTTGCATCGCCCCTTAATCTGAAGTCAGCAGATGTAGCAGCGCATGCGCTTAGTCTTAGCTTTTTCTGTTTTTTTACACATAAAAAAGGTACAGCCAGTAAGGATGACCAACGTATGAGGTCACCCACGATAACATTAACAATTACTAAAAATAACGTTAGTTTAAATAAAAATATGAAATAAAATTTCATAAAAATACAAAAACAATGATCTTAAAAACGTCAGGATATTTTTAATCTTGTTATAAGAATTCCTTAACTGGAATGAATGGGTATGAATATTTCTAATCTAATAAAGATAAAAGTATAAACTAAAAATAAAATAAAACTAAATAAAAAAAACTAAAATTATAATTAAAAATATAATTATTATAATAATTAAATAAAAAAATAGAAATTAAATTATAATTAAAAACTAAAATTATAAATAAAACTATATTTACTACGATTAATTCTATATTTTATGTAAAAATATTTCCCGTTCGTAGTATGAAAGGGTAAAATATGAAGAAATTCGCTATTTAAGCCCGTTCGTAATTTTATTTTAGTCAGCAAACAATTAAAATAAGAAAACAGTAATAATGCATGATTTATATATTTAGTAAACTGATAACAAAAAACGATCTCTTCAATCAGCGCATGGGGGAAAATTTAATTATCCAGTGAGTTAGCTACAATATGGGAGTTCTCAAATTGTGGGTTATGTCCCCCCCCCCGGGGTTGCGTTCAACTTGGTGAAAATTGTTTTTGTTTCAGGTTTTATATTTGATTGTTTTTAGGTGCGTTCGCATATATGCAAACAGTGCTTATTATCATACTCAGATAATCATACAATATTCTATTTGATCATTACTTTTCCTTTTTGATGTATAAAACACCAATCAGACAGCGATCATCTGTAATAATATTTTTATACTCTGTTTAGAAACCACGAAAAGGAATGATAATTTTAATAACCAAAACGATGGCCGAAAGTCGACTCTTTGAGTTCGTTTTTCGATGTACCGACTACTTTCTTCGTGTTTTGGAGAACTTCTTAGGCCTATTCGACGAACTTCAAGTAAGTTCCTTTTATGAATAAAAAATATATTTCTGTATATATATTGTATTCTATCACACACTCAGCACTATTGAAATATGACTGCTCAGCTAATAACGTGTCCCTTCCATCCCCTAATCAGATGCGGATAACTGCATGTAAACACATTGTGACCAAACACGTGGGCTGGCCACGCTAACGAAAATGTGACAGTTGTATTTCAATGGTCACTGAACATTAGATAATAAGGTTATTATATACCTTGTGGTATACAACTTCATTTGCATACACTAAGTGGTCAGTTTATTAGATGAGTCCAATTATCCAAGGGATTGACCGCTTCATCAAAGACAGTGCCACGTGTCCGTACCAGGCTATATAAAGCACATATACCTAAGTGTACTTTGTTGGCTTCGGTCACCGAATCCCAAACCAATCGAGCATCTGTGTATTGAGATGGAACAAGCTGTCCGTGGCAAGGATCCACAGCTTGCATCAACTGGTGGATGCAATCGAGTCTGCATGGGCCAGAACCCCTGTGGATCACTTTCGGCATCTCTTGGAATCCATTCTCCAATGATCTGAGCCAGTTTAATGGGCAAAAGAAGTTCTCTATTAGGTCGATATACCTAAAAAACTGTCCACTCAGTGTATATGCAACTTGCATAAATTGTGCTGTAAAGAAAACATTAAAGTTGGCAGCGAAATGAAGTGTAACCAAACAGTCACCGCTATCTTATGTTTACCAGAATTTACTTTAATAAATGCTAACAAATTCCTTCTGAGAAATAAACACGGTCTTTTCCTTGATTTTTATTTATTTTTCAGAGTTATGTCCGCTGGATCAGAAGATATTTCAAACGATTACGTCGAAGTATTTTGAAAGAAGTCGGTGATGTGCCAAAAAGAGATGCAGAAGTTAATAAAGATTCCGAGGAACCTTTCAGTGAACACGTGAGCAGCAACATTTGATAACCTTTCCGCGTGATGCTATGTATGTGCGTGAGACAGAGCGAGAAAGAGCTAAGTTTCCATCCGTTTCTATGGTGACCAGGTTAGAATCAAATTGGATCATAGGCAAGGATCACGCACGATGTTCACGCAGTCATACAATCCAAAAGGCATAAATTAAATTATTAGAACGTAAATAGAATGATGATGACTGTTAAAGTCGTTTGTGTACGCCTTTAAACGAAAGCGATTGCTCACACATCAATTAATTCTAATTCCTTTCGCTAATTCAATTGGTAAGTTGAATCCTCCACTACTTTTGACCGTAAACGCCAGAATATGAGCGCAGGGGCCACGACAATTCTTTCAGATTCTCTTAACGATCTGGCAAAATGAAAAACCAAAAAAAAAAAAAATCCTTATGCAAGAGTTAATTATTTATTCATCGGCTAATTAAAGATAATGTAAACTTACCTTTATCATGATACTGATATGTTCCATCTTATTGACTGAATGTCAACTTTCATATTAGAGATGGAGCACAATATAAGCAGGCAGCGTTAGAAAACGTTTCCAGCGGTTAATAGGGGAAACAAATCGTTTGACGAATTAAAGTGTTTTGTAAGCTTCTTTAATATTATACACATGTTTATTGAAAGTAAGCAGCAGCCATTATCAATCCATTGATGGATGGAAGTCTCCTCAACAATTTACGTTGAGGGAAATGGACCATAATCTGCCACGCTGGTCTGCGAGTTGGCAGATCGACCGTATTTAGCAGTCAGGGGCTTGAACCCCGATCTATTCAGAGAGCGTATGCTAGTGCACTCCCGCTCCTGACCACTCGGCTACGGAGACTTTCTTATTGAAGGTGCAGATACTTAAAGTTTCAACTATATTCATGGATTCAGTCCATGCACGTCGTGGCATGGATTCCATCAGGTGTCTGAGGGAGTCTGTTCTAGATTTCACCATTCTTCCATCAGGATATTTGTCAGCTGCTGTACTGTGGTCGGTAGAAGACTGCAAAGCCGAGAAACAGATCCCAGACATTCTCAATTGGATTCATATCTGGAGAATTAAAAGGCCAGGGTAGATGTTGGAAATGTTCCCGAACTATTCACATACGATTTTTATATGGTGGATAGTTTCATTATCGTCTTGAAAGAATCCTTCACAATCCGGCTAAAAATGAAGCATTGCAGGGCGAAGTTGGTACTATATGACAGAAGGATATTCATTGGAGGTTAAACGAGCTTCTAATGGTATGAATGCACCTAATCCGTACCAACAGAACATACCTAATACCATGATACCATGCCAGTGAGTATAGATCTTGATTATTGGTTACTCTGTTAAGTTTATGCTCATTGATAATATAGTTGAATTCAACATGGTTTTAACTTGGGTCTTCATATATTAGAATATTGCGCTTCTTAGTATATATGTTAAGATTGCCCCTAGCAAGAATATCATAGAATTAGATGATTAAAGAAATTTTTAAAAATTTCTAATTAATGATAATAATGAATTAGTAATATATTATAATTAGTTATTTCGAACGATATGTTTTGTCAATAACACGTGACGTGTTCATATAAAATATTAAGGAAAAATGCACTTTCTGAAAGTCAATGGAGCCCCCTCCCCCTTTCGAGGAAATTCTGGTGGAATGTTAGTTGTTTGAATATGAACTTCCTTAAGCTGTAGTCCTCACCCATTTTATTTTCCAATAAAGCCAATAAAATAAATTCGGTTGTTCTGCAAGAATTCCATGATTCATTGGACTGGAGAGGGCAACTTGTTTTTTGATAGGTTCACGATCAATCAGAGGAAGAATATGTCTATGAGATATACAGAAAATCAAAAAAAGGTAAAACAAAATTTCTCATCGAAATTGTTTTGGTTTGGGTTTTAAAGTTTTTTTTTTTTTCATTATCTTAGGTACGAAAAGTGACTTTGATGCTTCGTTGGCAGGTATACTGGACAAGGTGGCTTCTTCGAGTGTTAAATACCAATCCAGGCCCACCCCCAACACCTCCCGAGGCTCTAACCCCTTCTCGTTTACTAAGATGGGAAGAAACTCCGCCAGGTACGTTATTTATTATTTCTGTTCAAAAAAAAAGACAACTAAACTCTGCATAACAAAATACTACTTCTGGAAAGTCAGTTCTGTTATTCAAGGGCTGTTGAAAAAGTAGCGGCAACGCTACTCTACAAAATTAATAAATAAATAAAAATACAAATCTTCGTTCAAAATTTCGTGACTGTTAAATTCTCATAAAATTACTATTTCCTGCCCAGTGCGATCTTGCTTAGTCAAAATAGCCCAAAGTACCTATAATGCCCATTTAAAATTCATCAAGAGAAACAACTAAATATGTATACTTACAAAACTGCAGCTATTGTGCAACTCTCCTCCATCTTTTAATATCCCTACGCTACCAATGAACAGCGCACGTACACCTTCGTTCCGCCACTACTTCTTAAACAACCCTCTTACATATACTCGTCAATCGGTGTATCAAATCTTATCTGTTATTCACTCTAGCGTCCTGAATTTTCTTATTCAATACCACGTACTTAAAAACAAAGTGTGGAGATGAGAATTACTTTACCACAGCCTTCATCTTAACGCGATACCATTATCAAACTACCACTTTACGAAATGCACTCTCAATCGAATGAAATTGCTAAAGGTGTTTGTCTGTTAAATAGGTTCTTGCTACATTAATAAAATATTAATGCCATGAACTCGTAGATAGACGTTATTTAAATATTAGACAGTAAGTTTTACCCATCAGCCATTTCGGCAGAGCTAAAAAACATCTAGAAAGAGCTTTCGATATGTTTGGTCAAATTACCAACAAAAATAATTTGAAAATGAAAAGAAATTATCTACTTATCGCTTAAGTTCTTAGGAATAAGCAGAAAGTGTAATTGAATTTTATCCCTGTTTCCTTAATGGTATAATCAAGTTGTTGTTGTTGTTGTTGTTGGTATGTTGTTTAATGGCACAAGGGCTGCTAAGGCCATAGTGTGCCTGTATAATCAATGCAGACTTCGCATAAAAAAGACAAGTCTTCGTAATCGTGCTCGCCTCTGTCTCTTTTATTCTTATCCAGAAACAGCGGAAGAAGAGAACGCACAACATGATGCGCAGCTAAGTGCACTGTGCCGAGACATCAGACGAGCTACGAAGGATCGAAATAGGACGGAACAAGACGAAACTGACACATCAAGTGTCGTCACTGTTAACACTTTACAAGAAAGTGCCAGTCTGGATGACGTCAGCCTTCTGGTAAGTACATTAGACACAAGAGGTGAGAGAAAGTGAATGAGAGAGAGACGTACAGAAGGATGTAATTACGTTCAATATATACACAGGGGACAACTGTATAAAAAGAAGTAATTTTTCAATGTCTTTACACTTCCCCATTGATAACTCCAATGAAAGTTTTTTGGATGCAGAAAGAGTCCCACAGTTTATAATTTTAATGGAAGGATTACTCGATTTTTTGCTCGTTATGTGTGGACTTGTGTTTATTATTAAAATTGGGAATATTTTAGTAGAAAGTTTTTATGAAACACTTTTTTTTTAGGAAAATTTACAGTATGTTGTAAGAGTTTATAATTATGAGGTACTGTCCATAAGATAGTTGTTTGTGACTCAAGTTTAAGAACACACACATGCATGAACAAGTGCAAGTTAATTTATAAACATCCTTTTCGGTCTTTGTTGAAGAACTTTAGTAGATAGTTAGCCAGTTTAACTATATTTCTGCGATTTCTAAAATTTGCAGCTATTTTTATAACTTAATATTTGTAGCAAATCGAAGAGGAAGATGAAGAGAATAAAAACCTAGAATACAACAGTGATAGCTCATGGATGGAAGTAGAAGAAGACAATGACAGCCCAAATGAAGCAGTTAAGCACTTTTTTTTTTTCAATTAATATAATAAATATTTCAATTTAATTACCCTTAATATTAATATTTATTAATAAAATACAATATTTATTAGTCTTCATCGATTTGGTTACACGAGACGTTATCAGATGTATTAATAATATTAATTAACATTAATATGTATTTCTTAATATTTCATTTAAAATTCATATTAATTAATATTTCACTTGATGCTGTATTTAAATTCCGTTAATATTTCAATTTATGCGCCCCCTGGATTCAAATTTCGTATTAATATTTAATACAATGCAATATTTATTAGCCTTCATCAATTCGGTTATATGAGATGTTATCCAAAATATTAATATTTCTTAATAATATTATTAATTAATAATATAAATGTTAATACTATTAATAACTTATTATTGATACTATTAATATTTCTTTAATATTAATATTTCATTTAAAATTTCCATACGCCTAATATTCAATTTATGCGCCACCTGGATTTAAATTTCAATATGATCATTTCGTGAATTCTGTATTAATTGATCAACGTGCATTTTGTAGTATGAGAAAATTGCCTTTTCAAGATCATAAATTTCATTTCCATTTCATTTTTTTTTATTAGCATTTTCTTAGACAGCGTATTTCCAGAGGCAATAATCTCGTAACCGGTAAGCATTAGTTTCAGGATTCATTATATTTGTTTATCCATCTATTTTGCTTCGATTGTATCGATGATAATTTCTTTTTTCATTTGCAGGAAACAAAGAACAGAATGCAAGATATAGACGAAGTTCTGTAATATAGAATTAATTTTGTAAATTAAAATGTTGTGTCGTCATTATTTAAATATGTAATTAAAATTTGATTGTTTTTGTGTGCTAAAATTCTTGTAATTCGATATTTTTTTTAATC
The DNA here is from genome assembly GCF_048544385.1 of Mastigoproctus giganteus. Lineage (NCBI taxonomy): Eukaryota > Metazoa > Arthropoda > Arachnida > Uropygi > Thelyphonidae > Mastigoproctus > Mastigoproctus giganteus. Next base: position 61,612,594 of record NC_143578.1, on the reverse strand, counting down.
GCACCCAAGTTCAACTAGTAACAGTTTGAGGGTCATGGCAGTTTATTTGTTAAATAACGACATATGAGCCAAATAAAAATAATAATTAAAATTAACAAAATATTTTAATTATAATTAATAAATATAGTAGTAAATAATTGATATATGGATATGATATTAAGCTGTTTATTTAACAGCTTTATATATCACATATATGCGGCATATCCTACAATTGTTCATGGTACATCGAGAGATTCCTTTCGTGTTTTCGTTTAGAATTTTCTATTCCAAGAAAGATTTGGCTTCTGATGTACTGTTCAACTATTTTAAAACCTGTAAGTTAGTGTAGTGAGTTGCGTCTTGTTATTGAGTGTCCTATTTCCTTTTATTTTGCTATTACATTGTTGTTTAGGAATTTTTTCTGTCGACTACTTTGCTCCTATTATGCCAGTATATATGGTTTATCATCTACAATAAGTGGCTATTTTATTCATTGTGGATGGACTCCACGAGGTGTCGAAATCGTGCCATAGGGACGCTGGCCTAGTAGAATCAATTGCTTCCCATATTTGTTGCAAATTGGATGGCTTCATACGCAACTCCAAAGAGCACGTTCCATCTCCTTCCATAGGTGCCCAGTTGGATTGAGATTGGATGACTGGGGAGACCACGTAGTATACTAAATTTACCCTCATCCTGGAACTGCAATTAAGACCTTGTGACATGGCACATTGACCTATTCAAAGGACCTATTTGCAGCTGAACACACTGCAGCCGTGAAGAGTTGGTCCTCCCACGCCGGATGGAAAATTCACACTCGGTTAACGACACCAGGAATTATGGGTTTTTTTTTTTTTTTACAATGTGATTGAGTCACTCGATCTGAGGCGGGGTTGAATTTATTTCCCCCATGGAATCTTTTGGATTTTTTGTGCAGCAAAAAATATGGAGAATACGTAGAGTTATAGACACAATATACTGACACCTCAAAGCATTAATCTTAACACACATCATAGATACCACCATGCCGACAGAAGTTGAACCCGGTCCAGTCATCGGCTGTGATTTTTTTTTTTTTTTTTATGTGAACCCCAAACACGAGAGGTATTAGAACCTATAGCACTTAGTACCGTGCTTGGGTTGGAGGTTGAGAAGACGAAAGAAGATATTTGTTGACATTGGACTTGAACTTCTGTAAATTGTAATTTTCAGGAAATACGTATGAAGGAAGGTTGTTCCAGATACCCCCATACGTGGGGGTATCTGGAACCGAAACTGTAATCCGAAACGCAAGCATTTTCTACACGGTGATGGATAATCGTTGTAAAAGTGCACTACACGCGAGGGCATTACATCTTCACAAATGTATGTTCACGACCATTTGTATGTTACTCAGGTCGAACCAACCCGAAATAACTCGCGGAGAGGAAGTCCTGCTCCCTCCGACTGCGATCAGCTAATAACAATCTTGATTAAAGAGCCCTATAAGAACTATTGCCTTGTTTGCCTTCACTGATGGCAAACAAGGCAATAGAGAAAGAAACAGATTAATGCGCTTGAGGTGGGGGTTACAATCGTTATCATTTTGTGCCTTATGGAAAAGGCCTGGGTTCTAGAATACGGTTGGAACTTTGGACTTTTTCCCCTCCCGAGAGCCTGAGTTTTTCATCCAGCAAACACACAAACCAAAGATACAACACAATGATGCGTCATGGTGCAAAATAAAATGACACCAACACACGGCTGAATTTAAACTTGTTGTGGTCCTAAGCTATAACATGTATGAGGCCCTTTCTCATATGTAAATCAGGCCCTGCATCTACAGCATTTCAAAGTATAAAGGGCATACATTTATCGATGTACACTCGTATTTTCTTAAGTTACCCATAGCGTGTTTTTATATTTGCTTAACATCCAAGGTCTTCTGTGTGATGCGAAAAGAAATCAATCAGCAACACGTGCGCGCTCACAAACAGACATAGTAAAAGAACATTTCCATCTATGCATCTTGCATGAAATACGATTAAAATAAACGGACCTACCTGCAGAAATCCAATCAAGATTACGACACTGAACTGGGCATGCGTGCAGAAAGTCTTTGCGGTGACAATCCACTGTTTCAATTAGGAAATCTCTCTTGAGGATGCGGATTACAGTAAACAAACATATCTTACATGCAGAAGTGTTGTCGTAAACAAACTAGAAAATCAAGAAAGAAAGAGACTGACTGGAAAGGTCCTGGATAAAAGAATATTTCATGTTTCAGTTAAAAACAAAAGCCACTCTAGTTTCAATTACCTTTATTTATTTGCATTTGAAGTCCTGTATTTCACTTTTAGCAACTGATCATGTAACAGAACTTAAATTTTGGGAATTTATTACTGATCAGTGGTGCTTCTAGCAGAAAAGTCTATAAGCAGATGAGAACAAAATGGCACACTCTAAAATGTCATAAAATTGGTCTCAACAAATATTAAGGAGACATTTCCGCATGTACGTGCATTTTTAAAAAACTGACTTGAAAATATAAGCACCACTACTGATTACAGATACAGACGTTATGCAAGAAAAAAGACAGACACTAAAATACAATATGGAGAGCTGCAAAGTGCGCAGTTATTGGTTGAAAAATAAACGAGGGAGTGGGGACTGTCTCTTTGACCGTTCAAGGAGAGTGAAATGTACTCGTGACACAGTTGGTAGAATCGCCGTTCTCCCCAAACCGGGTTAAAAAGACCCGAGTTCGAGTCGCGTCGGTGACATGAGAAATTTTTATGGGTCTTTTCACAACATGGCTGAGTTAATCTCTAAATCCGAATCAAAATATTAATTGCATAATTTAAATAAATTTATTTTGTGCATAAGAACGCATTAGCAAGGAACTTACCTTGCATTAGTCTACAGGATTTTTTGTCCAAAAATGGAATGATGAATCATGCTGAGTCCTTCAGCCCATTTCAGTTTTTAAGACTGAACTTTACTTCGATATTTTGACGTTCCACTGTCTGTGGTCGTTACTGGGAAATATCGTTCAACCACTCGGGACATCATCAGTTTTGGTCTATTGTCCTGACAAAATATGTACGCCTCTTGTGTGCGGCTGCGGTGAAATCATAAATTCTTCTTGTAGTGGCCACACCAACTAGAAACGGAAATTTATTTACACTACGTTATCATGAGTATCGGGACATAGCACAATCACATGAGATGTAAAATATCGATCATGATAATTACGTATAGCGGAACTACACGAATTCGAATGAGAACATATACCTGGGTTCTACAGTGTAGGACCATGTTAAATGGATTTTGGAGGCTCTGAATTTTCTACAGACCTTTGTGTGGAACATAATGGAAGACGAAAGGAGATACAGAAGTTGAATTCACAACTAGATCCAGAAGCGTAAGGGAGAGACTGTTTGTGTGATAACGTGCATTAGTCAAAAGTCAAATAATACAAGAGCACAAATATGTTCTCGTATTATTTTTTTACTTTTGTCTGTAATCTTTTGTTGTATTTACAGCCCTACACTGTTTTCCACTTCATAAACCTTATCACGAATTATAGAGGGTTCAAGAACAAGATTCAGAAGAAGGGGCTCTTCTGACCTCGTCCCGTAAAGGTACCGCACTGGCTCTCTGCATCAGTTTCCGAGTCCTGACCTTTTCCATTACCTACCATTTTGTCTTGTCGGTCTCGCGCGACCGCGTCAAACAGCACCGGACAACGACCACTTAGAAATGGTAGATCTACCTTGCCTCCAACGTTACGATCAAAAGCAGCAACATCCTCGACCTCTTCGTTGGCCAGAATATCCGTAGCTTGAAGAACAACTATCGGATTTTGAAACCCTTCTGTTTCCTTTCATCCATGTTGCATTACCAAAACTTAGTTGGAGAGAATACTTCGGACATTATTTTTCTCCATAATGTAAGTTATAATTTCTATGTGAATAAGAGCAATTAAATAAGGATGCAGAGTTATGGTATTAATAAAGAAAGTGCTTTTTGGTGTCGAAATTCTTTATAGTCACAACTCCTCTTTTGAAACCCTGCTAATGGATGTCACCTAGGGCTATTTGGCCTAAATCTTGTGACTGTTACGTTCATAAGCTCTTAGCTCAGAAGAATGTCTCTTTATAGATTTGGTCTCCACTTATTCAACATCTCAATTTGAAAACAGAATTATTATTTTAGGTGAATTTAATCCTTCTCTACCTATGATTCCCATTCAGAGCGGCTTCAATATTTAAGTACTCTTAAATTAGTCCAGTTATTAACTTTCCTAGAATGGAGAAGACTCAATCTATTATTCATGAATATTACCAATACACTGTTTCAATCTGATGGAAGAATCTGGATGTAAAGACAGCAAAGAAATCTTCCCATTTATTCTAAACAATAATACACTTCCAGCATCGTTGAAATTTTACAGAAAGCCTGACATATGCGTTTCTGGAGGACAATGCTCTCTGAAATTTTAATAAATCCCTTTGGCGTCTCAAACTATGCGTATAATATAAATTTGACATTAAGATGTGCCAGAATAGAAATATATTCCATGACAGATCGACTAAAACAATAATTATCAGAGTAATTTAATGATGAAACTTGTACGTACCACATTGTTCACTTCAAATTGTATCTCAGATAAAAAACCTTTTATGACTATAACTGGATACTCTCATTTGTGTTAGAAAGCCATTATTGCTGCAGTAATTGCACCAAAATAGTATCTTTAGTGAAAAGAGTCATTTTCTTTTTGGTACGTTAAAATGCAGCAAAAGGAGTATAAAAACACATTAACCATCTTTTGTGCAAATAGAATATTCCAAAATAAAAAGGCAGGTGTTTTAAAGTTAAATAATATGAATAAAATTGTAATTTAATGTGAAAGCACTCTTAGGTCAGAAAGAATTGAAATGCAGTACGTCCAGCACAATTTCAGATTTTCCAAGTTGCTCATAATGACTACTTGTAGTCTCCTATCTTTGAAAGATGCTAATTACGTCTGTAATTTGCGTAGTTGTATTATGCGTCTGCATTACTTTCGTATTACTGTATAATACGAACGTAATGTAGACTCATTTTCTAGAGATGTCACTAGATGGCGGTAGCAGACGAGTATAGCGAGAAATTAATTCCAGTACAGTCGAATTATTTTAAAACAACCAAGTAAATTTAGCGCAAAAATAGCAGCCATGTGAGAACTATAAAACATCACTTTATAATAAATACGAATTATTATGCCTTACATTAGATTTTTTTTTAATTTTTCGTTTGTTTTATGTAAAACAAAATCTAATTATAGATATACAGTACTTGAACGTTAATTAGCATACATTTGGGAAATATATGAAATAAAATAACTCTGATATTAGGGTCACCCGAGGATCCACTCAACTTGCATAGACAATATGTCCATAAACTGCACATGTTCTCTGGGCGGTTTGTCTGTTTTGCTGACGAAAGCCCTCGTGAGTAGCACAGTTGTTAGAATCGCCGTCCTCCCCACATCAGTGGAAAAGACCCGAGTTCGAATCCCGTCGCGTGAGGAATTTTTATAGGTCTTTTTCACAATGTGGCTGAGTTAGTCGGTCCTAGCCGAGGGTAGCATGGTTTTTCTTCCAGCAAGCAGACAACAGAACACAATTTACAGACATACAAGACAATATAGCCTAAATTACCGATGCGTCTAAAACTCTAAAACAACCAACCAACCTGGATGAAAACCCCAAGTCCCTGCGGGAGGATGTTTGTTTGTTATTTGGTTTTTAGGAGCATTAGCAACTAAGGCCATATTGGTCTGGGGATTTGCGGTGGTCATTCCCTGACTTTTCCGCATCCTCCGTATTTGGTGGTCACGGGCTCGCTGCAGGAGGAAACCCCTTGCTGTCCACGACTGAAACGGATTGACAGAACCATGGAGTGAAAAGAGCTCATAAAAGTTCGTCCGTCTCGTTATTGACGAGTTGGAAATCCGGACCTTTTTCACTCGGTCTGATGAGGCCGGTGTTCATATGCTTGAAAATGGCGTAAATTTTTCAGTGTTATCCATGTAGACTGGATACAGTCACTAGATAGACTACAATTAATGACCCCACCCCGGAGCATACCAGCAAGGTGAAACAAGGTGTTAGAAGAAATCGCAAAAGTACCCTTAATAAGTTGTCGAACTGTTACCGCTAGGTCAACGAAACTCACCTACCAAGGACGCACGATATGAACTCCATTCCGCGCAGGCGCCACATTTGTTGCGCAATTATACCAAGAGATGGCGGCAGGCGTAACTTATTTTTTGAATGCCCCCAAAAATTGTAAGCATGGAACAAGCAGATCATTACGAGACCGGGACCGCATAGCTATACTACATGGAGTCCTTCATGAACTCTCCAAAGGGATTGCGTGCTCCTTCATTGGCTTTGACGCGGACCCTACTGCCAACCGCTCGACAGAGAAAAAGAGTTTCACCACTCATCTTATGCAGATCTGGCAGACCAGATGGGAGAACTCTCCAAAGGGTGAGATCACCAGACGATTCTTCCAAATGTCGACAAACTATACCCAACGGCACCGACATGGTTTGCGCCGGGATTCTACTCAACCTTCCTGTTAACGCGCCATGGTGCCTCAAGGTCGAACTCACAGCCCCGGGCATTACAGACGATTCAACCTGCCGCTGTGGAGAGCTGGAGAGCTGGCACCACCTTATGCATGAATGCCAGCTCTATGATGACCTCTACTGTCAGCTCATTACCCAGATCACCGTCTTGCCCAGAGATAGAGAACACCTCCTCGATGGAAGGTAGAATATATAGCTTTCTCAAAGTTTGCCGAAGATCTGCACAGAAGACGTGACCGAAACACGCACCAACCATCATGACCAGTAGCGACAGTAATAAGCAATACCAACAAAGATCTACTGGATAACTATGAAGACTTTTATATAGACTAATATAATACTTTTATGAAGACTAACAAAAGAACTGAACAAAGGACGGACGGCTGCATGAGCTGAGCACTCTAGCCCGGCTCTCTTTAACTCTCCTCCCTGGTAGGGGAGGCCAGACATGTTGCCTCGTCTCCTTGCTATCCCATCCTCTCTGGTGGGTCATACCCACTGCTCAACCTGGGGACGTCTTCCGTATTGGCCCCCATACTTCTGGATGGAGGTAAAAGGCAGAAGCCTTTTACCTCCAGTCTTCAACTTTCCCACCCACTAACTTTTGCAACTGTGTACATTAGCCCTTAGTCCAAATTTAACTCGATATCAAAATTCAAATCAATCTTTTAACCCTTCGCCGTAGTTTTAGTAAAGCGATGTCCCACACTTTTTTTTTTCAGGTCACTGAAATCTCCGGAAACTAGGTGGCAGAGCCTGCCAGGGTGTTGAATATAAATCTATTGGGTACCCTGACCTGCCTCCACGGGGCAAGTGTGGGCAACAAGGGGGATTCCCACTAGGGGACCAACGGCTAAATGGTCAGCGATGCAACATACCATGACATTACACAACAGGACACTCCCCATATACTTTTTTGTAAATCTCTGGCTTTCACAGACCTCTGTGCTACACCTACAATGCATACAACACGGAGATGGGGGGGAACCTCTGGTGCCGTTAGACATCAAATACTTTACACTTTATACCACATGCAGATTGACACAAGTACCGCTTGATACAAGGTATATTTCAAATGGTTTTCATCCATGAAAAAGTAGTGACTGTTGGATGTAAATCCGGCAAATTAAATAAAAATTGGAGATTTTCGCACAACAACCTTCATCATAGATCGAATAAATCCGAAATGTGAAAACAAGCATAACAATCCCCCTCCAGATTAGATAACCCCTATCTTTTTCCGCACGGTGCTGACAATCGTTGACGGCTTCAAACGCGTTAATTTGGCCTAACTCTCCAATGACGTCCATCTCTAGTTCCCGACTCAATGATGATGTTCATCCCTAATTCGGCACATGTAATTTAAACATGTTGAGAGACCGCATTGCAGACGGTTTCTTGATTTATTTTTAATATAGTTCATGTTCGAAAAGATTTGCCCGCAGAAATGCTTCGAACAAAAAACTGACAGAAGTCCAAATGCAAATATTTTCAAATTTATATACTTGTCCAGAAAGCTACTCCACACATCAAACACAATTTGGTCTTGATTTTTTCAACTCGTCTATCGCCATCAATTTATATAGAATTGCAAGGGCAGCCTTTTGCCTGTTCAAATCCTCAATTTCAGTTTTAAAGCATTTTACTCCACATGTCCTTGATTTTTAAGTCCTCTAACTCCATTTCAAATTGTGCTTCATGTAGATTAAAAGTTAAAGAGCTGCAGTTACATGTTCAAAGAGCCGCAGGTTGCCGACCCCTGCCATAATTGAATTTAACTGACGTCATGGAAGAAAGTGCATAGACGCTTGCCATTCAAATTCAATTATGGTGTCCATTCACGAACGAATATCATTCACAAATACGGATTTGGAATACAGAGCGATTCGAGATAAATACTAATCAGGAAGAGCCCGTGAATTATGGTTAAATTTGAAAGTGTCTGCAATTCTGCCCAGACACGACAGGAGGGAGTATATGATGACAGCCTTGTCGATCAATTCGGCCCTGGAAAGATTGTGCAAGGCTCAAGGGGTAGAATTTTTTTCAGCCTGGACTGTACTTGTTAACAGGAGAGACTGCTTCTACAGAGATGGGATACACTTAAATAGATAGGGTGCAAGATTGTTTGCTGATGCTATCGAGGCAGTGTTAGGTGGGTCGGAAAACTGCTAGCTTGGGGGAACACAAGGACTAATAGATTAACAGTAGCCACTGGCAGAGGTGAAAGAGATTCTTGCACTGCTTCTATTAGAATGAGCAGCAGCCTGGAAAACAAGTTGCAGGATATTTCAGAGACTGCTGGGAGTCATTGGGGTACAAGTAAACACAGGTTGTGTTAGGGTAGCTAAGAATAGAAACAGGTGCAGGTATACTTGCGTGTACATCAATGCTAGGAACTTGGTAAATAAATTTGATGAATTTGAGGTATTGCTCAAAGCATCAAAGGCGGATATTGTTGGGATATCAGAGACGTGGTGTCACACAGATATAAGGAATGCAGAACTGGAATTTGGGGAGTACAGTGTGTACAGGAAGGATACACAAGATAGGAAAGGAGGAGGGTTTGTTTGTTTGTTTGTTATTTGGTTTTTAGGAGCATTAGCAACTAAGGCCATATTGCTCCGGGGATATGCGGTAGTCATTCCCTGACATTTCCGCATCCTCCGCATTTGATGGTCACAGGCGCGAACCCCGGTCTAATCAAGAAGCGTGTGCTACGCACTGCTGCTCCTGCCCACCTGGCTACGGAGGTGCCAGGTCGGAGGGGTTATACTATTATTTATGAAACACAAAATCCAAGGAAGTGAAGCCAGTCGACATTGCTGGACAGTGCAGTGTCGAGTCAGTTTGGTGTGACATAAGCATTGGGAGATCAAAATTGAGAGTAAGAGTGTGCTATAGGCCTAATGACTCTGAGGAGAATAATAAGAAAAACTGTACAGGGAAATAGAGTGAGCCAGTAAATCAGAGAGTCTTATAATGGGAGATTTTAATTTCCAGATATTGACTGGAATTTGTGGGTTGGTCACTCGCACACTAGCAAGGCTTTTGTGGATTTATTGGATGATTGTTTTCTACATCAGCATGATCGTGAGGCAACAAGAGGGAGCAATACTCTTGACTGATTATCAGTAGTGATTCTTCATGCATTAAGAATCTGCAGATAAAGGAACCACTAGGTGGCAGTGATCACAGTGTGCTGAAGTGGGATTTACTCAAAGCGGTAACTACCATTAGGGGTAAAGGGAAGAGTTATTGCTTTCGTAAAGGTGACTAAGGTGGTCTGAGAGACAGTATTTAAATTCTATACAGTGGGACCAACTGATGATATTACCAACAGCAAATTCAAAATGGGAAGCATTCAAAGAACTTAACTTGGAAGCTACTAGGCTTTACATACCAACTAAGAAATACTGTTCAAGGTTTAGGCCTAAATGGATGTCAGATGAACTAATGAGGCATATGGCAGAGAAGAAAAATGCATGGGATACATACAAATTAATGGGTGACATGGAAGCCTATGATAGATATAAGCTGGTCTGTAGCCAAGTCACAAAGGAGATTATGAGAAATCCTTGGCAAAGGATGCAAAGAAAAACAGAAAAGAGTTCTTTACCTTTGTAAACTCTAGAAGGAAGGGGATGAAGCAGATTGGTCCACTGGATATTGATGGTTCAACTGTTCATGATCCTGCTCAGGTGGCTAACAAACTAAATAAGTATTTTGCATCTACATTCACCCATGAGGGGTTATTCAGGGAGGGGAATGCCAGAGGTGAGTTAAACTCTGGCAGTGAGCTGCATGATTTTGTATTAACTGAGAGGTAAGTGGAAGAGAAATTGTTGAAGATAAACATAAAAAACGCACCCGGGGTGGATGGGATCTATCCAGTTATATTAAAGGAGGCAGCAAAGGAAGTAAGCAAACCTTTAGCCATAATTATGAGAGCTTCTTTGGACTCAGGGGAGGTACCCATGGACTGGAGATGTGCAAATGTGACCCTAATTCACAAAGAAGGATCAAAGGGCAACACAAGTAATTATAGACCTGTGAGTTTAACTTCTGTTCCAGGAAAATTAATGGAGGCACTGGTTAAAGAAGCACTGCAGGATCATCTAGACGAGACTTCAGTTATAGCTCGGACACAGCATGGTTTTGTTAAGGGAAGGTCTTGCCTGACCAATTTGATTGGATACTGTGATGTGGTCACAAAAAGGAACTGGAGGCAGGGAATAATTTTGATATCATACATTTGGATCTTAGAAAGGCTTTTGATACTGTTGCACATGGAAGACTGCTGAACAAATTGGAACAGTGTGGCATTGGAGGAAAATTTGCTGCTATGGATAAAGGGATGGTTGAGTGGGAGAAGACAGAGTGGTAATCAACGGACACTGCTCATCGTGGACTAATGTTATTAGTGGAGTCTCTCAGGGTTCACTGTTGGGTCCATTGTTGTTTTCTATATTTATAAATGATATTGATGATGGTATATCAAGCTTAATGTCCAAGAAGTTCGCAGACGATACGAAGGTTGGCACGGTTGTTAAGGACACTAATGACAGTACGCTGCTGCAGCACGATCAAGAAAAGTTGAGCAGATGGGCTGAGAAGTGGCAAATGAAGTTTAACATTGACAAATGTAAAGTACTACATATGGGAAGCAGCAACCCCAGATGACGTATCAAATCTGTGGTACTACACTGACAGTGGTAGAGAACGAAAAGGACCTGGGGGGGTAATTGTGAACGCAGATATGGCGTTTTCTGAGCAGTGCAGTCGGGCTGCAAAAGTAGCTCATGGTGTCTTGTCAATGATATACAGGAATTTTTCTAACAGTGATAAGGCGGTGATTATCCCCTTGTATAAGGCAGTGGTCAGGCCACATCTTGGCAATGGTCAGGCCACTGTATACAGGTCTGGAGGCCTCATTTTAAGAAGGATGTAGAGCTGTTGGAACGAGTACGGAGAAGGGCAACAAGATTAGTGAATGGAACAAAGGGGGGGTGCTCTTACGAAGAAAGGCTTAAGTTTTGCAAATTACAGTGTCTGGAAACTAGGCTCCTGCGAGGTGATCAGAGGTGTATAAAGCCTTGAATGGTTTGAGCATACTCAATGCTGATGGAATTCTTTCTCTTGCTCAGAATAATCATTTGAGAGGGCATAAATTCAAATTGAGAAAAGACAGATATAGGATAGATGTGCGGAAGTTTGCCTTTAGCCAGCGGGTGGTCGTTTTGGTGGAACAGACTTCCATCCTTAGTTGTGGAAGTTGATAGCCTAAATAAATTTAAGGCTGAGCTGGACAGGTACTTGGAACGAACGGAGGGGTTAAGTGGGAGCTTGTTTTTTTTTTTTTTTTTTTTTTGGCTGATGCTGCATAAGCTTGCCTTTTTGCATCATATGCCTCTACTAATGCTAAGAAAGCCAAGGGCACTATATTTTTACAGTCAAACCATCGAAAGGGGAAATTGCGCCGCTTCCGAGCCGTGGGTAGGTTTTTACGCAATCAGATGCAAAGAAGAAAATTTCTCCACTCCTGTAAAATACGGTATTTCCCAGTAATACGGCATTCATTTTGCTGTCGCCCCATTAGTACAATAGCCATATTATGGAGACTCTTCACAACCTTTTGATCTATTGCATACCCCTACGCTCATTTTACCTTTGCTGTTAACTCCCTTGCCCCACAATGACTCATGCTGGCTTGTGTAAGTTTTGAATCTGTGCAAGCCTTTGTTCAACTCAGGCTGCTTTCAATAAGCAGAATGATCCCGCATGAATCTTCCCCCCCCCCCCCTTTATACTTTGCCTATCCTTACTAAATACAATATCCATACCATAATGAAACTCAATATTCTCTACTTCTCGGCGACAACACGTTTTCGTTATGTGGACATGTGTTCCTGTAAGGGCGACTCCTAAAATGTTAGTTCAAGCTTTTAAGAATAGAAACCTCATTTCATTGTAATTTTTAACATACCCTGTGTAAATGGGGCCAGGTGTGTAGTAGTGTTGTGTTTGTGTGTTTAAAGTAGTGTTGTTTTGACCACCTGTTTACCCAGAGGCAACAATCATTGGAGAGCTGCTTCTGAGTTCTAGTTCCAACAGACAGGACACTTAAGGTCTAAGAATACGAGATAAAATAAATAAACAAAATGCACATCTCTATCACAATCACCCAGGACAACTTCAATACAATCCAGATAACAAGCAATCCCGATAAAATAGCATTCAAGCCAATATTGATTAAATCCAATTCGAGAGTTAACTGCATAATCTAATGGTGTCTATATTAAAGATTACTATATGCAAATACAGCCTTAGAAAAGTCTTGAAATAAATTAAAAATTACTGGATCAGATAAGAACAATGCTTTCTGTCCTGGTACAAGAATCCCAATTTTATCACTAAGCGCAGTCCTAAAATTGCTGTAGATATTACAGTAATAAAATGTATGGTTTCAGCTTTCCTTAGCTCCACAAGTACATTAGTCAGTATTTATGAGACCCAGTGCAAAAATTTGTCATTCAAGGAACCGCGACCTGTTTTTAAAAACAGGGATTCCAGGCTTGGTATAGAACAACTTCTAACCTTCTTATTTAATAACATTATTATATCAGGAAGAAACTGTTTATTCACTCGACCTGTAGCTATCGTGTCCCCTCTCGTCTGCCATAAATTATCTGGGTTAAACAGATAATTTATCTGTCCACACCCCCCCCCCCCTTTACATGATTTTGAACATTAATCGTTCATCCCAGTTGGTATTTCTCTCTTAATTCGATAGCATAGACGGCGATAAACAAGGATACTATGCTGAACAGAACTGATCTTGGCCTGAAACCTCACTATTCGGATTCTATGATACCATGCTCCTGCAGCAAACGTGGTCACGCTACAGAGAAAGGCTACAGGACGAACAGGTCACATGAAGGACGTAAATTAAGCAAAATCTTAATTAGAAGGAAGAAAACACTTATAGGAAGGGTCATGTTTTTAATCGACTTGCATTTTTGTTTAGGTAAAAAAAGGTTAGGTTTTTATACGACTTAAAGCAAAAGAAGTGTGGGTTTTTTAATATAATTATTTTAAAGAAAAAGTTAGATTAGTTTACTCCACTAATTCGGGACGGATTCAAGCAAAGGGAGTATGGGTTTAGGCGTGTCACGTAACCTTCTGTTTGTCGGGGGAGCTTTTCTCTGACTTGTTACGTGACAGGAGTAATCACGTGATTCGTTTCGACTTTCCGTTATTCACGTCGAGGGGTACACTGTTCCAAAATTTTACCAATCCTGTATAGTATTGACTAAATATATTGCAGATTCATTGACTATCTGTTGTTGTTAATCCAAGGGAAAATCCCAAAGAATAGAAGTTTCATAAATGGACCAATCAAATGATATCAATGAAAACCGAACCTAGGAGAACTTACTGCCAAATATAGTCGATCCAATGTGGATCCATATAGCCTTGGAGAAAGAGTAATAACCCAATGTACAAAAGCTGCACCTCTAGAATTGGTCATAAACCTAAAACTTATTTCTTTCTTAACTTCCGTTAATGAGATACCGTACGCTTCTAAATTCTTACAATACAACTCTTCAATGAAAATATTCCTGGCTAACTTCTTAGGAATGTCATATAATATCACAGATGGGTTACTCTTTTTTGGGAAGCCCTATTGTTATTCCAACAGATGTCACATAATCCGACGTAGCAATATTCACCAAATCCCGTTTTTGTAGCTATTTCTAACAACATTCCTTTATTTCACACCAACCCTAGTGCCCGGACTTTGACTTAAATTCCTTTTAAATGCATTTGCTGCAAAAATCGTCACCTCGGAACTCGATTTAAGCTCACTACTATCTGAAGCTCGGAGAATCGTAAGAGATTCCCCAAACGTAGGTCGAATATCACTCGCTATCTCGGCCTTGGTTCCACCCCCTGCACTTGCACATCATCTTGACTATCACACCTTTCCTTTCACTCACTGCTTCTTTGCAAGCCTTAGTCTTGCTATAAGACTCAGACGGAAATTCTTGTTAGCATTAGCATTAGTAGAGGCATATGATGCAAGAAAGCAAGCTTATTCAGCATCAGCCAAAAAAAAAAAAAAAAAAAAAAAACCCTCTCCCATTTCACCCCTCCGTTCGTTCGAAATACCTGTCCAGTTGAGCTTTAAATTTGTTTAGGCTATCAACTTCAACAACAAGTGATGGAAGTCGGTTCCACCAACCAACCACCCGCTGGCCAAAGGCAAATTTCCGCACATCTATCCGACATCCGTCCTTCCTCAATTTGAATTTATGCCCTCTGAGGTGATTATTCTGAGAAAGATGAAGAATCCCATTGGCACTGAGCATGCTCAAACCATTCAAAGCCTTATACACCTCTATCAGATCACCTCGCCGGTGCCTAGTCTCCAGACTCTGTAATTTGCAAAATTTAAACCTTTCTTCGTAAGAGCAACCCTTTGTTCCATTTACTAATCTTGTTGCCCTTCTCTGTACCCGTTCCAGCAGCTCTACATCCTTCTTGAAATGAGGCCTCCAGACCTGTATACAGTACTCAAGATATGGCCTAACCATTGCCTTATACAAGGGAATAATCACCTCCTTATCCCTGCTAGAAAAATTCCTGTATATCATTGACAAGACACCATGAGCTACTCTTGCAGCTCGTCTGCACTGCTCAGAGAACTTCATATCTGCCTGCACAATTACCCCCAGGTCCTTTTCATTCTCCACCACTGTCAGTGTAGTACCGCAGAGTTGATACATTGCTCTGGGGTTACTGTTTCCCATATGTAGTACTTTACATTTGTCAATGTTAAACTTCATTTGCCACCTCTCAGCCCATCTGTTCAACCTTTCCAGATCCTGTTGCAGCAGCATAGCGTCAGTAGTGTCCTTAACGACCCTGCCAACCTTTGTATCATCTGCAAACTTAGACATTAAACTTGATATCCCATCATCAATATCATTCATAAACACCGAAAACAACAACGGACCCAACACTGAACCCTGAGGAACTCCACTAATAACATTAGTCCACGTTGAGCAGTGTCCATTGATTACCACTCTCTGTCTTCTGCCACTCAACCATCCCCTTATCCATAGCAGCAATTTGCCTCCAATGCCACACTGCTCCAATTTGTGCAGCAGTCTTCCATGTGCAACAGTATCAAAAGCCTTTCTAAGATCCAAATATATAATATCAAAGTTATTCCCTGCATCCAGTTCTTTTGTGACTACATCATAGTATCCAATCAAATTGGTCAGGCAAGACCTGCCCTTAACAAAACCATGCTGCGTCTGAGCTATAACTGAATTCTTGTCTAGATGATCCTGCAGTGCTTCTTTAACCAGTTCCTCCATTAATTTTCCTGGAACAGAAGTTAAACTAACAGGTCTATAATTACTTGTGTCAGCCTTTGATCCTCCTTTGTGAATTGGGGTTACATTTGCACATCTCCAGTCTATGGGTACCTCCCCTGAGTCCAAAGAAGCTCTCATAATTATGGCTAAGGTTTTGCTTACTTCCTTTGCTGCCTCCTTCAATATAACTGGATAGATCTCATCCACCCCGGGTGCCTTTTTTATGTTTATCCTCAACAATTTCTCCTCCACTTTCCTCTCAGTTATTACAAAATCATCTAGCTCACTGCCAGAGTTTACTTCACCTCTGGCATTCTCCTTCCTGAATAACTCCTCATGTGTGAATGTAGATACAAAATACTCGTTTAGTTTGTTAGCCACCTGAGCAGGATCATCAACAGTTGAACCATCAATATCCAGTGGACCAATCTGATTCATCCCTTTCCTTCTAGAGTTTACATAGGTAAAGAACTCTTTGTTGTTTTTCTTTGCATCCTTTGCCAAGGATTTCTCATAATCTGCCTTTGCCTGCCTAATATCCTTTGTGACTTGGCTACAGACCAGTTTATATCTATCATAGGCTTCCATGTCACACATTAATTTATATGTATCCCATGCATTTTTCTTTTCTGCCATATGCCTCATTAGTTCATCTGACATCCATTTAGGCCTAAATTTTGATCAATATTTCTTAGTTGGTATGTAAAGCCTGGTAGCCACCAAGATTAGTTCCTTGAATGCTTCCCATTTTGAGTTTGCTGTTGGTAACATCATCAGTTGGTCCCACTGTATAGAATTTAAATACTGTCTCAGACCATCATAGTCGCCTTTACGAAAACAAAAACCCTTCCCTTTACCTCTGATGGTAGTTACCTCCTTGAGTAAATCCCACTTCAACACACTGTGATCACTGCCACCTAGTGGTTCATTTATCTGCAGGTTCTTAATGCATGAAGAATCACTACTGATAATCAGATCAAGAGTATTGCTCCCTCTTGTTGCCTCCCGAACATGCTGATGTAGAAAACAATCATCCAATAAATCCACAAAAGCCTTGCTAGTGTGCGAGTGACCAACCCACAAATTCCAGTCAATATCTGGGAAATTAAAATCCCCCATTATAAGACTCTCTGATTTACTGGCCCACTCTATTTCCCTGTACAATATATTATTATACTCATCGGAGTCATTAGGTCTATAACACACTCCTACTCTCAATTTTGATTTCCCTATGCTTATGTCACACCAAACTGACTCGACACTGCCCTGTCCATC
This sequence comes from Mastigoproctus giganteus, assembly GCF_048544385.1. NCBI lineage: Eukaryota > Metazoa > Arthropoda > Arachnida > Uropygi > Thelyphonidae > Mastigoproctus > Mastigoproctus giganteus. Next base: position 61,595,332 of record NC_143578.1, on the reverse strand, counting down.
GATGTCAACTGGCTTCACTTCCTTTGACTTTGTGTGTTTCTTAATTAATAGCATAACCCCTCCTCCCCTCCTGTCCTGTCTATCCTTTCTATATACATTGTATTCCCCAAATTCCAGTTCCGCATTACTTATATCTGTGTGACACCACGTCTCTGATATCCCAACAATATCTGCCTTTGATGTTTTGAGCAATACCTCAAATTCATTAAATTTATTTACCAAACTCCTAGCATTGGTGTACACGCAAGTATACCTGCACCTGTTTCTATTCTTAGCTACCCTAACACAACCCATGTGTTTACTTGTAACGCAATGACTACCAGCAGTCTCTGAAATATCCTGCATCTTGTTTTTCGGACTTCTGCTCATTTGAATAGAAGCAGTGCAAGAATCACTTCCACCTCTGCCAGTGGCTACTGTTAATCTATTAGTCCTTGTATCCCCCCCAACTAGCAGTTTTCCGACCCACCTAACACTGCCTCGACAGCATCAGCAAAAATTCTTGCACCCTTTCTATTTAAGTGTATCCCATCCCTGTAGAAGCAGTCTCTCCTGTTAACAAGTACAGTCCAGGCTGAAAAAAATTCTACCCCTTGAGCCTTGCACAATCCCTCCAGGGCCGAATTGATCGACAAGGCTCTCATCATATACTCCCTCCTATCGTGTCTGGGCAGAATTGCAGACACTTTCAATTTCAACCCTAATTCACGGCTTTTTATGATGAGAGCCTTGTTCTAGTAGACGCGTCCGTTTACTGATCTCAGCATTTAAAGCTCGAAGTGTTTCATTTTCTATTAACACAGCCATAGTCAGTGTTTCTAAATTAGCCCATTTGTCCATAATTATGTCACCAGTCCTCTTTGTAACCTTATCACCTTCTCTTCTGCCAAGAGAAATCTAATGTCTTTTTTTTTCATTTTAGAGATCCCCTCATACAATACCAGTACATCTTTTACATTATCTAACTCAACAGTCACAATTTCAACATCCTGACTAGGCATAACTTCCACCTCAGTAGTCATAGCTACTGTTCACTAACTTCCTTTTCATGCGCTAAGTGTACAGCCACGTTCTCATAAGCTATAAACTGATCCTGACTACGTCCTCTTCAGTATACAACCTCCCCATATCTATTAAACTCTTCCTGCGACCGCGGAATTTTAGGTGGATCTATGGGGGGGGGGGTGAACTATCCGACTCCACTGTATGCTTCGTTACTGTTCCACTCGAACCTTCCATAACTCTTATAAGTTCAATTTTCCAACTACACAGCTAACAATATATTAATTCTTATTAATTTCAATTAACTACGTACACTACAAACAAGTGTTACAAATGCCATACACTAAAAATCAAAAAACTGAATCGATCAGATCAGTTTAACTGAACTGCAACCTTCCTAACCCACCAGCTAGTAATTACATTGATCTGCAACTTAAACCACAATATTAATACCAGCTAAACTCAAATTGATTACTCAGCAGTGAAAACTAATTAACTGCTAAGCAATGAACCAGTAACACTGTTATTTTCTGATTATTCCTATTTGTATTAGTAATTATTAGTCCCAAAAATAATAAATAGTTTTCAAACAAACAGCAAATCTATGTATAATCAATTAGAATTATCCTTTCACCTCATTATTATCGTTAGAACTCCACAATGACTAATATCACCAGCTATTAAGTATCTGTTTAATTTATATTAATACCTGACAATTCAGGAAGTATCCTCAATTGCTCCAAACTATTTATACATTTCTTCACTCACAAAAACCGATTTCACAGAGAGCTACTAGCACACAACACTACACAGGCCGCCATCTTCACATTACATTCTCACCGACAGCAGAATACGCCTAGTCCGAAGAAAGAAAGAAACAAAAAAAAACCCAAACTACTATATTTGGGTCACCCGGTAATTTCTTACATATACCCATATAAGTATCATATCTGTAAATTGCATGTGTTTTCAGGTCGATTTGTCTGTTTTGCTGGACGAAAAAACTTCTGTTTGCGGGCACCAAAACCTTGCTATCTACGCCTGAGACCGACTAACTTAGCCACGGAGCGAAAACCCCCTTAAAGTTCCTCGCTTTATCGACGGGATTCGAACCCGGCCCTTTTCCATCCGGTGTGGGGAGGACGGTAATGATACCACTGTGCTATCCCCGCAGACCACCTAGTCCGACATACGAGGGGTTTCCGAAAAGTAAGGAAACACTTTTTTTTCTTAATAATGGTGAAAGGGAATCAAATGAAATGCAGTGGACAGATAGACCCGTTAATAACGTTCAAAAAGACCGCCAGTGCAGTGTTGCGGTACTGTCGCCTCACAGCAGATTCCAGTTGCAAAACGGCGGCTACCGTGCGAGTGTGGTCCAAAACAGGTGTTCGTGAAGTTATTCGCTTTTTGCAAGCAAAAGGGTCTTCACCAAGTGACATTCACCGTGAACTGGTTACTGTGTATGGCGAAAATGTGATGACAAAGAAGCAGGTGTGTTTTTGGTGCGATGAATTTAAAGCGGGCCGTGTTGATATTGAAGATCGACATCGGGCGGGCAGTCCTTCATCGAGCAAAGCAGAAGACAACATTTTGCGCATTAAGGGCAAAATTGAAACCAGGTGAGCGAAATTGCACAAATAGCGAACGTGAGTAAGTCGACTGTTCATGAAATTGTTCACGATGTCCTTGGCTTTCGAAAGGTGTGCTGCAGCTGGGTGCCCGGACAAAGCAAAACGCATGGGGATATGTCTGGAGAATCTGTTGTGATACAGCAACGAAGGAAAAGATTTTCTGGTTCGCATAGTCACAGCAGACGAAACGTGGGTTCATCACTTTACCCCGGAGAACAAAAAACAAGACTCCATGAACTGGAAACATCCACAATCTCTTGCGCGCAAAAAATTTAAAACTGTTCCTAGTGTCCAAAAAGTAATGGCCACAGTGTTCTGCGATCGTCAAGGCGTTCTCTTGATGGATTTCTTGCCGAAGGGAGGAACAATCAATGCACAGCTTTACTGCGCAAATTTGGAAAAACTGACAGCCAACATTCGATGCAAACGACCAGGACTCCTGACGAGCGGTGTGATTTTGTTTCACTACAACGCAACTCCACACACTGCACACACACCACTCGTGAGTGGTTGCACCGTAATCGTTGGGAAACTCTGCCACATCACCTTCCTGCAGCCCAGGCTTCCATTTGTTCGGTCCTCTGAAAAAATACCTTTCAGGAAAGCATTTCACCACGGATGAGAAAGTTCATCAGGCGGTGCGATGTTGGTTACTGAGTGTGGGCACGGACTTCTTCAGTACTGGTATTGATAAACTGATCCAGTGTTGGGACAAGTGCATCAATAAAACTGGAGACTTTGTGGAGAAATAGTGCATGTTCACTTATTTCTTGGTGTGTAATTTCAACTTCGTATTACTAAACATCATCAATGTTTAGTAATAACCTGTCAGTTTAACTTCTATTCCAGGGAAATTAATGGAGGCACTGGTTAAAGAAGCACTGCAGGATCATCTAGACAAGACTTCAGTTATATCTCGGACACAGCATGGGTTTGTTAATGGGAAGGCTTGTCAGACCAACTTGATTGGATACTATGATGGGGTCACAAAGGAACTGGATGCGGGTAATAATTTTGATATCATATATTTGGACCTTAGAAAGGCTTTTGATACTGTTGCACATGGAAGAGTGCTACACAAATTGGGGCAGTGTGTCATTGGAGGCAAATTGCTGTTATGGATAAAGGGATGGTTGAGTGGGAGAAGATTTGTAAGCTGCATAGATTACAGATTTGTATAGATTTGACCAGAGAGGTTGCAGGGAAATCTGTTTGCTGACCAGCTCAAGGAAAATCCGCAGTGATGGAATCATCAAAAGAATTCCTATTTATAGTTTTAAGAGAGAATCCAATAAAGTCAGGAAATCTATACTGTTCGCCCGATTCAGGTAAGATATCAACATAAAAAAATAGCACACTTACAATTTACACAACACGAATCTTGATCTTTATGTGGGCGTTTTGCGCAAAGGAGTTTGCGCATTGCCCAAATACATGCCCTGCTTTGCACAATGGCCACAGATGAAGAATGGGAATAGTATTTTGTTGTTTGCCCATTACTGAGGTGCGAAAAACATTTTGAAACTATCACAAATGGTCTATTTGTATGAGAACTACAAGTTAAAAATTATTCTGTCTAAAGAAGAAATGCTTCTATAAAACTGGGGGGGGCAGAGGCTTATTACCCAATCAACTGTAACAAAATTTCTAGAAGTGGTCGTAAATCTAAAAAGAGTAGCATTTCTAACTTCCTCTAATCAGAAATCATACTTCTCTAAATTCTTATCAACATCATTAATTAATAATTATTGAAGGGTTCCCTTTTTTTTGGAACACTCATAGTTATCTCTGCAGATGCTAAACTAAAGAATTGGACGCAGATATACACTGCCCTATCTGGTGAGTATAGACTTGGCACACACCCAGGGTCCTGAGCAATACCAGAAACTTAAGACAGGAGATGAAAGAGATGCACCATATGCAACAAGTTACGACCATCCTGATCATCGTGCCAACCACGTGTGTCGTGCCAAAGACTCTACATAACAGCCTAGCAGCAATAGGTCTCCCAGCGAACACCTACAAGGAACTACAAAAAGTCGCAATCCTGAACATTTGTAGGATAGTCAGAGTTCCTCGACCAAGAGTAACGCTAGAGATAATAACAACCATCTCTAGAGTTCCTCGACCAAGAGTAACACTAGAGATAACAACACCCATCCTGTATACTTGGTAGCAATACCCGTCACGAGGTGGAATCCCCAATCGGGGAGAAATAATATAAGGATAATAATAATAATAATATTCGGGTCACCCCTCCATGAATGGGGAAACAGGTCCTATGCATGCAACATGTCAGGGAACCTGCTATAAATACGCACACTGGGCTTCGAACAGATAATTGCAAAAGTGAGCATGAAAGATGACACATTGAACAGAATTGATCACCTCAACAAGTTCTAGACGCCGATTAGCATGTCTAAGAAGCTCGAATCCTGGACTGTAGAGCAGTGGAAAACAGTCCTATGGACAGACGAGTCGAGGTTCGCACGAGACCAGACTGGTGGCCGTTCCTGGGTGTGGTGAATGCCAGGGGAACAGTTCCTTCCTGATTGTATCCTCCCAAAAATGAAGTTTGATGGAGGCAGTGTCATGGTATGGGGCTGCTTTCATGGTTTGGCTTTGTTCCAATAGTCATTATCGACAAAACCATGAATTGTGGCCAATACCAGGACAGCCTGGACAATTATGCGTTTCCAACATTATGGCAATACTTCGGGGAAGGCCCATATCTGTATCAGCAAGACAATGCGCCATTTCATACTGCTCGGGTCGTAACATAGTAGTTTGAGACATGGGTGTGAAAAAGTTGGATTGGCCAGGACCAAAGTGCTAATCTGAACCCTATCGACTATTATTCGTCGGGTACGTGCACGTCGAGATCGCCCAAAGAACAAGGCCGAGTGGAGGAACATATGACTTGACATTTATAAAACGCTGGTTGAAAGTATGTTGCGAAGATTGAAGGCCGTCATAAAAGCAAAATATTTCATTTTATTTCATTTTTGCAAAATATTTCACAAAATATTAAATTACACAATAAAAGCTTTTTTTTTTTTTTTTGTCTAAAGGCAAGTGTCCGGATATTAATGGTAGGGCAGTGTACTTACTAAGTCTGCTTTTCTATCTGTTTTTTAGTACAACGCCTTTATCAGGGTCATGGTTACACATAGGCAGAGCATGCAGTTGCCTGGTACGCCAAATTGGAAAGGGCGATTTTTTTTTTCTTTTGTTGACAACGTGAGACCAAGAAATAGCATAATTAGAGTTAGCTTGATATGATGCACTCATTTCTTAAACTTGTATACTATTGCCAATTCACTATCACTATAACCGTAATTGTGCTATCAAAATAGCAAAATGCTGTGCAAGCTAAAGCATTGCAGCATCCTACCAAGGAGTCAACTCTACTTTTTGCTTGCGGCGACATAAAGTCCAGTGGTAGCTCTGACCTTTATTACGCACTTAACGATTTAACTTTAACAGTTTTTAAAGCATTTGTCACAACGTGCATTTATATCCGTACTAGTCTTAAGCTGACAATTTTCTATAGCTCTCAGTATCAAAACATTTTCCCCTGAACTAAATACCCTATGTTTTGTCTGGGGGCGCAAACACGTCTTCTTTGATTTTACTATGCACTGAGGGTTGCACACAGGTTATAATCACTGTCCTCTCACAATGAATGGGAAAGGTCCGAATTCGAATCCCGCGAGGGATTTTCATGGGTTTTTGCACATCGTGGTTATGTGAGTTTGTCTAATGCAATAGTTTCGGGATTCTTCTCTCAGAAAATTGGATGTGTCATCTAGCAAACTGACTGCAACATACACCCGATACACCTAATTTACAGACACGGGATACTCACGCTTTGTAACTTAGTTGCTTTGTCGCCACGCACAGACAACTCACTGCATCATATTATGTCAGCATTAGTTGTCCTAACCGGGAATTTAAATTCGGTCATTTTATTGACCATGCTCCTGACATTACTCTAGACAGTTACAAAATATAAGAATATCCTAAAATTCACCTCATCAGCACATTTAACCCCAGGAGCTCACATCTGGTGAGAACAGGCTTGGCACACCCAGGGTCCTGCTCTGGATATCATCATTCATCTCTTTCTTGGTGATTCCCTTCTGCTTTTGACTCTCTCTCTCTTTCTCTCAGAGTAACTCGGGATTTTCTTTTCTTTTTTTGTCGCTGGTGCAGCATAAGTCTTGGGCTTCCTTGCACCATGTAGCTAATTGAGGTGTTCGCCAAAACATTAAAGGCAGATATTGTTGGGATATCAGAGACATGGTGCCACACAGATATAAGGAATTCAGAAATGGACTTTTGGCAGTACAATGTGTACAGGAAGGATAGACAGAATAGGAAGGGAGGAGGGATTATGCTAATAGTTAAGAAATACATAAAATCCAAGGAAGTACAGCCAGTCGACATGGCTGGACAGTGCAGTGTTGAATCAATTTGGTGTGACATAAGAATCGGGAAAGCAAAATTGGGAGTAGTAGTACTAGTGGCATGTGACGCAAGAAAGCAAGCGTATGAGCTTATGCAGCATCAGCCAAAAAAAAAAAAAAATAATAAATAAATAAATAAATAAATTACAAAACAATCCCCTCTAAATATTTGTCCAGTTCCTCCTTAAATTTATTTAACCTATCGACTTCCACAACGACAGATGGAAGTTTGTTCCAGCAATTAACCACCCGCTGGCTAAAGGCAAATTTCTGCACATCTATTCCATATATGTCCTTTCTCAATTTCAATTTATGCCCCCTTAAGTTCGTAATCTGAACAAGTGGAAGAATCCCATCAGAATTCAGCGTGCTCAACCCATTCCAGGCCTTATACACTTCAATCAGATCACCTCGCAGGTGACTAGTCTCCAGCTACTGCAATTTGCAGAACTTAAGCCTCTCCTGTTAAGAGGATCCCTTCATTCACCTCACCAATCTTGTTGCCCTTCTCTGTACAAGCTCAAGCAAATCTACATCCTTCCTAAAATGAGGCCTCCAGACCTGTACGCAGTACTCCAGGCGTGGCCTGACCATTGCCTTATACAGAGGGATAATCACCTCCTTTTCCCTGCTAGCAAAATTCCTATATATCATTGACAAAACCCCATGATCTGCCCTGGCAGCCTGTCTGCATTGCTCAAAAAACTTCATATCTGACTGCACAATTACTCCCAGGTATTTTTCATTTTCTACCTCCTTAAGTGTAGTACCACACAGTTGGTACATTTCTCTGGTGTTACTTCTACCCATATGCAGTACTTTGCATTTTTCAATGTTAAACTTCAGTTCCCACTTCTCAGCCCATGTGCCCAAATTTTCTAGATCCTGTTGCAGTAACACACTGCCATTACTGTCATTAACAACCCTGCCAACTTTTGTATCATCTGCAAACTTCGATACTAAGCCTGATATACCTTCATCAATATCCCAGAAAAATATACAAAACAACAGTGGACCCAACACCGAACCCTGTGGGACTCCACTAATAACATTAGTCCACAAAGAGCAGCACCCATTGATTACCACCCTGTCTTCTCCCACTCAACCAGCCTTTTATCCATTGTAGCAACTTATCCTTAATACCATTCTGCTCCAATTTGTACAGTAGTCTTCCATGCGCAACAGTGTCAAAAGCTTTCCTGATATCCAAGTATCTGATATCAAAATTATTTTTTGCATCCAGTTCCTTTGTAACCACATCATAATAACCAATCAAATTTGTCAGACATTAATCTTGGAAGCTACTAGGCTTTACATACCAACTAAGAAATATTGTTCAAGGTTTAGGCCTAAATGGATGTCAGATGAACTAATGAGACGTGACAGAGAAGAAAAATGCATGGGATACATATAAATTAATGGGTCACATGGAAGCCTATGATAGATATAAGCTGGTCTGTAACTAAGTCACAAAGGAGGTTAGGCAGGAAAAAGTAGATTACAAGAAATCTTTGGCAAAGGATGCAAAGAAAAACAGCAGAGTTCTTTCCTTATGTAAACTCTAGAAGGAAGGGGATGAATCAGATGGTCTACTTGATGTTGGTGGTTCAACTGTTGGTGATCCTGCTCAGGTGGCTAACAAACTGAATGAGTATTTTGCATCTACATTCCCACGAGGAGTTATTAAAGGAGGGGAATGCCAGAGGTGAATTAAACTCTGGTAGTGAGCGCTGACTCTCTTTAGAAAATACAGCTGCAAGTTACAGGCTCCGAAAAAAACGATAAGTTTTTGCTTTTTATTTACATAATTGTTATTTTATATTGTACTTAATACGTAGTCTTATAGTTCTAATTACGCTGGTTATTTTTATTTTAATTTGTATAAACAGTTTTGGTAGATATACGTAATACTTTATAAAACTGTTATTTCATTCGAATATTGCAGGCATTGTTTTTGTATATAGTGATAGGGAATTCAAATTTTTAATTGAGGTAGTTAGGTAGCTCTAACGTATAATTATAGAAACAGTAATACGCTTCACTTTTTCTATTAGATAGCGTAGTATTGACATTTAATTTAATTTAATTCATTGATATTATTAATTTAAAATATCATGCCCCAAACTAGAGCAGCAAAGCAACGGGCACAAAGTGGCAGGAGTGCTGTGACTCGGGGAAGAATTGCGGGGGGCGATTCTCCAACGCATCACAGCCTAAAAAAATGTACAACTTGTGAAATGTTTGCCGAACTATCTGGAACGGAACATGATATTGCCATGGGGGATGTCTTTGTGTGTGTGCGATGTAAGGAGTGTAAGGAAATCAGGCGACAACTCAGCGTTGTTATGGGCCTATATGAGAGTTTGAAGGACAGGGTGGATGCCCTCGAAAGATCTAAATTGAAGGGCCCATCAGGCTCTCAGCTGCCCACATCAACGCCAGAGCTTGCACTTGGTCATCACGCAACACAGCGGCAACCCCCAAGGCAGATTGCGCTGCTCCCAAAGGAACTAGTAGTTGTTCGTGACTCTATTGTCACGGAAACGGGAAATATATTGTGTAAAAAGGATGGGTGGTACAGGACCAGGGTATGTCTGCCAGGGGCAAAGGTTGATGACGTTGTAGAGCAGATATCATCTTTTAAGGGCACAAAAGGTGATATAGTTGTACACGTTGGCACTAATGATATCAAGAGTAGGAGACCGGCAGAATTACTTAACAAGTACAGGTCACTGTTGAAAAAAAGCCGTGAAGTAGGGTTGAATTTGAAAGTGTCTGCAATTCTGCCCAGTCACGATAGGAGGGAGTATATGATGAGTGCCTTGTCGATCAATTCGGCCCTGGAAAGATTGTGCAAGGCTCAAGGGGTAGAATTTTTTTCAGCCTGGACTGTACTTGTTAACAGGAGAGACTGCTTCTACAGGGAAGGGATACACTTAAATAGAAAGGGTGCAAGAATATTTGCTGATGCTATCGAGGCAGTGTTAGGTGGATCGGAAAACTGATAGCTTGGGGAGATACAAGGACTAATAGTTTAACAGTAGCCGTAGGCAGAGGTGAAGCTGATTCTTGCACAACTTCTATTAGAATAAGTAGCGACCTGGAGCGAGGGGTGTTGGGGGTTTCAGGGACGGATGTCAGTCATCGTGAAACAGGTGGGTATATGGGATGTGTTAGAGTGGCTGGGAATAGGAATACGTGCATGTATACTTGCATGTATACCAATGCTAGAAGTATAGTAAATAAATTTGATGAATTTGAAGTGTTGGTCAAGACATCAAAGGCGGATATTGTTGGGATATCAGAGACGTGGTGTCACACAGATATAAGGAATGCCGAACTGGAATTTGGGGAGTACAATGTGTACAGAAAGGATAGACAGGATAGGAAGGGAGGAGGCGTTATGCTGGTAATAAAGAAAAATATAAAATCAAAAGAAGTGCATCCAGTTGATATAGATGAACAGTGCACTGTTGAGTCAGTTTGGTGTGACATAAGCACTGCGAAAGCAAAAATTACAGTAGGAGTGTGTTATAGGCCTAATGACTCGAATGAGTACAATGAACAATTTTACGGAGAACTAGAGTGGGCTAGTAAATCGGAATGTCTTATAATGGGGGATTTTAACTTCCCAGATATTGACTAGAACTTGTGGGTTGGGCACTCACACACTAGTCAGACTTTTGTGGATTTATTGGATGATTGTTTTTGCAGCAGCATGTTCGAGAGGCAACCAGAGAAAGTAATACTCTTGATCTGGTTATCAGCAGTGATCATTCATGTATTAGGAATTTGCAGATAAAAGAACCACTAGGTGGCAGTGATCACAGTGTACTGACGTGGGATTTACTTAAAGATTTAATTATCATCAGGGGTAAAGGAAAGGGTTTTTGCTTCTGTAAAGGCGAGTACAGTGGTCTTCGACAGTTTTTAAATTCTGTACAGTGGGATCAACTGACGATGTTACCAACAGTAAATTCTAAGTGGGAAGCATTCAAGGAATTAATCGTGGAAGCTACTAAAAGTTTCATACCTATTAAGAAATATTGTTCAAGGTTTAGGCCTAAATGGTTGTCAAATGAACTTATGAGACTCGTAACAGAGAAGAAAAATGCATGGGATGCATATAAATTATCAAGCGACTCAGAAGCCTATGGCAGATATAAGTTAATCTGTAATCAGGTCACAAAGGAGGTTCGGCAGGCGAAGGCAGATTACGAGAAATCCTTGGCAAAAGATGCTAAGAAAAACAGCAAGGATTTCTTTACTTATATAAACTCTAAAAGGAAGGGGATGAATCTGATTGGTCCACTTGACATCGATGGTTCGACTGTTGATGATCCTGCTCAGATAGCAAACAAACTGAATGAGTATTTTGCATCTACATTCACACGTGAGGAATTATTAAGGTTTGAAAATGGCAGAAGGTTATCAAATTGTAGCAGGGTGCTTAATGATCTTGTAATAACTGAGAGCAAAGTGGAAGAGAAATTGTTGAAGTTAAACGTAAGAAAAGCACCTGGGGTGGATGGGATCTATCCAGTTATATTAAAGGAGGCGGCAAGGCAACTAAGCAAACCCTTAGCCATAATTATGAGAGCATCCTTGGACTCAGGGGAGGTTCCCACGGACTGGAGATGTGCAAATGTATCCCCAATTCACAAAGGGGGATCGAAGGGTGACACGAGTAATTACAGACTAGTTAGTTTAACTTCTGTTCCGGGTAAAATAATGGAGTCGCTGGTTAAAGATGCATTGCAGGATCATCTAGACAAGACTGCAGCAATAATTCAGACACAGCATGGGTTTGTTAAGGGAAAGTCTTGTCTGACAAATTTGATAGGATATTATGATGTGGTTACAAAGGAACTGGATGCAAAAAACAATTTTGATATCATATATTTGGATTTCAGGAAAGCTTTTGACACTGTTGCGCATGGAAGACTATTGTACAAATTGGAGCAGAATGGTATTAAGGGTAAGTTGCTATAATGGATAAAAGGATGGTTAAGTGCGAGAAGACAGAGGGTGGTAATCAATGGGTGCTGCTCTTCTTGGACTAATGTTATTAGTGAAGTCCCAGAGGGTTCGGTGTTAGGTCCACTGTTGTTTTGTATATTTATCAATGATATTGATGAAGGTATATCAGGCTTAATGTCGAAGTTTGCAGATGATACAAAGGTTAGCACGGTTGTTAATGACAGTAATGACAGTCTGCTACTGCAACAGGATCTAGATAATTTGGGCAGATGGGCTAAGAAGTGACAACTGAAGTTTAACCTTGACAAATGCAAAGTACTGCATATGGGTAGAAATAACCCCAGAGAAATGTATCAACTGTGTGGTACTACCTTAAGGTGGTAGAAAATGAAAAAGACCTGGGAGTAATTGTGCAGTCAGATATGAAGTTCTCTGAGCAATGCAGACAGGCTGCCAGGGCAGGTCATGGGGTTTTGTCAATGATATATAGGAATTTTGCTAGCAGGGAAAAGGAGGTGATTATTCCTCTGCATAAGGCAATGGTCAGGCCACGCCTTGAGTACTGCGTACAGGTCTGGAGACCTCATTTTAGGAAGGATGTAGATTTACTTGAGCGGGTACAGAGAAGGGCAACAAGATTGGTGAGGGGAATGAAGGGATCCTCTTACCAAGAGAGGCCTAAGTTCTGCAAATTGCAGTGGCTGGAGACTAGGCACCTGCGTGGTGATCTGATTGAGGTATATAAGGCCTTGAATGGATTGAGCACGCTGAATTCTGATGGGATCCTTCCACTTGTTCAGATTACGAACCTAAGGGGGCATAAATTCAAATTAAGAAAAGACAGATGTAGAATAGATGCGGAAATTTGCCTTTAGCCAGCGGGTGGTTAATTGCTGGAACAAACTTCCATCTGTCGTGGAAGTTGATAGCTTGAATAAATTTAAGGAGGAACTGGACAGGCATTTGGAGGGAATGGTGTGATTTTTTTTTTTTTTTTTTTTTGGCTGATGCTGCATAAGCTCATACATTTGCTTTCTTGCATCACATGCCACTACTACTACTAAACATACGAAAGGCACCTAGGGTGGATGGGATCTATCCAGTTATATTAAAGGAGGCAGAAAAGGAAGTAAATAAACACTTAGCCATAATTATGAGCTTCCTTTGCACTCAGGGGAGGTACCCATGGACTGCAGATGTGCAAATGTGACCCCAATTCACAAAGGAGGATCAAAGAGCGACATAAATAATTACAGACCTGTTAGTTTAACTTCTGTTCCAAGAAAATTAATGGAGGCACTGCAGGATCATCTAGACAAGACTTCAGTTATAGCTCGGACACACCATGGGTTTGTTAAGGGGAAGGCTTGTCAGACCAATTTGACTGGATACTATGATGTGGTCACAAAGGGTAATAATTTTGATATCATATATTTGGACCTTAGAAAGGCTTTTGATACTGTTGCACATGGAAGACTGCTACACAAATTGGAGCAGTGTGGCATTGGAGGCAAATTGCTGCTATGGATAAAGGGATGGTTGAGTGAGAGAAGACAGAGAGTGATAATAAATGGACACTGCTCTTCGTGGACTAATGTTATTGGTGGGAGTCCTACAGGGTTCAGCGTTGGGTCTGTTTTTTTCTGTATTTATTAATGATATTGATGATGGTATATCAGGCTTAATGTCCAAGTTTGCAGATTATACACAGGTCAGCAGGGTTGTTAATGATGTTGTTATTTGGTTTTTAGGGGCATTAGCAACTAAGGCCATATTGCTCCGATGATATGCGGTGGTCATTCCCTGACCTTTTCGCAAACTTTAACAACGGAGGCGCTGTACTGTCATTAGTGTCATTAACAACGGAAGCGCCGTTGTTAATGACACTAATGACAGTACGGTGCAGGAACAGGCTCTAGAAAAGTTGAGCAGATGGGCTAAGATGTGGCAACTGAAGTTTAACATTGACAAATGTAAAGTACTGCATACGGGAAGCAGTAACCCCCCAGTAACTTATCAACTGTGTGGTACTACACTCAGGGTGGTAGAGAATGAAAAGGTCCTGGGGTAATTGTGTAGGCAGATCAGATAAGAAGTTTTCTGAGAGTGCAGACAACCTGCAAAGAGTAGTTCATTGTGTCTTGTCAATGATATACAGGCATTTTTCAAGCAGGGATAAGTAGGTGATTATCCCCTTGTATAAGGCAATGGTCAGGCCACACCCTGGTACTGTATACAGGTTTGAAGGCCTCATTTTAAGAAGGATGTAGAGCTGCTGGAATGAGTACAGAGTATTTGAATGGAACAAAGGGTTGCTCTTAAGAAGAAAGGCTTAAGTTTTGCAAATTATAGTGTCTGGAGACAACACCTTTTAGGTGACTGATTATGGTGTATAAAGCCTTGAATGGTTTGAGCATGCACAATGCTGATGGGATTCTTCCTCTTTCTCAGAATAATCGCCTGAGAGGGCATAAATTCAAATTGAGGAAAGACAGTTGTAGGATAGATGTGCAGAAGTTTGCCATTAGCAAGAGGGTGGTTGATTACTGGAACAAACTTCCATCTGTCACTGTAGAAGTTGATAGCTTAAATAGATTCAAGGTAGAACCAGACAAACATTTGGAGCGAGTGAATGGATGAATGAGGTGGTCTTTTTTTTTATTTTTTGGCTGATGCTATATAAGCTTTCTTTTTTGCATCATGTGCCTTTACTAATGCTAATAATAATAATAATAATAATAATAACATGCCATTCCTGATAAGAACTATTAGCAGGATGTGATCACATAGTTCTTATAAGAGATTGTAGTTATTAAAAGTAAAGGCATGGGTTTTAATTTCAAGGTGAATACATTAGAATTATGGAATATCTTTAAAGCAAGTCTCCAAAGCCATGAATGCATATATACCATTAAGAAAATACAACATAACAATATGGGGGGGTAAGGTGGAGAAATCATTGGCTAAGAGAGCAAAGAAGAGGGAAGAAGTTTTTCTTGTATGTTTTTGTATTTTTTCATGTATAAAAAGAAAACAAATCAGATCAGACCCTTGTGCAAAGGGTACAAAATTCTTACATAAACCAGATGGTGTTGCTGATGAAGACATGTTCTTCTAAGGGATCTTTACAGAAGAAACACCCTTCATAATTAGGAAAGGAGCATGAAATTATAGAAAATTCTTTATTATAAAACACTTTCACACCTATAGGAAAGTACGGCACCTTGAGTTGGTGGCATATTTTTTTAGGAGGTGGCCAGAGATAGGGTGCATTGAAACTTTAAGTTCATTGTGAGGGTATCATTGGACTTTGGAGAAATTCCTTTGGATGAGAGAAGTGCAAATGTATTTTCCATACATAAAGGCAGTTCAAAGAGCAAAGTGGGTAACTAATGATTGGTTAGTATGACTTCATAGAAGGAAAAATCATGAGACAGTGATAATGGATCCAATACATGGATATCTGGACAGAAATGGAATTCTGGATGCACATTGTTTTGAAGATGGAAGGTATGTTTAACTAAATTTATTAACTCTTGATAGTCACATGTGAGCTGAATGTAGGCAATAATTTTGACATTAGTTGGGATTTAAGCAAAACATTTAACTCAGTCCCTCAATGAGAAGTTAATGTAAAACTTGGAACATGTTGGGATCGTGGGTAAGATTCCACGATAGATTACAGTGTGGCTACAGGGCAAAAGGCAGAGTGTTGTGATTGATGATGTCAAGATTGAGAGCAGTTAATGATCAGCACCGACTAGCATTTCTTCAGGACAACTCAAACTTGAGAAATGGTCAAAACAAAGTGGCATCCATGTTTCCATACAGCAAAATGCAAGGTCTTACACTTGAAGAATAGCAACCCTGAAACAACTTATAGACTGGGTTGAGTTGAATAAAATATTGGAAGCAGAAAGGGATTTGGGAGTTATGATACAGGCAGACACGAAATTCTCTCAAGCTGTAGCAAGGTGGCAAAGAAAGCCCATGGTTATGTTGATGATTTATCGAATAGTTGCTTGTAGAGATATGGAGGATATAGTCCCAATCCCACCATACAAGGTAACTATAAGATTACACTCTGAATACTGTGTCCAAAGATGGAGACTGCACCTAAAAAAAGACAAGCTATGTGACGAATCCAAATAAAGCAGCTCACTTGGTTAGATATGCAAAAATGGCGACTGTACAAGAAAATTTCCAGAGCTTGGAAACATACATCTTACAAGGAACCTGATTGAGGTCTATAAGGCTTTGAGAGGGGGTAATAAAATGAATAGAGGGATATAAATGATTCCAGAACAAGGAACCATAAATTTAAATTATGGTAAAGAGATTTAGAATGAATTATGGAAGGTTTTCTTTTAGTTAGAAAGTTTTTAATTACTGGCATAAGTTACCTGTCAGTACTTCAGGCTGACAACTTGGGAAAATTCAAACATCAGCTAGATATTTACCTACGTGAGAAAGGAAAGGCATATGCAAACAGTTTTTTTATTGGCTGGTACACTAAACACCTGTGATATCCTTTCACAGCCTCTAAGGCTGCTTTATGAGACACTACACACATTCTGAACAAGCTGGCACTCCTGCAGAAACTGTGCTTTCCCAGAGATCCTGGAAATACTGGAGGCTGGTGCCTCTTTACTTTCCAGATTTAGCATTAGCATTAGTAGAGGCATTTGATGTAAGAAAGCAAGCTTATGCAGCATCAGTCAAAAAAAAAAACCCACTTCCACTTCACCCCTCTGTTTGTTCGAAATACCTGTCCAGCTGAGCCTTAAACTTATTTAGGCTATCAACTTCCACGACAAGGGATGGAAGTCTGTTCCACCAACCAACCACCCGCTGGCTAAAGGCAAATTTCCGCACGTCTATCCTACATCTGTCTTTCCTCAATTTGAATTTATGCCCTCTCAGGTGATT
The DNA here is from genome assembly GCF_048544385.1 of Mastigoproctus giganteus. Lineage (NCBI taxonomy): Eukaryota > Metazoa > Arthropoda > Arachnida > Uropygi > Thelyphonidae > Mastigoproctus > Mastigoproctus giganteus. The sequence goes on along the minus strand of NC_143578.1, from coordinate 61,578,318 downwards.
ATTCTGAGCAAGAGGAAGAATCCCATCAGCATTGAGCATGCTCAAACCTTTCAAGGCTTTATACACCTCTATCAGATCACCTCGCTGGTGCCTAGTCTCCAGACACTGTAATTTGCAAAACGTAAGCCTTTCTTCGTAAGAACACCCCTTTGTTCCATTCACTAATCTTGTTGCCCTTCTCTGTACTCGTTCCAGCGGCTCTACATCCTTCTTGAAATGAGGCCTCCAGACCTGTATACAGTACTCTAGGTGTGGCCTGACCATTTCCTTATATAAGGGGATAATCAGCTCCTTATCCCTGCTAGAAAAATTCGTATATATCATTGACAATACACCATGAGCTACTCTTGCAGCCCGTCTGCACTGCTCAGAGAACTTCATATCTGCCTGCACAACCACCCCCAGGTCCCTTTCATTCTCTACCACTGTCAGTGTAGTACCACAGCAAATTTGAGACCGAGTGGTCTGTTGATTTTGTTTTGAGGTAACTAAGGCTATGAGGCATTGGTTTATTGTGTATGCATTGAAAAACTTAGTTTTCAATTGGGCAAGTTATTTATTTATTTATTTATTTTTCTGGCAGCAAGGTTTGGTGTTGCAACTGCAAGGGCAATCAATTTCCAATCAGTCTTTTTCCAAACTGATTTACAGCTTTGTTTTATTTAACTTAGCAAATTTGCACAACTAAATAATAAATTGAATTGAAGATTTTTTTTTTTTTTTTCACGTATTTTATGGCACCCTCTGTCATTTATAACAATGATATTAGTTAATATAGGATCACATTAAAACTTAATGGTACCCATTTTTTTTTTTTTTTTTTTTTTTTTACTGAAACAACTAAGGCCAGAGGCGGACTGGCCATAAGACTTACCAGTGAAACCCCGGCAGGCCGCAGGAGGCCGGTGTGATTTTGGCCATAAACACTAATATGAGGCCACTACAAGTTTTCCCTGGTAAGAATTTTTTAATCCCAGTCTGCCTCTGACTAAGGCTATGAGGCATTGGTATAGTATGTTGAGTGTATTCTATGGTCAATGTTCCAGCAGCTGATCAACTTGGCTAGTGTGATAAAAGCCCTTAAAAGTTTCTCCTACCTTCATGGAATTTAAACCAAAGCCTTTTTCCCATAGCGTGAAGGACAGCAATTGTAACCTCTGTGTTCCCATAAAGATATGACATCCTGTTTTATTTATACTGTTGATGACATTAATAGTAAATTCTGAAGAGCTAAACTGATAGAAACTGCTAAACACAGAGACTGTTAGACACAAATGATATGAGCTGATAATTTAATATGAATATTCAATTGATTTAAAACACTCTTTCATTTATAACATTATCCATCCACATATAAGCAGTTTAATCTGCAGATCTGGTCCACCATCAGGAAAACTGCCACTAATGTACATAAGAAATGCAAGAGGAAACTTGTAAGAATTAATTGCCTATTAAAATCATACATATTTTGTAAAAAGTGTGATTTAATGCATGGATATAAATGATAGTGTGTGGACTTTCAGAAAGTCAAAAGTCAATATGGCAGTTTTTGCAGCCTAGCATAGTTATGTATGGTATTTGGATATGAGTGATAATAATAACAAAAAAAGTGTGCACTGCTCTGTGCAATGTTGTATTATTTTTAAAACATCAAAAAATACCCAACAAAAAAAAAAAAAAAAATTCAAATTGGGTTAAGTCATGGGTAGTACACTGAGTCAAGTACCACCTTAAATTTATTCAAACTATGCACTTCCACAATGCTACATGGTTATTCTAACAACTGATTACTCCTCGACTAAATTGCATGCATCTATTCTGCAGCCATCCTTTTTCAATTTATGTTCCCTTTGTGTGTGTGTCATCGGAGAAACAGTAGGGATGCCATCATCATATAGGTTGCTTAAGCTTCTTAAAATTTATGCCTTTAAAGCATTACGAGCTGTCCTAGAAACTTATCTGTACACCAAATGTAATACCTTGCATTTATCAATGTTAAACCTCAATTGCCATTTTTCTGCCCATCATCTTTGTTTATCTAGATCCTCTTGAAGCAGCATACCCTGATTACTGTGGTAATCACTGTATCCATTTTGATATGAGATCAGTATGATTTGCCAACATAATTATGTTATACATCCTCATATTATCTGGAAAATCTAGAAATTGAATTAAAGATGTTCCTTCTACACTTAAACATCACAATATGGGTATACAAATATTAAAGTTCACAACATTAACATTTTAGATCAAAACAGATCACGATTTGTTTGGTTCAATTTCAAGGAGTGAGTTGAGAATTTCCTTGGCTAATATGTTAAATAGGTTTATTTTTTTCTAATTAATCAAACCATGTTAAAAGAGTATTCAAACATCAAACTCCATCAAGCAGTGTGTTAAGAATTATTGAAGGTCTATGTGCACATGTTGATAAAACAGTAAAACAGCAAGCACCATATTTGCAGTCTTTACTTCTATGAAAAATAAACTATACATGACAAACTACTGTTATCTACACATTGAAAAATTTACAAACTGTTGTTAATGGAATGAACTGAATGACATCATGGGAAGCAGGACTGCACTTATTTTGCAATGGATGGCTGTTATTTCTAAAAACATACTTGTACCTAACAATAAAAATATAGCAAAATGTGAATGCACCTTTAAAGTCAGAGCTGCCACATTAAATCAAAAAATGAGAGAAAAAATAAATAAATTGTGATCATAAAACATCCAATTTTGAAAAAGAAAAAATATTAAATTTTATCATAAAATTTAAAAATAGTAACAAATGCTTGAAATAATAATACATGCACTGGACACAAAATTGAAGACCACTTTAAAAACAAATGTGACTAAAAGGGAAAGCTTGTTGTCACAATATCACTAATTTATGAAAAAAATTCTGGTAACACTTATGATTCCAGCTGACCTCTGGTAGAAGTGGATTTTCACTAGCAAATGTTTTCATGTGCTACTTTTGAGTACAAGGGTTGTCATAAAGTATTTAATGTAAAACAAATTTTTTTTTTTTATGAAAACTCCAAACATGAGGTATTAAAACTTATAATACTTAGTACCATGCATGGGTTGGACTATGTAATGATGTTAACATATTAAGCTACACACAGGATAACATAATAATCAAGTTTAACGGGACCTTGATTTACATGACTACAAATGTCATCACTCTTTGATTCAATAACAAAGTAGCATTTTCTTAATGCTCTAGTCCAGGGGTGATGAACCTTTTTAAGAGTACATGCCAAAATTGGCTGAATCTTTTAAAAAACTACCTTCACATGCCCCAGGGAAGGCGATATTCAGGGCATTTAATCAACAATTTCATAAGTACATCTCACTACTCCAACTTCAAACAAATCACTGCATGAATCACTAATCATGAATCGCTACGTGCCTCTCAGAGAGAGAATGAAGGTGTGCAGGTTACGACTCAAGGTAGATTCCTGGAGTGATGTTGTTTCGAAGTAAAGTGCTTTCGTATCTAACAGCACCAGGGATTCCCCCCATCTCCGCGTATTGTACATTGTTGCATGTAACAGATCACTGTTTAGGCCAGAGATTTAAAAGTGTGTGGGTTTTGGAAAGGGTAATGTTGTGCATCGTTGTTCTTCTGACAATTTAACCATTGGACCCTACCATTGTTTTGAAGTTTGAAAATTTTTTGTGACGCTCTGAATTCCACATGCCCAAAAAATTTGTGTGTGTGCTACTTTGGATATGTGTGCCATAGATTCACCACCTCTGCTCTAGTCTATTTAGCATAATCTCTCATATCAACTCTTAGACAAGACAGTAGTGTTGCCAAACTCTGGCAGACACCACCTAATACAATAAATAAAAATAAATATAGAGGTGATGTATTATAAAATAAAATTATATGAACAATATTTGTAGCCTTAGAAATAGTATTAGTATTAATAGTGACAAATGATGCAAGACAGCAAGCTTATACAGCCAAAAGAAAAAAAAAAATTGCATTTCACCTATCCATCCCTCCAATAGCTTGTCTAGTTCTTCCTTGAATTCATTCAACCTATCCACTTGTGTGCATAGTCTGAGCAAGAGGAAGAATCCATTAGCATTGAGCTGGCTCGATCCATTCAAAGCCTTAAACACAATCAGTTCACCTTGCAGATGCCTGGTCTCCAGATGCTGCAATATGCATAAATAAAGCGAGATTGATCATATAATACAAAGCAAAGGGGGTGCTCTTACCAAGAGCATCCCCTCTGTTCCCCTCACCAATATTCATTGCCCTTCTCTGTACCTGTTCCAGCTGCTCTACATCCTTCCTAAGATGAGGCCTCCAGATCTGTATGCAGTACTCAAGATGTGGCTTGATATTTGCCTTATATAATGGGATAATCATTATATAAGGCAATAGTCATGCTACTTATTCCTGCTAGCAAAATTTCTGTATATCGTTGACAAAACCCCATGAGCTGCCTTGGCAGCCTGTCTGCACTGTCAGAGAACTTCATACCAAATTGCCCAGTTATCCCTTTTCATTTTTCACTAGCTTGAGTGTAGTACTACACACTCCGACTAGTGGAAAATTGTGAATAAGGAATCACACTTGATATTTTACTCTGGGATTACTGATACCCATATGCAATACTTTGCATTTGTCAATGTTAAACTTCAATTGCTTTCTCAGATCATCTGCCTATTTTTTTTATAGATCTTGTTGTAGCAGCATACCTTCATTACTATCATTAACCACCCTGCCAACTTTGTATCACCTGCAAACTTGGACATTTAGCCTGATATATTCTCATCAATATCATTAATAAATATAGAAAACAACAATGAGCCCAGTGCTGAAACCTGTGGTATTCCATTTATAACATTAGCCCATAAGCAGTGTCCATTGATAACCACACTCTGTCTTCTTCCATTCGACCATCCCTTTATCCATAGCAGTAACATTCTCTTAATGCCACACTGCTCCAATTTGTACAGCAGTGCAACAGGAGTGTAGTTCCTACAATAAGACTTGGTTATTATGTTTTCTTATGTGTAAAATAATGTTAACATCAAAATATTTACATATTTTTATGTTAAGTTACTTTACAACCATATTTTACTTAGCCATTGACTCACAAATTCAAAACACTAACAGTGCATGCAAACATTTACTAGAGAAAAGCAACTAAGAGGTCACTTATCTTCAAGAAATGTTAGTAAAAAAAATTTTCCATCAAAAGTGATTCTAATATAATGGCAAGCCTTCCTTGTAAGATAGTACACAGTATTCTATTGGCAGTGAGTCTAGAAAGTTTGATATTTTTCAAGTTAACATATATCATGATTTGCCAAATGTAAGATGAACCCAATCAGCTACAATTTGCATAATAGTATTTAGGTCTCATCCTGATTCTTTCTTTTTGGAAAGATCCCTATATTAGATTCAATTCATTAGGAAAACAATTTATCTTTGGCTTAATACAGAAAAGGAACTCCACATCTAAATCTGTACGTATTATATGATGATAAAATATTCACTGGACTCTAGACTTTTCATAATTAGAATCCACTTTGTCTTGCATCTCAGCAGCTGAAGAATACAAGACTTTCATGAATTGCACAATCAATGACTTACAGCCAATATGCCATCAGTCAACTCTGAACCATGGAGGAACAAGGAATCAAAACAGCTATGTATTTTCATTTTTGTGTTCAATACCTGTTTATAATCTACACTTGCAACTGTTTATAAACTGCATTTTTTTCCAAAACTGGTAATTCAAATTTAGAAAATTTTAATAATTTTCTGAAGAAACTATAACACTCAGTGGAATGGAAAAAATTTTTAGTTATCCGCAATATTTTTATTTATTAACAATACAGGAGCCCATCTCCCATTAATAAAAATAAAAAGGTGCTTAAATTTTGCAAGAATGCTAATAATCTGCATTCTTCAGTGTATATGTTGAAAATTTCATTTACAAATGTTTAATGCCACCTTGCTAACCATAACTTTTTAATTATTGCTTTTATTTTATTTTATTTTAATAAAAGAAAATGAAACTATTAACATAAAGGGAACACACATTATCAGTAACAGACTAAATGAACTTGTTGCTGTTTATAAATAAAAATATATGGTATTTAAAAGTTTGATGGAAAACTAGAATTTCACAATAAATTACAAAGAAATAGGCATTAACTAACAAAACACTTTAACATTAGGAACTCATAATCTTTATAAAAATTTTTTTTAAAATTAATGTAACGATAAAACGTCTTTCATTCTAATTACTGTATACAAAAGTATGACTGGGCTCAAATGAGCTTCTTGCTAGCTTTTGGATAGTTTATTGAGTTCATTGTTAAGTCAATTAATTGTGCTAATCCAGCTTACTGTTAGCATTAGCATTTAGCACTGGTAGAGGCATATGATGCAAGAAAGCAAGCTTATGCAGCATCAGCCAAAAAAAAAAAAAAAACACGTTCCCATTTCACCCCTCCGTTCATTCCAAGTACCTGTCCAGCTCAGCCTTAAATTTATTTAGGCTATCAACTTCCACAACTAAGGATGGTTGTTTGTTTGTTATTTGGTTTTTAGGAGCATTAGCAACTAAGGCCATATTGCTCCGGGGATATGCGGTGGTCATTTCCTGACCTTTCCGCATCCTCCGTATTTGGTGGTCACAGGCTCGAACCCCGGTCTAATCGAGAAGCGTGTGCTACGCACTGCTGCTCCTGCTCACCTGGCTATGGATGCGCCAACTAAGGATGGAAGTCTGTTCCACCAACCAACCACCTGCTGGCTAAAGGCAAACTTCCACACATCTATCCTACATCTATCTTTAATCAATTTGAATTTATGCCCTCTAAGGTGATTATTCTGAGCAAGAATCTCATCAGCATTGAGCATGCTCAAACCATTCAAGGCTTTATACACCTCTATCAGATCACCTCACCGGTCCTAGTCTCCAGACACTGTAATTTACAAAATTTAAGCCTTTCTTCGTAAGAGCGACCCTTTGTTCCATTCACTAATCTTGTTGCCCTTCTCTGTACTCATTCCAACAGATCTACATCCTTCTTAAAATGAGGCCTCCAGACCTGTATTACAGTACTCAAGGTGTGGCCTGACCATTGCCTTATATAAGAGGATAATCACCTCCTTATCCCTGCTAGAAACATTCCTGTATATCATTGACAAGGCACTATGAGCTACCCTTGCAGACCGTCTGCACTGCTCAGAAAACTTCATATCTACCTGCACAATTACTCCCAGGGCCTTTTCATTCTCTACCACTGTCAGTGGAGTACCACAGATTTGATACGTTGCTCTGGGGTTACTGTTCCCCATATGTAGTACTTTACATTTGTCAATGTTAAACTTCATTTGCCACCTCTCAGCCCATCTGCTCAACCTTTCCAGATCCTGCTGCAGCGGCATACTGTCAGTAGTGTCCTTAACAACCCTGCCAACCTTTGTATCATCTGCAAACTTGGACATTAAGCTTGATATACAGTCATCAATATCATTTATAAATATAGAAAACAACTATGGACCCAACACTGAACCCCGAGCGACTCCACTAATAACATTAGTCCACGATGAGCAGTGTCCACTGATTACCACTCTGTCTTCTCCCACTCAACCATCCCTTTATCCATAGCAGCAATTTGCCTCCAATGCCACACTGCTCCAATTTGTGCCGCAGTCTTCCATATGCAATAGTACCAAAAGCCTTTCTAAGATCCAAATATATAATATCAAAGTTATTCCCTGCATCCAGTTCTTTTGTGACTGCATCATAGTATCCAATCAAGTTGGTCAGGCAAGACTTTCCCTTAACAAAACCATGCTGTGTTCGAGCTATAACTGAAGTCTTGTCTAGATGATCCTGCAGTGCTTCTTTAACCAGTGCCTCCATTAATTTTCCTGGAACAGAAGTTAAACTCACAGGTCTATAATTACTTGTGTCAGCCTTTGATCCTCCTTTCTGAATTGGGGTCACATTTGCACATCTCCAGTCTATGGGTACCTCCCCTGAGTATCAAAGAAGCTCTCATAATTATGGCTAAGGTTTTGCTTACTTCCTTTGCTGCCTCCTTCAATATAACTGGATAGATCTCATCCACCCCGGGTGCCTTTTTTATGTTTATCCTCAACAATTTCTCCTCCACTTTCCTCTCAGTTATTACAAAATCATCTAGCTCACTGCCAGAGTTTACTTCACCTCTGGCATTCTCCTTCCTGAATAACTCCTCATGTGTGAATGTAGATACAAAATACTCGTTTAGTTTGTTAGCCACCTGAGCAGGATCATCAACAGTTGAACCATCAATATCCTGTGGACCAATCTGATTCATCCCTTTCCTTCTAGAGTTTACATAGGTAAAGAACTCTTTGTTGTTTTTCTTTGCATCCTTTGCCAAGGATTTCTCATAATCTGCCTTTGCCTGCCTAATATCCTTTGTGACTTGGCTACAGACCAGTTTATATCTATCATAGGCTTCCATGTCACACATTAATTTATATGTATCCCATGCATTTTTCTTCTCTGCCATATGTCTCATTAGTTCATCTGACATCCATTTAGGCCTAAATTTTGATCAATATTTCTTAGTTAGTATGTAAAGCCTCGTAGCTTCCAAGATAAACTGACGTTAAGATAAACTGTTAAATGACTTCAAGCACAACATATATTACTGTGTATGTATATGGCATTTTTTTATATAAAAGAGTAATGGTAAAAAATTTATGTATGTCTTATTTTCTTATCAGTAGGGTAACATTAACTAATTCATTTTACTTTTAAAGGTTTGAGTCTAGTCTAAATGAATAGCTTGATTTATGTATTAGCAGTATTACTGTATTAACCCAATTCATTTTGATTTATTTTCTAGTTGTTCAATGGTCTATTACCAGTATGTGAAATGAATTTAAAACAATGGTTGGTACATGGCACAAAGAGAAACTAAATTCCTTTGTGGGGAAGAAATATATAAGCTTCCACACAAGGAATGCAAAGGCTACCAAAATGTTCAAGTGAAAAGAGTTAAGTGAAAAATTTTGTAACTTTTGTATTCTCTACTCAATGTACCCTATATTGCAACTTCTGTACCAAAATAATGTTCTGGACTTAGAAAAAAATTGTAATTGAAACACAGCCATCACATGTGATGTGGATACAAGTAGTCCAGACTTTACTATGCATGACAATTCTCTATGGCGATTCATTAAGTGGAAAATTACTTCACTGAGATATAATACCCAAAAGTTACATTCCATTAAAGACAGAGTCTTTGCCTGTGTTATATTCCTGTGTTACATTTTTGGCCACTCTGAATATGTATTAATTACTTTGATAGTAAACAGACATCTGGTTTAGCATGTCCAAACAGGAACATAGATTTATAAATAGCTCTGTAATCATTCAATAATTCATTACCTTTAAAAAAGTGAATTTGATTTTTCATTCCACAGTAATAATACCAATACATTAATCACAAAAGGTATGATGTTATCTTTAAAAGTATCAAAATGAAAGATAACTGTACTCAAATTTTAATGACATTTGTACCAGGGAGAGTCAAATGAAAATGAGATTTATTTAGTTAACAACCACAAGCATTTTTTCTTAAAGTAACCTACATAACTGTTTAGGCACTTACTGTCTATCTGCCAAATTGTTTTTTTATCATAGTTGTAAAAGTTTTGATTGCTGCTGTTGGCACCATTATAAGGACATGCTCCTTCACATTGTCGTCTTTCTGGAATCAGCTTCCTGCCAGATCACTTCTCTTTCCCAAAAATGTAGAAATATCACATGACAAATGTGTAATATATAAAGTGCAACTGAGTGCTTCCTAGCGGAATTGCTACTACTGAAGTGTACATTATTAACAAAGTTATACCTTTAGTCTAGCAAGGGTCTTGTTTTTGATACTATATCACAGATCATGCTGGAGGATGTCTAAGTATCAAATCAGCATGATAGTTCCTTAGATTCACAAAGTGGCACAAAATGGCCCCTACAAGTTGAAAAATAGCATGTGAAATGTGTCCATCCAACTCCACCTTGAATTTTGCCAAACTTCCTGCCTCAGAAATTTATTTATTCCGGAGGTTTACAATATACTATCCTGAGTGCCTCTTTGTGAGATCCAGTCTTCTGTTACTCCCTCAATATTTTATAATTGTGCTCACCCCCCCCATACCTGTCTCTCCTACTTTGTGAGAATACACCTGTCTCATTCATTTTGAAAATCCATGTTGGACCATTACAAACCAAAACCGGGTCCTCCCTCCCTTCTAGTAACCAATGCATCTAGTTCTGCATCTTCTAAGCCATTCCACATGGGAACAATGATTAGTTCTCTTCACCAATCTGGTTTTCTTTTAAAACTATTCTGGATTTTTTTCTTTTCTTTTAGATGTAGCAACTGAACCCAAATACAAAATTCCAAGTGCGGTCTCAACATTGTGCCTACATCACATCACATAATATAGTCCAAGAATGCAATTCTTTCAGTTTTGTAACATATCAGATGTTTTACACTCAGTCCTATATGCAGATAGCTGTCAGAGATATTATAGGCTGCCATAGCCTAGTGGTCAGGCATGCAGGTGCATAAGTACATGTGCCTTGAGTGACCGGGGTTCAAGCCCGTGACTGCTGAATACGGTGCTGTTTCTTGTGTTCTGCCTATCTTGTTAACTCCTCTGACTGTTTGGTCGTCCTGGAGTATAAACAGAAAATTTATTTATTTTTGCCAGTGAAACACCATCTGCCCTAAGAAAATGAAAAATAAACCTGATTATATTGTACTAGAATATTGTGCTTGCCACTATTATTGCAAATGCCAATGTACTTGCTTGTGCTCCTTCTGTGCATTGTGATGGTGTCAGGTAGTATCCTTTTCTCAATTGTAACTCTGGGATACTAATACTCATCTCTATTCATGGTAACACATAACCTGCTGTCAGGCAGCAGCAATCTCATTTTCATTTGTCTTATCCATGTTACAGTAAATATATAGTCATATATTTATTGTATACTTAATCTTCCTATTGTGCACTTAAATATAATTATACCCTTTTAAACAATAAAAAAAAATTAGATGGCTGTTCATCACTCAATTTTAGGATTATCATCTTCTTCTATTCAATGTTCTGTTGATTTTGAAATGGTTTTCTGATGATTATATATATCAATTGATAATATTAATAATAATAATAGTGCTCCTTTCAGTCAATTATTCACTGGCATCTAAAAATTATTTTAAAAATGAGTTTATTTTGTTACACTGTGATGAAGAGTTTAAACTTGTGCTTCTTACAGGACCATGCAAAGGTTCTTGGGAGGCCAGATGAAAAGGGGTTAAGGGGCTTCATTTATTTATGTTGAGACTTTGATGGCTCCCTCGATTGGGGCCCTGGTGTGCTGCATCCAATGCAACCATCCAATCTGTACAGCCCTGGCTTCTTATTAAAATTATTAGTAATCACCAGGTAGAAGTCCTATTTATGCATAGTGCAACATTTGTATATAAGTAACTTTAGCATTATTTTTAATGCTATTTGCTGCTTTGACTACAATAACAGGATTATAAAATATTCACACAAGTTTTCCCAAGATGTAGATATACATAAACAATTCAAAACTTCAAATGCTTTAAGATGCATCTGAAATAAATTCATAAACTCACTAAAAATTTAAATTTAAATTTAACAGAAACATCTGGATCTTTCACAGTATTAATAAATTTTATGTGTATAAAACATTAAAATTATCAGATATTGTAAAAATGTGGCAACACTGATTTATATTTGATAGCTTCAGACAAAATGAGACTGAACATCTCCCATATAACAACAGTGACAAATATGGAAGAATGGATGGAATTTTCCCCCAGCCATTCGAAACATTTCAAGATATACACAATATACATACATTTCTTGATATATATTTCATGCACAACCTGCTGAATCTAACAGCCTCCAAACAAAGATTTGAGCATTAATCAGCATAGCAGCAAAATTTGACATTGATAATGACAATGCAACATATCTTATAGCACATAATAAATACATTACTACTGATTATTTAATACACATTAGAAAGAAGTATTTACATTATGGATGAAAAGTAACACGTAGAAATTATTATTTTTTAGCTATTTTAAATAAATTAGTAAATAACAAATAAGTTTTGGAAGTATTAACTCTTTCTACCAAGTGTTTTTAAGACTGAGCAAATTCTATGACTTCAATTCTTTCATGTTGAATATAAAATCTAGCATTCAACAGATTTTCAATTAAAATTGAGCATTAATAATAGTGTGCAATAGTTTGAATAAAATGGATATGCTTCAGTACTTATCTTCACGATAATATATATTCTGTACACAACACCAAGGAGAGATAAAACTGGTATCACGCTACTTCTGTGCAGACATTCTTTTATATTTTATAAAAAAAATTTTAATGAGTACTGATAATAATTCAGGAAACAAGTGTTCAAACTGAATTCAGGCTTTGATTTCTGTTTAAAAATTAGAACAATCTTTCTTCAAAAGTTTATCCACTCGGTACTGAATTAGTCAGTTTCAATCATCAGTTAAAAAGTATTCCTCTGGCTTTCCTGTTATATACATATATGGACAAGAGTTCATTACTACAGAATACACTCAAAAAGAATATAGATGTTGAGCCTGAACAACAGGGCTGACATGTAATAAAAAATACTAAGTTAAACTTATCCATAATTATTGTTATCAACATATTATTTATTCTGTGAGATGGCAGGAGTTAAGAGTTTGGCAGAATAACAGGAGAAAAAATATTTACGTAGTAGCCTCCCCAATTGTGTATTTACAGTATCATGCAAAATTGTCAATCTGCACAATGATTATTGGATCACAAGTCATTATCATCTTTAGCATCGATGGACTCAGGAGGCCCTTTACTGCCTTCACAATACCATTCCATTCCTCTCTGTCTTCTGCTGTCTCCAGTGTACAATTCACTGGCTTCCCATCTCTTCCTGGGCCTTAGGTCTTATCTCACCCATTTTTATTGTGACAATTCTTTTAAGTGTTCTGTTTCCTGGTGTGCAGATTAAGTGGCCAGCCTACTTGAGTCTATTACTGTTGATATAGTTTATTATTGGGAATTTCTGGTACATTTGATGGACTTCTCTGCATTTTCTGATTCTGAAGATGCCATATTGAGTAGCTAATATTGGTCCAAAAGTCTGAGTACCATACTTTCAAAGATTTGCAGTTTCCTTTCTGCCTTACAGCCCATTGCCTCTGAGCAGTAGAATATGACAGGTCTGATGACGGTTATGTATAATTTAATTTTTGAATTCCTGGATATCAGTTTGGGCAATAGAAGAGCATTCAATAAGTACAAATATCCATGCCCAATATGGGGGGGGGGAACAGAAGCACTAGGGAGTCTACAGTACACACACAGTTCAAGTCATGGCTGAGAGCTTAATAACACATTTTTTCATTAAATATGGTATTTTTTTTTTCAGAATCGACTTCTTGCACTCTAAGCCACAAATCTACATGAGTGCACACACACACACACACACACACACACGCACATAAATACATATGTAAATGCATGATAGGAGGAAGTATGTGTTGAGAGCCTTGTCAATAAATTTGGCACTGGAGAGACTGTGCAAGGCTCATGGGATAGTATTTCTCTTAGTGTAGTCTGTGCTTGTTAGGAGAGACTATTTTTACATTGATGGCATAGACTTAAATAGAATGGGTTGCAAAGATACTTGCCTATGCTATGGAGGCAGAGTTAGGTAGGCCAAAAAAAAACCTGCTAACTTGGAGAGGATACACAGACCAATAAGAAGAGGAAGAATACGCTTGATCTGATTAACATCAGCAATTTTTCATGCATTAAGAATCTGTAGGTAAAGACCCACTGGGTGGCAGTGATCAGTGTACTGATGTGGCATTTACTTGAAGACATGATATTACCAACAGCAAATTCTAAGTGGGGAAGCTGTTGTTTTTTAGGTTTTTTGGAGCATTAGCAACTAAGGCCATATTGTTCCGGGATATGCGGTGGTCATTCCCTGACCTTTCCGCATCCTCCATATTTGGTGGCGATGGGCTCGAACCCCGGTCTAATCAAGAAGCGTGTGCTACGCACTGCTGCTCCTTCCCACCTGGCTATGGAGGCAACTCAAATGGGGAAGCATTTAGGGAAGTAATTGTAAAGGATACCAAGCTTCTGGTACCAACTAAGAAATGCTGTTCAAGGCTTACACCTAAATAGATGTCAGATGGACTAATAAGACTTGTGGAAGAGAAGAAATATGCATGGGATGCATATAAATGCATATTAACAGGTGATAAAGCCATGGTACAAATAAACTAGTCTGCAATCAAGTCACAAAGGAGGTTATGCAGGCTAAGGCAGATTACAAGATGTCTTCTGCAAAGGATGCAAAGAAAGGCAGCAAAGACTTCTTTACTTAAGTTAACAGTAGAAGGAAGGAGATGAATCATATTGTTCCACTTGATATCAAGGGCTTAACTGCTGTTGATCCTGCATGGGTTGCTGACAAACTGAATAAGTATTTTGCATCATCATTCACACAAGGAATTCTTTAGGGAAGGGGATGCCAGAAGTTTATAAAACTCTAACAGAGAGCTCTAAATGATTTTGTGATAACTGATAGAAAGTGCAAGAGAAACTGTTCAAGCTAAATATAAAAAAGCATCTCAGATCTATCCAATTATATTAAGAGTGGCAGCAAAGGAAGCAAGTAAACCCTTATCCATAATTATGAGAGCATCTTTTGATTCAGGGAAGGTCCTATGGACTGGATATGTGCAAACATATTTCCAATTCACAAAGGGGAATCAAAAGGTGACACGAGTAATTACAGACCTGTTAGCTTAACTTCTGTTCCAGGGATTAACTGGTTATACAAGCAACGCAGAACCACCTAGACAGGAATGCAGTTATACTGCAGTCACAGCATTGATTTGTAAAGGGACAATCTTGTCTGACTAAACTTATTGGATAATATGATGCAAAAAAATAATTTTCCTATCATATACTTAGATTTCAAGAAACCTTTTGATACTGTTTCACATAAAAGATTGATGTACAAATTGGAACCATGTGGCATTAAGGGCAAGTTACTGCTTTAGATAAAGGGTTGTTGTTATTGTTATTTGGTTTTTAGGAGCGTTAGCAACTAAGGCCATATTGCTCCGGGAATATGCGGTGGTCATTCCCTGACCTTTCCGCATCCTCCGTATTTGGTGGTGACGGGCTTGAACCCCGGTCTATATCAAGAAGCGTGTGCTACGCACTGCTACTCCTTCCCACCTGGCTACGGAGGTGCCAATTAGATAAAGTGGTGGTTGAGTGGGAGAAGAGTGAGAGTGGTTACTAATGGTCTAATAACTAATAGTTATTAGTTCAATGCTGGGCCCATTGCTGTTTTCTATATTTATTAATGATACTGATAAAGGTATATCGGGCTTAATGTCTAAGTTTGCAGACGATACAAAGCTTGGCAGGTTGATTAATGACAGTACTCAAGGTATGCTACTGCAACAAGATCTAGAAAAATTAGGCAAATGGCCTGAGAAATAGCACTTCAAGTTTAACATTACTAAATACAAGGTACTGCATGCAGGTAGCAGTAAGCCCAGAAAAAAAAAAAAAACTGTTGTGCAGTCAGATATAGTTCTCTGAGCAGTGCAGATAGGCTACCAATACAGTTCGTGAGGTTTTGTCAATAATATACAGGAATTTTTCTAGCAGATATAAGATGATTATTCCATTGTATAAAACAATGGTTAGGTCACATCTCGAGTACTGCATACAGGTCCGGAGGCCTGATTTTAGGAAGGATGTTGACGTGCTGGAACAGGTGCAGAGATAGTCTTACCAAGAAATGCTTCATGTTCTGCAAGTTGCAGCTTCTGGAGACTAGGCATCTGCAAGATAATCTTATTGAGTTGTTTAAGGCTTTGGATGGATTGTGCAAGCAAGCTCAATTCTGATAGCATTCCTCCTCTTACAAAGATTACATATATGGGGGCATAAATTCAATTTGAGGATGGCTGCAGGATAGACGTGCAAAAGTTTGCCTTCAGCCATAAGGTGGTTGATTGCTGGAACAACCTTTATCTGTTGTAGTGAAAGTGGGTAGTTTGTATAAATTCAAGGCAGAACTGGACAAGTGTTATCTCTGTTTGAATCTTATTGCTGTTATTTTGGTGCCAAAGTATTTTTGAAACTTGTATTTCTCATTACTAGGTTATTGTTTTTGATTTCTTTTGCTAAATTTTGTGATCTGTTTTTCCTTCATTGATCTTAAGGTCAATTATTCCAGCAGGTTCAGTTCTTTATTCAAGCATCATTTTCAGTGCCCTCTCCTTGCTGCTAAGCAGGATTAAATTGTCTGCATAACCAAGGCATCCCTGCAATGTACTGCACTTAATTTCAATTTGAAAAATCTTCATCTAACGATCTGTTACTGTTGTTTGGTTTTTAGGAGCATTAGCAACTAAGGCCATATTGCTCCAGGATATGCGGTGGTCATTCCTTGACCTTTCCGCATCCTCTGTATTTGGTGGTGACGGACTCGAACCCCAGTCTAATCAAGAAGTGTGTACTATGCACTGCTGCTCCTTCCCACCTGGCTACGGAGGCACATCTAATGATCTAATCACCTCTTAAAAAGCAAGGGTAAGATGACATCTCCTTGTCTGAAACATGTGCAAACCTCAAAAACTGATGATACAACACCCCAAATAAAAACTCTGCTTTTAGTGTCCTTGTTATATTTATTTGCATTTTAGGGATCCTAAGTTCTCTCATTATTCTTCATAGATTCTCATGTGGAAACAACCATGTTTTGTGGAAATCAACAGAAGAGTTAAATCTTGCACATTCCCATCATTTTCCAGTATCTCTTACTGTAAAAATTCTGTCTGGAGCCCTCCACCACAAGCATGTGGTGAGGTTTCACACACCCCCAAGGTTTTTCAAAGTGTATTTCTTAAATGCAACACATGCAATTGGTGTGGCATTCAGTAGTTGCACAAAAATGGTCAGTGTTTATTGTTATTTGCCTGATCAGGCAGACTTATGTTTTTGAGAAAATTAGAAGTCTTTAAAGTTGTTTGGGATATGTTGCACTCCGCCACATTAACTGCAACAGACCTTGTATCAAGTCAGAGTTTACAACCTTTAGGAATATTTTATATTTATAGCTGTTTTCAGTTCAGACATTTAATGTCTATTTCATAGACACTTTTTCAGTGTCAGCATGTGATCATTGGCTAATTTGTTATAAGAGCGGAAAAAAACATTTTTGTCTCTTTTGAGAGAAAGTGAAGGTGAAGTAGAATTATTTGACTGGGAAGGAAATGATATCATGATCACCTAAACAAAAATTCTAGCAATTCTGTAGGAGAAGAGCTAAAAAGACAAAATATTTATGGAGGTTAGAAAGAGAGGAAGATCACTGACAGTTTTACAGAAGAAGGAAAAAAGAAAAAAAAAAAAAAAAGACATATTTGGGAGAAAAAAAAGTCACAAGGTGAATGCTAAGACCTGTACGACAAAATCAATTAAAAAAAGACGTTATATAACTTATCTTGCATACTATGAATGAAAAATATCGCTAAAGAGGGAAACACAACGAAAACAAAAAAATAAATATAGCTGCAAGCAGTGTAATATTTTCACGACTGGAGCATACCAAATTTAATTGCAAAATTTTAGCTTTTTTCAAAGTGGAATTCAAATGAAAAATATTTGTAATAAATATGAACTTGTTAATGTTCCTAAATATTATTAAACAATATGTCTTTTTGTTTTTAATCCATTTTTTTGTTTTTCATTGAAGACAGACTGAATATATAAATCTTTTATTTTTAAAAAAAGACTGTCACTTTGTACTGACTGTGAAAGTAAACAACTTGTAAAAATTTGGACAAAATTTCTTCAGATGTAACACAGCCTAATTATATGATGTAATTATTATTAAAAGTTATGGCCCTAAAGGTTCCAGTTATCCAAATACTAATAAGAAATGTTTATAGCCCTCCTTTCTTTTTAAAATAACTCACTTCTGTAGATCTGCATATACAAATTTTCATATGAAAGATGTGAAAATATAAAAATAAAAAGAAAGCTAAGGAAATTTCTAGTTCTTTTGAAATGTATCTCATTACATAAAGTGTGTCAAACTGAAAATTGCCAAAACCAAGCATGAAATTAAGTGAAGGTGAAATAAAAGTATTTAAAAAAACACAAGGTAAAAAGAGTATTAATCTTTTTGTTATGTCTTAACTGATTGTCACACAATAGTGGCAATCAATTATTAACGTTTTTTGGGATTTCTTAGCTTTCTTCTTTTTATTTTTTATGTTCAAATCTTCCATATGAAAATTCAGATATGCAGATTTATAGAAGTGACTTACCTTTAAAAAGAAGTTTCTAAACTTATTTCTCATGAATTGCTCAGAGGTTCATTGGGACATGTGTCTAAATCAGAGCTTTCCTAAGCGTGGGTAATGTGGTCCCAAAGATGTTACTGAAATTTAGTATATCAGTATTGTTTTCACTCTGATTGCACATCTTCTCTCTCTCTCTCTCTCTCTTGTTTACATGTTTTGGTCTAAGCCAAAGGAAGTTGCTTAACTTAGAGATAAGCAAACTGAAAGAGAGGGGTGTTGAATAATTACAAAAATTCTGGGTGGAATGTCAAATTATTTTAGGCACATACATAATGTGTCAGCATTGGAATGGTTTGGAAAACATTAGTCTAAGGATGATGTTTTTTTTTTTTTTTTTTTATAAGAAATAAAACTTTTTAAAAATGTGTTTTAATTCAACAATAATCAAATTTCTGACATAGTTTATCATGATGTGCAGGTTGAATGCATTGTTTATAACTTCAAAATTATATTTATCTTTATTATTACTTTGATAAAGTAATCATATGGCTCCCTGAAATTCTGTTCATCACATTCCTCAACTGTGCTAATATAACTTGGAACCATCCATAAATAAATGCTTTCTAAAATCAAGTCTGTACAAAGGAAAGTTTTAAAAATACTTGAGCCTTCATAAGAACTGTATTTTAATATCTTCCATCATACTGCATATTACAAGAAACTGCATGAAAATATGTTCTATTTAATACAAATAAAAATTACAGTAAGCCAATTTAAAATATACATAATGTTCTCACTGGCTAACTTAAATAACTGAATTAAATTTCTAGTGGAATATGTGGATTTTTCATGGTAAGTCCTTTAATATGTTTGACTATTTTATTTCATAAGAACCTTTTTTAATGGTTTGTGACCTTTATATTATTTTTAAAATATTTTTTAACTTGTCTTGTTTAAGCAATATTTGTCTACTATTCTAAATATTTTAACTTCTCTCTACTGGCTGTTATTTGTTTACATTCTTTATCTAAATAATGCTCCGTAATGGTTTTACTACCTAAATTACAATAAATAATTCCTAAAATCATTGTTGTATTAGTAGTGGCAAAATGATGCAAGGAAACAAGCTATATATACATATATATATGTAAGCTTGTATATAAACAGGTGTATATATATATATATAAAAACAAGCTTATATATATACAGCAACAGCTATAAAAAAATGCTGACTTCATCTGACCATCCCTTTTAATATTCTTTCTAATTGTTACTCTATGAAAGGGTAAGAATACCATCAGCATTTAGTTTACTCCATCCATTTAAAGACTTCAATGAGGTCTTCTTGCAGATGCCTAACTTTCAGGGCGCCTCCGTAGCCAGGTGGGCAGGAGCAGCAGTGCGTAACACATGCTTCTTGATTAGACCGGGGTTCGAGCCCATGAGCCACCAAATATGGAGGATGTGGAAAGGTCAGGGAATGACCACCGCATATCCCCGGAGCAATATGGCCTTAGTTGCTAATGCTCCTAAAAACCAAATAACGACAACAACTAACTTCCAGATGCTGCAATTTACAGAATTCCAGTTTTTCTTGTTAGGGGGTATCCTTTTGTGCCCCCAAATAATCTTACTGCTGATAATCTTCCCTGTACCTGTTTTCCAACAGATTTATATTCACCAGAATATAAATTTGTTGAATTGAATCAATTCTTGAATAATGCATCCAAACCTGTATGCAGCATTCAAGAATTGACCAAACCATTGCCTTATACAATAGAATTATCACCTTTGTCCCTGATGGCAAAATTCCTGTACATCATTGACAGAACCTCGTGAGCCGTCTGCACTGCTGAGAGAACTTCATGTTGAACTGTACAATTATTTCTTAGGTCTTTTTCATTCTCAACTATACAGTTCATAAAACTAAATTCAATTTTATTTTTTTGCTTAGAGTGCACATATACCTTTGCTCCTATAAATTTGTTGTAAATCCCCCTCCCCAAGTACACCTAAACAAGCCCACCAAACCTATTCATAACTATTAGGCAGCTATGTGTAGAGGCCCCCCAAAATATGTGCTCCTCAAATTATGTTAATATTAGTATATTAATCAGGACAAAAAATACAAGGGAAGCAAAGTTGTTTTTATTAGCAGAAAAAAAACAAAACCAATTTGATCATTATCTATTTGTCTCATAGATAATATATATGAGATTATTATCTCATGGATAATAACCTGCCATTTTTCACCTCAGTTACTTTGGGAGGCAATCTATTCTGATGATCATTAGCATTAGTAGAGGCATTTGATGCAAGAAAGCAAGCTTATGCAGCATCAGCCAAAAAAAAAAAAAACCCACTTCCACTTCACCCCTCTGTTCGTTCAAAATACCTGTCCAGCTGAGCCTTAAACTTATTTAGGCTATCAACCTCCACCACAAGGGATGGAAGTCTGTTCCACCAACCAACCACCCGCTGGCTAAAGGCAAATTTCCGCACGTCTATCCTACATCTGTCTTTCCTCAATTTGAATTTATGCCCTCTCAGGTGATTTTTCTGAGCTAGAGGAAGAATCTCATCAGCATTGAGCATGCTTAAACCATTCAAGGCTTTATACACCTCTATCAGATCACCTCGCTGGTGCCTAGTCTCCAGACACAGTAATTTGCAAAACTTAAGCCTTTCTTCGTAAGAGCACCCCTTTGTTCCATTCATTAATCTTGTTGCCCTTCTCTGTACTCGTTCCAGCAGCTCTACATCCTTCTTGAAATGAGGCCTCCAGACCCGTATACAGTACTCTAGGTGTGGCCTGACCATTGCCTTATACAATGGAATAATCACCTCCTTATCCCTGCTGGAAAAATTCCTGTATATCATTGACAATACTCCATGAGCTACTCTTGCAGCCCATCTGCACTGCTCAGAGAACTTCATATCTGCCTGCACAACCACCCCCAAGTCCCTTTCATACTCTACAACTGTCAGTGTAGTACCACAGAGTTGATACGTTGCTCTGGGGTTGCTGTTTCCCATGTGTAGTACTTTACATATCAACAATACATTGCCTGAAAGAGAACACGATATCTACTTTTTTTTCTTTTGCTTCCCAAAATTTAACAATCATGCCCCCTTGTTCTAGATTCACTTGCTGGCATTATATATACTCCCTGACACATTTTGCTTATTGCTTTAAGAGCCTTAAATATCTCAATCAGGTCACTCCTAAGTTATCCAGTCTATGCAGTTTATGTCTTACAAGAGATTCTTTTCATAAGGAGATAACCTTAGCACTTCTAACAAATATGGTTCCTGTTCTTTGAACCCTATCTAAAAATTCTGTTTTATTTATTTTTTTTTTTAAAGTTAAGCTTCCAGATCTGAATACAGTATTCAAAAATGTGGTCTAACCATTGTTTTATAAAAAAGAATAATAATTTTTTCTCACTGCTAGCAAAGGTCCTATAGTTACAATGGCAGTACATCCTGAGCTCTCCTCACAGCACTTCGTGTCTGGTTGTATTATAACCCTTAAATCTTTCTCATCTTGACTGACCTTTAATTCTTTGCTCCTTATCTATAAGTCACCTTCCAGATTTCCTTTTCCTAAGTACAACTTTACATTTGGTGGAATTAAAACTCAGTTGCCCCCCCTCCCTTTCAGACGATATCTGTAACTGATTCCAGTCATTATGAAGCCTGATCCCATCTTGCTTACCTTTAAATCATCAGCAAACTGATAGCTTTTCCTGTATATACATCTTCATCAATATCACTGAGGATGATTAAATGAGGATGACGAAAGTATGAGGGGGGGCATCCACTACTGATCCGTGAGGTACCCCTGCTGATACACTAGTCAACTCTAAAATATGCATGGCCATTTATTACAATTCTCCACCTCCTTTCACTCAATTAAACACTGATCTACTTAAAGGTCTTCCCAGTAACCCCAACATTCTCCAATTTGTATAATAGCCTTAGGGGGACTGAATCAAAAGCTTGACTAAAATATAGATTACAACGTTGAAATTGTTTCCTGTATCTAACGCTTTATGACTTCATCATTACGTCTCTGGGAGAGGACTTAATTAATCACATTTGCCCCCAAGACATTCCCACTCTTTGATCCCTTTTGGATTTCATTTTTCTCAAAGAATATATAAGTATTGTACATCCTGTATTGTATGCTAAATCACTGATTCTATTATCTTGCCCACCACACAGATCAAACTCACCAGCTCATGGTTACTAATCTCCACCTTAGCCTATTCCTTATCAATGGACAAGCCTTGCACATTTCTCCAGTCCAAAGGAACCAATACAGAATCTGGTGATCTCAGTAGCATTCCTAATGGTATTCTGCACCCCTCTGCATTCTTTAATATAAATATGTGAACCCGATTCATTCCAGGTGCCTCAGAATCTCTCAACCTCAGTATGGGTGCTTTTCAGGAATCATCATCATATCAGTAATCCTAATGTAATCTGTCAACAATCTGATTTGAGCTACAAAAATCTGAAAGCAACCTGGGTTGAATCTACTTTCAGCTGTACAAGTGGATACAAAATATCTGTTTAACCCATGCAACTTACTCTGACTGGTTGTCTATGATTTCACCACGTTAGACGTTCTGACCTATAATATGATTTACTGGCTTTGTTTTGCATTTATATATATAAAAAAAAAAAGTTCTCTCTTCACAGCCTTTTTTTTTTGCCATTTCTCCCAATTCTCATACTCAGCTTTTGATTTCCTTACCCAATCTGCAGCTATAACTATCTAACCTTCTTTAGCTATACATGATCTAAAACCTTTTTCACTTCATTTTGGCATTCTCCTTTTGGAATACTTTACCACTAGAATAATATTTGTGACTTTCATGATAATTTTCTCAAAGGTTCCCCACAGCATATTTGAATCTACCAACTTGAAACTGCCATTCCAGTTAACAGAGCCTAAAAAGTCCCTCAATGCTATAGTTCCCCCTCCTCTTAACTCTGAAACCCTCTCTTTTGCCTTTTGAAATTTCATCAGATACTACCCATTTTGTGGTACTATTGTTGCTACCTGGCCCCATGTACTTCCTTTGACATACTGAAATAAATAATTAACCAGGTGATTCAAACAAGTGACCCAGCTCGGTGTATTGCTTGATCATGAATTCCAATCAATAAGGGGCAAGTTAAAGTCACCCATAATGAAACATTTACCTTTACTTGCTCATGCACATTGCCGAAAGTAATTTTTATATTTCCCACAGCCATTAAGTCTGTGGCATACCCTGGCTAACAACTTTACATTATCACTAGAGAGCTCAGGCTATACTAATTCTACATCCATCTGAGCTTAATCAGACTTGGTAATCATCTGACTGCTTTCAATCCACTTTTCATTCGATAAGAAGAAAATTCTCATCCCCTTCTCTTTGTCTCTCCTGAGCATATTATAATCACTGTAATGAAATTCCTCATGACAAATTTCAAAATGACACCATGTTAAACTGCTAAATTTAGATTTGATGAGCAGCTCAAATTCATTCATTTTGTAAGCAACACTCAAATGTTACTGTATTAAACATGTTATTTATTTATTTTTTTTACTACCCTTATATATCCATTATAATTAAAGGTGAGCATAACTGAATGATCAATAATTGATTATTTCAATAATCAAAATTTATTATATGCAAATTTGTCAATTATGAAATTTACAATAACTGAAGTAATCAGTTATGGCATTTTCATAACTGATTATATGCAAATTTGGTGATTATGAAATTGACATGGTTGAAAACTGAAGAAAAAAAATAAATGGTAACAAAGGGATTTGATCTGATGTTATCAAAACTAAAGATAAAAGTGCTGTTTCCACTCAAGCAATAACTCTCTTCACATCGAAATTAATTGATTATGATATATTAAGCTTAATGTCCAAGTTTGCAGATGATACGAAGGTTGGCAGGGTTGTTAAAGACACTAATGACAGTACGCTGCTGCAACAGGATCTAGAAAAGTTGAGCAGATGGTCTGAGAGGTGGCAAATGAAATTTAACATTGACAAAATATAAAGTACTACATATGGGAAGCAGTAACCCCATAGTAACGTATCAACTCTGTGGTACTACACTGACAGTGGTAGAGAATGAAAAGGACCTGGGGATAATTGTGCAGGCAGATATGAAGTTTTCTGAGCAGTGCAGACGGCCTGCAAGAGTAGCTCATGGTGTCTTGTCAATGATATACAGGAATTTCTCTAGCAGGGATAAGGAGCTGATTATCCCCTTGTATAAGGCAATGGTCAGGCCACACCTTGAGTACTGTATACAGGTCGCATTTTACGAAGGATGTAGAGCTGTTGGAACGAGTGCAGAGAAGGGCAACAAGATTAGTGAATGGAACAAAGGGTTGCTCTCACGAAGAAAGGCTTAAGTTTTGTAAATTACAGTGTCTGGAGACTAGGTACCTGTGAGGTGATCTGATTGAGGTGTATAAAGCCTTGAATGGTTTGACATGCTCAATGCTGATGGGATTCTTCCTCTTGCTCAGAATTATCACCTGAGAGGGCATAAATTCAAATTGAGGAAAGACAGATGTAGGATATATGTGCGGAAGTTTGCCTTTAGCCAGCGGGTAGTTGGTTGGTGGAACAGACTTCCATCCTTTATTGTGGAAGTTGATAGCCTAAATAAATTTAAGGCTGGTCTGGACAGGTATTTGGAACAAATGGAAGGGTGAAATGGGTGAGTTTTTTTTTTGGCTGATGCATAAGCTTGCTTTCTTGCATCATGTGCCTCTACTAATGCTAATGATATTTATCATAACCTAATTTGCATATAATTGATTATAATATTTATTTTAACCTAACTTGCCAATTATGATTCTCGATCATGCCTGTCACTAATTATAACTACTTAAGTAAATCTTATTGATTGATGCCGCTTAAAATATTGCTTCCCATGCTGTGGGAGTAGTATCATTTAGTTACTGCTAAACACTTACAGTAACTGTGTTATAAAGTATGGCACACATTTATTTTGCCGAAAATATTACAGTTTCATTTTCCAGGACTCTTGGTAGAAAGAAGATAATTTTTATATTTTATTCCATTCTACACGTAAACGAATACATAAAAGCAGTACTGTCATTACTTGTACTCCTGCAAAATTAACCTACCAACATCCTGTAGCTCATGTAATCTTGATTCAGATTAAATCACTGAAAAGTATCTGATTCAAGGTGATTTTTCTATGAGTTGCTCTAGGTCAGCAGTATAATATCTTCTGTATTAAAAGGGTTATATTACATTCTGCTCTTCATCTGCAAGTTGCAGAGGCAAAGTGTGCTTGTCAAAATTATCAAATATAATAACTGAATTTTTCTCTGTGACATATACTTGACATAATTTTGTATGCAAGGAAAAATTAATTGAATGAAGCAAAGTCAAAAATTTCATTAATATTTTTAATCGTAAAAGAAAATTTTAAAAAGTAATAAGACCGCTAATGTGGTTGGCAAGGGTGCAGTTGACACAGGTACACAATCAGAGGAACTAAATGACACTTCACTGCATTGCAGTAAGGCATTAATAGCTCTTATACAATCTAACTGAAAAAAATTACACTCTATATGTTATGTATCCTCTGTCTTAAGGGCATCAGTAGCACAGAAATTTACACTATTTACAGTTACATTTTAATGTTGAAGTTATGTAGTATAAAAATTTGATAAAAGATATGAGATATTTAAAACACACACACAATGCTGGAGTTACATCAGTGACACCAAGGAGGGAACAAAATGAATGTTAAAGAATGGCTGCAAGGATAGTTATTGGTGTAGGTAAAAGTGTATGAATGTGATGCTTATTGGTATTGGCAAGTTTTCTTTCCAAACAAGAACCTTATCTACGTCAACAAGTAGACTGTTCAAACACTTTGTTTCATAACTATTCCTTAATATTCATGAGTGTTGTAAATATCCCATATGCATTATGAAATTTATATATTAAAATTCACTGCATTTAAGTAAACATGGAATTTGATAATTTATGTTGTCATAAATTATCAAAATTTCCTAATGAAGAGTATGTAATTTATTAATATATTTCAACCAGATTGTATTGGAAGCCATTAAATGTTTTACCTCTGTGTTGCAGTGAAGTGTTTTACTTTACATAATAATACCTATCTAATGTGATCACTCAGTCTGTATAGCAGAATACAGACCCTATATATATATATATATATATATATATAGGGTAATTAATTAAGTGAAATATATTAAAGTGAATCAGGATACCCAAAATTTCTGTATTCCAAATGGCTGAACATTTCTGGAATACAATGACACGCACTTGATCCTAATCAAGTTTAGGTGATAGATCATGCTTGCCAGTCATATCATCACTATTGGTTGAGATTGCTTAATATTACTTTATATAAC
The DNA here is from genome assembly GCF_048544385.1 of Mastigoproctus giganteus. Lineage (NCBI taxonomy): Eukaryota > Metazoa > Arthropoda > Arachnida > Uropygi > Thelyphonidae > Mastigoproctus > Mastigoproctus giganteus. Next base: position 61,551,417 of record NC_143578.1, on the reverse strand, counting down.
TTAGGCATTTGCATCAACCCCATTTCTGAGTAAGTCATAACCCAGAAAAATAGCAGATGGTACAAAATACGATGTTGTGGGATTGTTACTGACCACATGATCCTTCCATCCTATTCTGGTAACACTTCATTCATTTATTTATTGTAACTTTGCTCAAAATTTTTTTTACAGCCAACAAAAACATCCTCATATATTCAAGGCTACTTTATTACTGTTTTTGCCTTGCTTTTACTTATTTTTGTAATATCTTTTATCAATTTTTATGTGCAAATATGCATTTTTATTTTACCTCTGTATATTTTGTTGGTTGAAGATATTAAAAGATATTTTGACATCATTCATTCCCAACCAATAAAGAAGGTCTCTCTTCCATTCTATCAACCTGAAGCTATCCACTACACTGTAACCTGTTAAAGATAAAATGCCTAACAATTTGTGATTGGTGAAGACTCATCCTAGGAATTATCCCATATATCTTTCCCCATGGTAACATAATATGGTAGACCAACATGAATAGACTGAAACATCAATTTCCCACCCTCAATAAAAACCATGAGCACTTGAATATTGCAAATATGGCAACATCCAACCAACAACTCCTACTTCCCTTTTTCCCCAAGAACATCACTCCAGCTCAACACATTCCCTCCTCCCACCACAGGGTAACACCAGAAAATTTAAAAATTCAAGACTTTCATATTAATCAACAACTGTAAGATTGCAGGCTATGCAAACAGAATCTATTAACAACAAGAAATGAGCTTCATTTCCAGATTTTTTTCATAGATGAAATAGCTAAGGAAGTTGTATTTGGCAGAAAGTGAGAATTAAACAACACTATCAGTGTTTGCCAATTGGCCAAAAAATGACACCATGAATTCTTGAAAGCAAAATATGATATCAAAAAAAAAAAAAAAAAACCATATCAAATTCCTCAACTGCCATGTGGCTGATAGGTGCTTTAGTAAAATCCTGCTTTTAAGGAGATAAAGCAAAGCCCTCAAAAAAAAAAAAAAAAACAACCACAAGCATTATAAACACAGAGGACATATAGTGTAATGCCATGGTGCCAGAATCAGTGCATTATGTGTTCTGATATCTTCAGTGACAGAAAATATGACACATCTAGAATTTTTTTTTTGGGGGGGGGGGGAAGCTTGCTATTACACATTAGTAGCTTTTACAGGTGTCAGCATGTACAGTACAATTATTTAATATAAAACAAAATGTTCCTTGGAGAACATTATGGTTGAGTACATCTGATGACTAACCAGTTACATACTACTGCAACTCAAACAATACGTGCTTTTAAGGAGATAAAGCTTCAATCTCATCTGAAATTCACTGCATCCAAGAGTCCATGTTTAAAAAAAAATCTCATTCCCCTGGGACTATAAATCAGAACTGAAAGACCAACCAGAGCAAACAAGAAAACAGACCTTATCCTCATATCTAAAGAATGTAGATTTGGCACTCCAAAGAAATTGCATTTAATTCAGATCACATGATCCGTGCTTCGTCATACAAATCCCAATGCTGAACTCTGAACATCCCAAAACAATAAAAACCTCTCCAAAGTCCCTTGATGTAAATAAATGCATGTAAGCAGCAAACAGTATACCATAGCATGTGTTCAAAACCTGGAATATGGATTAGTAGCTGAATTAATCTCTGAAAATAGTTTGAAGTTTCCAACAAAAAAACTACTCCATAGGCCATGGAAGAGCACACTACAATATGGGATAGCATGAATTAATGTTTTAGCAGATTGAAATCCCATTCTAACTAGAGCCACTAGGATATTATGGAAAGGCTAACAATTCTCATTCACTAGGTTGTTGTTGTTGTTGTTTGGTTTTTAGGAGCATTAGCAACTAAGGCCATATTGCTCCAGGATATGCGGCGGTCATTCCTTAACCTTTCCGCATCCTCCGTATTTGGTGGTGACGGGCTCGAACCCCGGTCTAATCAAGAAGCGTGTGCTACGCACTGCTGCTCCTTCCCACCTGGCTACGGAGGCGCCATTCACTAGGTTCTCAAGGGATGATAATCAAGAATGTGCTACTGATATACCAACAACCTATACAACTTGTTTGGAATTAACAAATACTGCCAGCATCAGCAAACAGCAGCTAATTCTAACAATCAACAATAATAGCTATTTGGAATTCAGTCTAACAATCATGGTATTTTAAGAACTCTATAATTTCTCATATTATCAACGATAGCAGCTGAAAATAAAATGCCCAAATCAGTTAATAGTAGACTTGCTATTCCACATACATAATAAAATCCTTGAAAATAATGTATTCCACTGAATAGAACAAATACTCTAAGATCTTATCTGAAAATTCAACCCCCCATCCATGCCAAACATGATAGGCCAATCTGTAATTACCTGCCTTTACCACAGTTGATGGAAAAAAGCAATTCTTCTTATGTTAACGCTATATGTTATCAGATAAAACAAGGCTATAGTGACCAAACCTTTGCTAGCAGATGATCCAAAGTCAACCCATTATGTGCTTCTGAATTGCTTGAACCCCACCGATTTCCTTGTTACAATGAACTTCATTCTCTAGTCCAAAACTCATTATGAATTTGATTTGAAATCAGAAATGTCCATCCATTCAATGCAGCCATAAAAATAACATATGATGGCATAAACATGCTAGCCATAATTTATCTACTGAAAATAACTATCATATACAAAGAGTATCTGAAAAGTTTCTGGCTTACTATATACTTAATTATACGAAAATAAAATAAACATGATAATATTAAATTACAATTAAATAAGTATATGTATATATGGTGAGAGACAAATAACTGAAACAGGCTCCATACAACATCTCATCTTTTATATAAATGGGAGACTAACTTTTTTTTGCATCACCAAAAAAAAGATTAATTTGCTGTGATCAATAAAACCATGGCATTAACTTGGAAGTTTTAATACTGCTGGTTTCAAAAACACATGAAAATACAAGAGTTACAAGAAGTTCAATCTTTTATCTGTTTTATAATTTTGGAATTCTAAGATCACATTGAAAAGGCTTCTGTCCTTTCAAAACAAAGTTTTCACATTAGAAGTAATAAAAAAGGATAAAAATGTCCAACCATTACATGAGTGCATTTTCCTTCAAGGCCTTTTATTTCATATTTGAAGCAAATCTTCCTTCCCCTCCTGACCTTTTATATAACATATAAAACACTAAGGTGATGACTATTCTTTATCTGTTTTGTTACTTAGCAACCTACAACAAATTCCACCATACACTCAGATTAGGGGTGCAAATAATTATCATAATGACAGTGTTTGTTGGTGTGGTATGTATTGTTTATTCAATAAAAGCACATGTCAGTATCTTATTAACTGTTTACCAAACCATGTGCTATTTACTTACATAAATAATGCAATATTGACAAACATAACAATGGTGCCTTACCTAATTTGCAGCATATTCAGTTTGTGCATTCTGTAGTCCTGTTTGCTGTGAGAAAAGTCCATAAAATCAAAAAAACTAAAATTACCTAAATTAGTAAAAGAACACTTTTGATTTTTTCTTCATTGTTAAAAATATTTGAAAAATCTTTTACTTTCAGTACTGTTGACTTATTTAGTCCCTCACAGACATAAAATACTATTATTTATACTACTTTTATGCTATTATTTGAAAAATCATTCTATAATAATTTAACTTTCAATACAGGCTTGGTTAAAAAGCACCACACGGAGTTTATCTACCTGTATATATAAATCACAATTTGATGGAGTTTTTGAATTCAAATGAATTTGAATCATTTCATGTGATAAATATTGCAAATTTTCACCCTTTCTTAGAAAATACTGTACTTAATGTGCATTTTTTTCAGGTCAAAAACTACCGTGTCTTTATAGTCCAGTTGTTACCCTGAATATTAAAAATACAAAAGTTTTATTGAATGTATTCTCAGCAGTCAATATCTTCAGTTAATTTCAGAATGCACTCGTCACAGTCCAACTCATCAGGCTCTGAAATGTGTTTTCATTAATTATATCCCCATAAAAGACAAAATTTCAACTTTTTTTATTTGTTACAAATTTTATCATATATTTTTATGTTAATATTTTAAGTTGTTTAATTTATGTACTTTATTAAAGCAGATTTATTATTATTAAATAAAAAAATAAAACTGGAGAGTATATTACTTTTTAATGACTGTACTACCACTCCAATGATGTTTGTGTCATAGGTGCAGCTTTTATATGTTTGCTAATCATCTAAGAGAGCTAACCTTTTTAAGGAAAAACTTTATTTGACATAGTACACAGTACTAAATACAGATCTTTTTAAATGTTCAAATGGCATGTTTTGCCATTTTTATTTACTCACCCAGATTTGTATTCAACTCACCCAGCCGAAAAACTATGTAAAATTTTGGGCAACAGTTTTTTTTTTTTTTTTTTTTTTCCCCTTTCCAGTAATGAAATTAATTTCACTTCTGTAAATGTTAAGAACCACTATCTACTTTTAGTGCAAGAATTTATGCATTAAAAGCTTTTACTGACTGCTCAATCTGATGGATTATCAGAATTTTTCCTGGTAGCAGTTTTAATTAAGTGGTATTTTATGCTTGCATGTTTAATATTTGTAACATGTTCTCTTATTACTTTTTGTACCACATCAAATGTCTTACTTGGACCATTTTAATAAAACATTATGCCATTTTATGCCTTTGGCACTGATAATTAAATTGCCAAATTTGAACTGTTTTGCAACTTTGGGTCAGTAAACCAGTCTCTGGAAATGCTACATATACTGTGCAAGACAGAATCAATTTGCATTAAAGAAACACTTGAATAGAAAAGAGTTAATCATCACATTTTTGCTTTTTTTTTTTGGATACAGGAAGCAAATATACACAAACTTTTAAACTTTCAGCTTCCCAGCTTAACCACTTTATCATTAATTGGATTAAAACACTAATATTTCTTATTTCCTCCATTCAAAATTCTCTAAAGTGAGCAGAAGTTATTTTAAATTAGCTTTTAAAATAGCTAGTTTAAAATACTGAAAGCTATTTTAATTAGCCACTATAATTTTATAAAAAGTCTACAATAAATATAGTATACCCATAATTAAACTTTTTTTTTTTTTTTTAATTCACCATTGATGTTTTAAAAGCAAATCATCCTTCTGATCATGAATACACAGATTTTAAAAACATTTTATAAAACAATACCAATTTGTATTTTTTTTAAAAAAACTTCATTTTAAATAAAAATGTACATGCCTGAATATTTTAAAAAAGTAAACTTTAGAATGATGAGTTATATTAAAAAATTTTGAACATTGGAGTAATTCTACTATGTATGATATGTTTATTTCCTATATGCTATTCATATTCTGTTAATGAAAACTAAAAGCAATGCATACAGAGAATCACAACAAACAGGAATTATTTGGTATAAGTACAATAATTTATTTGCAGTTCATGAGAACAACTGTGTGATGACAAGTTTATGATTGTGTAACTTGAGCAATCTTTTACAAGTAACAAATATATTAAACATCCTGTACTAGAAAAGGAAAATAAACCCCAAATGAAACCCCAACTTTCATTCAAATAATTGGCTGTAAATAATTCATATACAAAAAAAAGTTTTTTGTTTGTTTTTTTTTTCTAAACACATTGATTCAATCATAAAATATAAAATATGGCTTTACTAGACAGTTTCATGTTATTACTTAAAGCTGCCATCTTATGCAGTAAGAATGATCGTATCCGATGTTTTGGGTAAAATGCTAACACATGGCGGCCACTAAGGTTAGTTGTAATCAATCTTTCCTTTTTTTTTTTTAAATGGGTAAAATTTGAAAGATTTTCTAGAGACACAAGATTTAAACTGTAAATTCCATACTGATAGTGCTTCGGCAAATGGAAAGTTTCGACAGGAAAGTAAAATTTAGCTGCATTACATCAAGTTGATTTAAATGAGAAAGGAATGCAGGAAAAAGCATTCCTGTACCAGGTGTGATGATAGTGAAGAAAGCCAAGGAATTTAACAGAAAGATAGGGTTTAGTGAACTATATCATTTTTCAGAAAAGATGGTTGAAAAATTTTTGAACAAAGATGTTAAAAAAAAAAAAAAAACTGGGAAGGATTCAATTAACAAAAATCACGACTAATTCAAGAAACAGTGGACAACCCCCCCACCCCCACCCCCTCTCTCAGAAACCATTGTTCACTCTTGAGTAAATCACAGCGCTCTGCAAGGTAATTTTTTGCTATAATTTCTCTATTAAAAATTCAGGGTATTTGCTGACCATCTGAAATTTATGAAACAGTTATTTTGACAAGCTTATTATCTCCAAAGTTCAAAGGCTGTTCTGTAATCATAGAACTGTTACTGGGAAGAATAAAAAAAAGCAATGCATACCATCCTTCAGAAGGTTTAGCAAATTACAACATTGCTACTATCTTCTTGGCATCTAATATACCTCTTCTCTGTAATTATTTCCTCATCCATTAGATAATTAATAAATGAAGAAATGAGCCAAAATATGAACTACCATTACAGAAAGTAATTTAATTTATGAGGTGCCCATATAGTCATGATAAATGAACCTCAAATGGTTTTATAGAAAAACTGCTTTCTAGTATGATTCCCGTGCATGACAGTCCATAAAAGGGTCCACATTAAAAAAAAAAGGAAAACCTGGAGGAACCTTTGGCCTCTTTGACTCAGACAGGATTTAAGTTTTTTAAATACAACCAATAACAAAAAAAAAAAAAAAAAAAAAAAAAGACAAGTTAATAAAATAACTTCAGTGGTGGTAAGGTCAATGCCAGTTTGTTGTTAGGCAGTAATCAAGGTAATATGGTTTATTGGTTAGAATGTGATACAGATATTTCAATAGCGAATCCTACAGATAAAGAGATTTTTCATATGGTTTTAAACCTTCACCATGAGACAATGAAAGGAAATTCATAAGATAAAATATTTAAGGTAACTTGGGATCAGAATAATATGATATCTGAAGTATTCATTTTGTGGAGACCATGAAAAAGTTCATGATGCAAAATATAATAGCAAAAACTAATTTTTATTCTTGATTTTTAATCTATGGGAGAAACCAAGTTAAGCAAATTGTTACAAGAACCGTTTGTAAGGGCTTCAAAAAGACAACCCAAACTCTGACCTTCAGACACAACAACAATTACCTCTCATACCACAGGTCTCCAAAATACTACCTACCTGAAACTCCATTACTACAACAACCAGACATCTTGTTTATGTCAAAAGATAACAAAACACATTGTATCTATTAGCTCTAATCGTGTGAACCCTAATAATTAAGCAGCCATATGTTTTCTGTCAATTGATGAAGTTTTAGAGCACATAAAAAAAATAATAAAATAAAATTGCAAGGATTCTTTTTTTTTTTTTTTTTTTTTTTTTTGCAGGGATCTAATGGGTTTACAATTATTTGTGTTTTATTATCTGACTAAGCTCTAGTTCCAAGATAATCGGATACGAAAACACTTACTGAATAATATTTTATTTTTCTGCATCGCATGCAGGAAAAGAAGAAAAACAAATGATAATAATATTGTCCTTAAAAATATTTATGGCAAACAATATTTGAGAAGTTGCACTACTATTTTTACTCTCCAAATGCAATCCTGCCAACTTTATACAAATACCAACTGAACATAAATTTTATTTACTTCCAACATAATTATTACACTGTACATGATACACTACACAGTAAAAATAATGACATTATATATCTGAAAAATCACAAATCAGTAACTGTGCAGTTTCCCTTTCAAATATTGTATGATTAATCTACACCCATAATGATAGTTCACTTCAGTGCAAGATGTGTACAGGTATATATAAAAAAGAGAAAAAAATATGGTAGAACTGATTTCATGCTTGCATATTAGCAACGTAAGCAGTAGAAATGGAAAGTGATGTTAATAGTTGACAAATTCAGAATCAAATAAACACAAACAGCAGATACAGTATTCAAAGATTTCATTTATAACAACTGTGCATTACATGCACACTTGCAATAACATCTCCAAAAACTGTAAAACACATGAATTACTGTGAAGTATAATCCCACATGTGTAAACTTAAAACTTATTAATTCATATGTATGGCTTGAAGGATACTTACACTGTTTATCAAACAAACTTGCAGATGTTTGTTACAATTATATTATATAGAGATAATTCATCAGGGAATAAACACTTAGAAAACAATGTACAATGACTGATATGGTTTTACCTGTTTTATTAAACTTTCAGATTTTACACAACAAAAACGTATGACTTACCATTCACAAACAGAACATGCGCACGCACGCACACACATACATACATTCTATGGTTAATGCTGAACACATGATATTACCCCCCTTCCCCACAAAGAAATTAAGCTCAAGCTTAAAATGTTTACAAACACTTTATGGCATGGCACAATACATGGAAACCATATACCAGAAGACATTCTACCTTAGATATTTTATTACAAATTATGGTGCTTTATGCACAGAAGACTAACTGATTGATTTTTGTCACTAATAAATAATACTTACTGTGACTTGACTCAGACTAATTGCTCCAGTTCTCAAAAACCCAAGGATGCAGTATGTCATGAACTGCTAAATTTGCACAATCATTTAAATGAAGACTGAACTACTGTGGACTTTTCAATGAGCTGAATCCTTGGATTTTTAGGTTGGTCTGAGTAATGAAAGTATGCACCATTTCTAAAACAGCACCAGAAGCACTACAGTGGCCCTAAAACAATGTGACAATGAGCATTATTCTTTCACAGAGTGAATCACTCTGTGACAAAGAATGAACACAATGCTTCAACCTTTCTTGATAAGAATTCAGGAATAGCTGCATCTCTTGACTTTCTTTGGTGACTTGAGCTGCATACCTGGCCTTCTCACTTCAGACTGTTGAGGAACCAAAGGATAAATTTAAATTTCCATATTGCTTTAACTTCACAGTAACATGCTCTGCCTTCGGCTACGGCCATTACCTAATGGAAAACAAAGCAAAACAAAAAGAAAATCGAGCAGGTGCAACTTAAATGGAGAACAAAAAATGGCAAACTGGCAATTATGAAAACAATTAAAGAAAAGCAGAATGAGAAAATATTCTAAGTAAACAGTAGACCTTAAAATACTGGCAGCAGCTACAGAATAACAATAATGAATAAAACAGAACTGAAAGCCAAAAACATGAATAAATAAAGCTTTCTATATCATTTTACTTCAAAAACAATTTTCTGCTGATATTTACTAGACAACTGAAATACTATTCATGCAAAAAAAAAACAAAAAAAAAAACACAGGAATGATGATCACATATCCACTCTTAGAAGATAAACATTACTGCTATGTATTTTTGAAGAACATTTTTTCTTTAATCACCATGAAATTTCTAGACAGCCATAAAGGAATCACTATGATAATTATTGAAAACAAGGAATTTATCTAAATAACTGCCATTAAGACAATCAATATTTATTGTACTGAAAATCAAAAGTGTTTAATATTTCAAATATCTGAACTAACAAGCATTTGAGATTATTTTTGGTTTTATTAATATATCAACTTTGGGTTTTAATCATGGCTACATCTCTTTAAGGAAGTGTCTGTTTTCAGTTTCTTGAAGATATTTTTATCATCATCCAAAATGTTATAACTAGTGAGTGCATGACAGTAATAAATAGTCCTGGACTATCAGGCTTCTATTCACTACTTTATCTTTGCTATCCTATTTCCTGTTAGATCTCTAGCCCTTTTCCCTCTAATATTTTCTTGGTGCCATCACTCCACCTTTATCTTGGTCTGCCTCTTAGTCTATTACCATTCATTTCTGCTTCTAATATCTGCTTTGTTAATCTCCCTTCTCCCATCTTTTCCATATGTCCACACTATCTTTGGTTAGCTAGGCTTGGATATTATTTAACCCAAAATCGTTACTTATTTCCTCATTTGTAACACAGTCTTGTCATTGCTTCCATCTGTTTAGTTCCATTTATTTTTCTAAATAATAAATATTCATTTTATTAATGATAAATATAAATGTATTTTTCTTAATAACAAATAAATAAATAATCAATTTTTTATATTATGAATTAATATATTACCAGATGCAATCTTTTCGGCAAGCATAACCACTGTTTTCCCATAAAAACATAAACAAATATAAATAAATATATGCTAAAATTCCTAATTTCATCATCAGCAACATTCAACGCTATTATACCCAGTTGGTATGTGCAGGCCACTATGATAGTAAAAATCGGTCCTTCTGGACTATCAGTTTTCTAATCATTATTTTCCTTCACACTATCCTATTTTTAGATCTTTAGTCTTAACCAGAGTAAGCACTCTTTCCTCTAATGCTCTCTTGACCTATTACCAATTAATTTGTTCTTAAAATATCTATTAGATAATCTCCCTTCTCCTATCCTTTCTACATGGCCATACCATTTTAAATTACTCTGCTTACCTTTGAACTGGACGTTAGTTAATCCAAAATGTTTTCTTTTCCTTATTTGTAATATGGTCTTGCCACTGCTTTATCTATTAGCTTCATTTATTTTTCTTAAAGCTCTCATTTCTGAAGATTCCAATTTTTGATCAAAATTATTTCTTACCCAACTCCCAACTTCAGGTTATAACAGACTTTAAAATTTGTATTGTAAAATGGCTAATTTTATCCTATGTATAAAATTTCTGATTTTGTCTTTTGTTTTAAATGAATTTGTTTAACTGGCTTTCTACATTTCACTTATTCTGTTATTTCCACATCTACTCTTCCATCTTCATCAAAGATTGTTCCTAGATATGCAAAATTAGTAACCTGTTCCAAATTTTAGTTTAGTCTTCATTTAAATTTCTCACTATTCATTCCAAATATTTAGTCTACAGTCTAAATTTCCCTAACTACCAACTTTCACAAGTTTTGTTTCTATGAAATTATGTAATGGAATTACAGCTTTTCTCTAATTTATTCAGTCTGGAAAATCTTGAAAACTATTTATTTAACAGCATGCTCATTATCAGCATATAATAATGATCCAATGTTTACATTTCCAACACTAAACTCTGTCACCAACTATTAAACAGCCCATAAGCCATTATCCGATACTTCCATCGATTTTCACTTCAGATTTACTATTAATATAAAACTTTTTATTCTTCTTAAAAGATTATCCTTAATGCCATATGAGGTGCATTCAAGTTATAAGGTCTCCAAATTTATTTCTCACAAAATAATTGAAGCATACACGTGGGACTTCTTTTAGTATAACTGCCAATTAGTTCTGAATGTTTTCAGAAGACAACAGCACAATGCGGTATATCACATTGATCGCAGCGCTCTAAACAGTATACATGTTTATAATACTTAAAATGGTGTCTTTCAATCATCAGGAACATGCTATTATCTGATTTTTGTATCTTGCCAAGAAGAGTCCCATTGAAATCCATTGGGAAATGTCAGAAGTGTGTCCTGTAGGCCTTATGGATGTGAAAAATGTTCATAGCTGGGTATATGTTTCATGAAGGATGGGAGTGTTGTGAGAACAAAGCATGCAAACCAAGATGTTGAACCAGTCATTTCAAGGCCAACATCTGCCAGGTTGAGGAAATGGTTTTGATCATCTGCTCAACAGTGGATGAAACTGTAGCACATTTCTACAACCATTTCTGTTGGATCCATGCATACCATACTCCATGAAGATCTCAGAATGAGCAAGGTGTCAGCCTGGTGTGTTCCAAGACAGTTTTCCTAGCAACAAAAAGACAATCATGTCAACTCATGTGGAGCAATGTTCACTCAAGATGCTGCAGTGAATGCATCTTTCTTTTCCTCAATGGTCACAACGGATTAGACATCAGTTCCACTCTTCAATCCAGAAATGAAATGTCAGTCTGCCCAAAGGAAGCACACTGATTCACCACTGCCCAAAAAGTTCCATGTTTCTGCAAGTGCAGAGAAAATGATGGTTGCTGTTTTCTGGGTTACTGATGGAATAATCCTTACACATTATGTACCCAAGGGAACTATAGTGATAAGAAACTCATATGAAGAAATTCTGAAGAAAATGTTCCTCCCAACACTTCAGAAAAACATCCACACAGACTGAATCATATTTCTTTCCATCAGCACAATACTTCACCCCATTGTTCTGGAAATGTGCAAAATTATTTTAAAGAAAACAACATTGAGGTCATCCCAATGATGAAGGATGCTCTTTGTGGCAGAAGATTTCCTAGCCAACAAACAGCCACTTCTGCCATTTACCAGTGGACTGAACGTTCCTCCAAAAAAAAAAAAAAAAAAAAACCTTTGCCACAGCTTTCACAGTTTGGAAGGACAGGTGTGAAAAGTGTGTGCAGCTTCTAGGAGACTATGTTGAAAAGTGAGACAAGTGTCACCTCTGCATCTTGTGTAACTTATCAGAAATAAATTTGGAGATCTTATAACTTAAATGAACCTCATGTATTTCTAAAATTTGCCTTAGTAAATTATTTTTCTTGGCATCCCTGTTTGGATGCCAAGAAAACCTGACTGTTCTTCCCCAGTGATATATTCAACAATACTTTTAAACCTCTTTTCTAAGGTATTTTCACAGGTTTTACCTGGTACTTGGCACATTAAGGAGTGAAATTCCTCTGTAATTTCCACATTCAGATTCATTTTCATATATATATATATATATATATATAGATTCACTTAATGCTCTGCTCTAATCTTCCAGAACTTATCTGAGAAACAATGCAATGTAACCACTGTAACACTATTTTTCCCCCCTCCAGCTTTTGACATTAAAAATTTAAGAAAAAAAGCATTTTTCATGGCCTTTTCTACCTCAACAATAGATAGAGCATCCAAAAGTTTCTTCAATTCAGTATTTTCCTCTATTTCAGTGGCTTCAGCTACTTATTTATTTCAGAAAATTCATACTTCTAATATACCCTTTTTTTCTGTTTCACCTTCATCCTGATAATTTTTAATTGTCTCATTTATGTTTTTTCTCCCTTTTCTGAGAATTTTAACTAAAACCAAAGCAATTTCCGCATTCCTGATATATTTTAAACATCTTTCCCAAATATTTCCGAGATTTTGCTTTAACCCCTTTGACATACTCATTCCTCTTGCACTACTCTTTACACTCCAGTAATTTGCATTCCAGTAATTCTATTTACATTCCATAGGGAGAAAGAGATATGTAGAAAGAATGCCTTTGCACACCTTCTTCCTCACATTTACAGCTTTTACTAACATTTTCATAAATTTTTGGCATAAGATATTTTAACATTATTTACAGTGACCACATTGTGACAGCCACAACTGGGATAAAATGAGTTTTAAAGCCTAAAATCTGGACTCATTTAAAAAAAAAAATCAGGACAATGAGAAGTTGGTCATGTTTAGGAGTTGTATTCTTTAGAATACATTACCTAAACATTACATGGTAATAATTACATGGTACTGTGATGCAGTGTCTAAGGCTTTAGTCATCCTTTATTGATGTGGTCTGCCAATTCATATTTTGACTGATTAAAATCTTTACATGTTAAATTTATATAACATAATGGCATTAATGGTTTTTATATATAGACAGTTTTGTCCATCTGACCAATTAATATTGACAGGACCATTCTAAATGCCTAGTTTAATCAATGTGGGGTATTAAAACTATATTCAAGATAAATAAAGTTTTTCAAGAAAATATAAACAGTTTTTAGAGTGACTGAGTATAAATAACATTAGGGTTCAGTACCCATGTGGAAGAGCTGAGGTGTGGCCAATTATAAGAATTTTGAATAATGATTCACAGATTTCCAAAAATATTCTTTCAACATTTCCATTTTGTGCCAGAACTGCAAACAAAAGGTAGTTAATTTTTCAGATTCTGAGGTCTTCTCTTGAAATACAAACTGCAGCAAAAACAGCGACCACCAAATGAAATAAGATCTCTTAATCTAGACATCATTTCTCTTTTTTCAACTCTTCTAAAATGAAAGTTTTAAGCAAAGAAAACAAATAATAGGTTTTTGCCAATTTGATATTCCATAGTACCATTGTTACACATATTTGGTACTTCCTCCAAGTATGTGTACTTTTAAAAGCATTCACCCCATAAATTTTGAATTTATTGAAGGGTTCAGCCCATTTTTTCTAGATATTCACATGTTGTTTTATACGTAGACAATTTTTCATCTTTAAATATTAATTCTTCACTCAGAATCTGTTATCAGTAAAAATTTCCCAAGCACTTTAAGAGAACACATTTTTTTTCAGCATATAATTTAAGCATTTTCAATCAACCAATGCACATAAATCATGACCTCTATTATGCAATTTTCAGAACATTCATGTTTTAGTAACTACTTATTGAATATGCCAAGTACTATGCATAAGATGGAAGTACACTTCATTAATTGGTGATTGAAAAAAAAATTTATATAAATTTTGGTGGCTTTTCTTCCAAAAGGAAAAACATGTTCAACGCTGAAATTTTTAATATGCAATTGATTGACTGGTATAAACTTAACCACCAAGTTCTGAATGTATCAATAACTTGTTATATAGCTGCATTTTCTAAAGAACAACATTCTCAAAATTACAAAGTTTAATGAACTACTCATGAAAATTGCATTGCATCTTGAACAAAATCAACAGAGATTGTAAGGCAGTTACAACAGTCTACATTTTGAAAAAAAATTCACTAATGTTTTCTGAGAAAAGGGTGTTTCTGAATCATTTCCTAATGCTGATTTCAAAAATGACTTCCATTTGTTTCCATCACATCAAGTTTTTTCAAAAATCACAAAAGAAAATTTGATTTTTTACAAATTGTCATTGATTTTTTCAGAATTTGTGCACTGAAATTATTTTGGCTGAAATTAAAATACTGCTTTTGCCAGACTTTTATATTTAAATACATGTTGAAAGCTCTATTAAAAAGGGCAGTGGTAAAAAGTCCACTAAACACTCACCTCTCATTTTAAAAACTGATCTATGAAGGGTCAAATTTTCATTTGTTTGATTTTCTAGTATATCCTTCTACTTTACAGTCCCTCTTCAGCATCCAGTAATAATCAGCCATCATCTTGACATTCCACTTCCCCTAGTACCTCATCTCCATGTCTTTAATGTCCTGGTGAAGCCTCTCACCCTGTTCTTCACTATATTTTAACACTTCCTATATTTTCAGAGAAGTAGTCAATGTAGAAGTGTAAAAAATGCACCTTGACACTCATGTTGCAGCCCAGCTTCTTGAATTTGGCAACACATTTTTGCCTATATTCTTATAGTTTGGATCTTTGTGGTTCCCTATAAAATTCTTAACAGACTGAAGCTAATCCATGCCTGTTTTTCTCTTTTATTCACAGTTCCCTCAAAATCTTGGTCCCTCATTGGTTTGCAAATTTGAGGTCCAACAAAAATACCTCGTTTTAGTTTCTCTTGGGTGATCGATGGGAATTTAATGCAAAGGTAGTTGAAGTAGGGACCATTCAGAGGTAAATCTTCACAAACTGTTTCATCAAACCCACTTTGATGTGCAAAGTTGGAAGGAGGAGAGTTTTGGGGGTCTACTACTGGTTTATGTTCTTTGATACAGATCTGTGTGCAACATGATCTTGCTGAATTATGTAATTCAGGAGGAAAACAGTTATATTTGGAGTTATAGACTGGTTTCCTGTAGGCATAAGACAATGGAATCTTATTGTGAGAGGATACCTTGAATGTCAGTCAAATTACTATGTAGCAAGAAGTTAAGAATTATTTAAATTTAGTGAAATCCTCAATTTGTTTTCAAGGGTCTGAAGGTTTGTACCACTCAAATTTACCTTTTTAAGTATGGTTCCCCTGTGTCCATCTCCTTGTCAGAGAATAATTCTTGAATTTGGTCATATTGATGTGAACTATCTTCTAAGTTCATGCAGTCTGGTTTGCATCAGGAGTAGTAGATACTGTAGTATTCTGCTGTGGAATGGCATCTGATTGTTATCATATTTACAGCTTTAATTTGGTTGCAAGTTTGGTTTATTGGTATAGTAACCAATATTGACCTTGCCCACTCAGCTTGATTGGTGATACGATTACTGCACTTTCGGTAGTAAGTGATATATGTCATTTGGTTACTTGGGCATAAGTTGGCTTATTAATATTTAGAGCTGGTAAAGATTGTTTGGCCTCTTGGTAGGTTACATTGTGTTCAGTTTTGTACTACTGTATCTTTTTTTCACGTTTTCAGAGGGAACGCTCTTTGGAATATGCCGCATGTTCTTCTTTGCAGTTAATACAATTCAATTGGGTGTTGTGGCTGTGCAGTCAGTATTCGAGGGCGCTGTGGATCCACATGTGGCACAAGCAGCTGTTCCTCTGCAGACGGTCTGAGTTCCCAAACTTCTGGCATTTGCAGAAGTATAAGGAGTTTGGAATGTAGGCTTTAACATGGCAGTTAAGTAACCTGCTTTCATCATTGTTGGTAGTTTGGGACTGTCAAAAATAAGGATTATATTCTGAATGGGAACTAGTATATCATCCTTCTTTTCAAAATTCACTTTATGTTGACAACTCCTTGATCTCGCAAGTCTTGTTTTAGCTTTTCATCCGACAAATTGATGAGGGCTCATTCAATGATGATGCTCTTGATGTGTTCGGGGAAATTTGTAGTGAAATGGTGACAGACGTTCCACCACATATTTTTAGTTTTTGTAGGTGCTCAGACTGTCGAGCACCTATAAAATCCAGTAAGTCTCCTGATATTAAATGACAAACTGTCTACTGTGCTTTCTAGGAATTTCTGCACCAAGAATGGAGAGAGTTTTCCAATCAGTTCTTTTTGAGTTCAATGAACGATTAGGAAAGTTGGAGTTTGGATTCTGTCTATATGAGTCTTCTGACATTTTGTTGCAACAGAACCAGCTCTTGTTGTTGCCCTGTCAAGGTTTGTTCTGTGCACCCAGTGGATTTCTGTGTTTTAGGAACTGTTTGCTCCATTTTGCCCTGGGAGACCTTTTCCACTCCTGGTTAGTAGCCCCACCACATGGCAGGAAAAGTGCCATCTTTTTGGAGGCAGGAAAAGTGCCATCTTTTTGACCAACAGTGGGTTAGTAATAAAATAAAATCAAAAATAAGAAAGAAAGAAAGACTGTTACTTTTCCTCCTGATCTATTAAAGTAAAGAAGGTTACTTTTCCTCCTGATCTATTAAAGTAAAGAAGGTTACTTTTCCTCCTGACCTAGTAAAGTGATCTCTTTACTGAAAGATTATTTAATTGAGTATTAGGGTAATGCAGTAAACAAGGAAATGATTTTATTTCTTCAAGAGAGCACAAAATCACTGGCAAAGACACCTGATCACAAAACCACTTTGCACCTGAGGCCTGCACAGATCTGAGAACAAAAGCTACCTTGACTGGCCTGAAACCACAACCAAAACCTTTCTAAGAACATTTCTGCAAATGAACTAACTAGTGCACTGAGAAATGAGTGCCAGAAAATTCTGGTATCTACAAACAGAAATCTTGTTTTAAGTGCATCTCATTGGGCTGTTACAGCATTAAAAATAAAATTAAATGTTCACTCATAGTGGACATTAAATTGTTTTTTTTTTAAACTGCTGTTTCTTTTATGTTCCAATACAATCTGGAAGGGGGGAGAGGGGCGGATAAGAGAGAGAGAGAGAGAGAGAGAGAGAGAGAGAGAGAGAGAGAGAGAGAGAGAGAGAAAGAAAATGTGTGTATGTGAAATGGACTTACACCAGTCATTTGATTTGTATAAACAGTAATAAATATACAAATTTTAGTAACTCACCTGAGCTAGAAAAAGCAGATCTGCTACTACCTGGATCTCGACTGAGCTGGATACCTGGGATAATAAATATTGACGCAGCTGAAAATAAATAAAGTATTTATTTTTCTTGATATAAACACACAAACAACAAAAAGTGAATTAAATTTTTTTATTACTAATACTGCTTCATCCTAATATGAACTCTCTGAAAATAAGTCTGAACTGTGATAAGTGGTGATAAATAGGTGATAAGTCTGAACTGTTCAGAGAATTTTCAATCACTTCCCAGTGTAATTTCTGGGAGATTATTATAGTGTGCTGAGCTGCACATGGCCAAGCATTGTCATGTGACAAAATGACACCATCAGTCAAAAGTCTAGGTCTTTTGTTTTTGATGGAACACTGACGTTCAATTTTGAGGATTTGTGCATAAATTTTCAGCCCTCTGAAACTATGTATTTAATTTCTTCAGTTGCAGTAGCGATTGAGGTTTCTACTGCATGTTTGAAAGTTCCTGCACCATGTCTCATCCACAGTCACTGTGCAATCCAAGAAGTACTTTCATTCTTCCTTATATTGCATTAAGTGTTTTTGACACAATTCCATTGACAAACATATCTATTCATCACTGAGAAACTTGGGAACACTTCACACATACCTTCCTTTATTGCAATCTTCTATGCATGATGGTGTAGATACACCCTTGACTACAGGCCATCCCATATCTAGCTCTTTGGCTACATCATTAGCATTTGTATATCATTCCACCAGGGGCTCACATCTGGTGAGTATAGGCTTGGCACACCCAGGGTCCTAAGCTGGATATCCTCATTCTTCTCTTTCTTGGTGATTCCCTTCTACTTCTGACTCTCTCGGGGTAATTCAGAATTTTTTTTTTGGCTGGTGCAGCATAAGCCTCAGGCTTCCTTGCACCTTATGGCTAATAATAATAATAATAATAAATAATAATAATGCTAGCAAGACTGTTTTCTTCTGTGACAGCTGTGTGAGCTTGTCCTGGGAAAGAGTCATCCTTCAGAGTTTATCTTTCTTCATTGTACAAAGAAAGATGACCTGCAACTTTTCCATAAGCCAGTAACTTCTGCTGGAAAGACCATCCATTGTAAGAAACAGAACAACGCTGTGTTGTGCAAGCTTGGATTCACCCCTCACTATGAATGCAGTATTCTCTGCTGCTACACATCACTACCTGCACATATAGGACAGTTAATATATCCTATTATACGGCCTCTGTAGCCAAGTGGGCAGGAGCGGGAGTGCAGTAGCACACGCGCTTTGAGTAGACTGGGGTTCAAGCCCCTGACTGCTGAATACGGTCAATCTGCCAACCTGCACTGGACCAGCGTGGCAGATTATGGTCCATTTCCCTCAGCATGAATTGTTGAGGAGGCTTCCATCCTGCAGTGGGTTGATAATGGCTGCACTTTACTTTTTTTTTTTTTTTTTTTATTATTCAGCAGAAGCATTAGTACCAATCTCTGAATTCACTCCAATGCCAGCACATAAGTTAAATTTAGATTTTCAAAATCTCATTGACTCCCACCTGTATATCAACATATCAAAAACAAATATATTGATATAAAAAAAGAAGTTAATTAAAATATCTTATTTTGTAAATACCATCAGATGTAAATAAAATTTTAATATTTAAGGTTTGTACATACATCTGCTGCTTATTTTGTGTAAATGCACTCTTGTGCACATAAACTGCCAGACCAAGTGTATGTACTACTATACATAATCAATACATTAATTTATACATTATACAATAAGGACATCCACCATGAAAATGGTGGATGTCCTTATCAAAAAAGATAAACTGTTGAAAGTCATAGGCTACATGAACAGCTTGTTATTCCACCCTTTAACTTTTGAGCTAATCAAGAAATAGCAATCCACAGTCTATCCAACAGCTTTTAAATGTTAAATGAAGAAAAGAAACCTGTCATAAAATTCCAAATTACAAGTGCACAGAGTATACTGGGTAATAGTTATGAATGATGAATAAAGTACTCCAATAGGTTCAAAGAATGCATCCCCCATGTTGTTCCCAACAGAGAGTATTCAGACAAGCAATATTCTGTTCTTAGTATGGTTTCCAAAATTTCTAACATAGATCCAGAAACATTGCATTAGTAGTAGTAGTAGTAGCATTTGATGCAAGAAAGCAAGTGTATGAGCTTATGCAGCATCAGCCAAAAAAAAAAAAAAAAAAAATCACACCATTCCCTCCAAATGCCTGTCCAGTTCCTCCTTAAATTTATTCAACCTATCAACTTCCACAACGACAGATGGAAGTTTGTTCCAGCAATTAACCACCTGCTGGCTAAAGGCAAATTTCCGCACATCTAATCTACATCTGTCTTTTCTTAATTTGAATTTATGCCCCCTTAGGTTCGTAATCTGAACAAGTGGAAGGATCCCATCAAAATTCAGCATGCTCAACCCATTCAAGGCCTTATATACCTCAATCAGATCACCGCGCAGGTGCCTAGTCTCCAGCCACTGCAATTTGCAGAACTTAAGCCTCTCGTGGTAAGAGGATCCCTTCATTCCCCTCACCAATCTTGTTGCCCTTCTCCGTACACGCTCAAGTAAATCTACATCCTTCCTAAAATGAGGCCTCCAGATCTGTACGCGGTACTCAAGGCGTGGCCTGACCATTGCCTTATACAGAGGGATAATCACCTCCTTTTCCCTGCTAGCAAAATTCCTATATATCATTGACAAAACCCATGACCTGCCCTGGCAGCCTGTCTGCATTGCTCAGAAAACTTCATATCTGACTGCACAATTACTCCCAGGTCTTTTTCATTTTCTACCACCTTAAGTGTAGTACCACACAGTTGGTACGTTTCTCTGGGGTTACTTCTACCCATATGCAGTACTTTGCATTTGTCAAGGTTAAACTTCAGTTGCCACTTCTTAGCCCATCTGCCCAAATTATCTAGATCCTGCTGCAGTAGCACACTGCCATTACTGTCATTAACAACCCTGCCAACCTTTGTATCATCTGCAAACTTCGACATTAAGCCTCATATACCTTCATCAATATCATTGATAAATATACAAAACAACAGTGGACCTAACACCGAACCCTCTGGGACTCCACTAATAACATTAGTCCAAGAAGAGCAGCACCCATTGATTACCACCCTCTGTCTTCGCCCACTTAACCATCCTTTTATCCATTGTAGCAACTTACCCTTAATACCATTCTGCTCCAATTTGTACAATAGTCTTCCATGCGCAACAGTGTCAAAAGCTTTCCTGAAATCCAAATATGATATCAAAATTATTTTTTGCATCCAGTTCCTTTGTAACCACATCATAATATCCTATCAAATTTGTCAGACAAGACTTTCCCTTAACAAACCCATGCTGTGTCTGAATTATTGCTGCAGTCTTGTCTAGATGATCCTGCAATGCATCTTTAATCAGTGACTCCATTATTTTACCCGGAACAGAAGTTAAACTAACTGGTCTGTAATTACTCGTGTCACATTTTTACCATTGGCTGACTTAAAATTTTTAAGAAGTGCATGTCAGAAAACAAAGTCATAACTTCTGAAAGAAAAACAAATATTATATTTTTAATGAGGTCTTAAACATGAATAAC
Organism: Mastigoproctus giganteus; assembly: GCF_048544385.1. NCBI lineage: Eukaryota > Metazoa > Arthropoda > Arachnida > Uropygi > Thelyphonidae > Mastigoproctus > Mastigoproctus giganteus. The sequence continues at coordinate 61,529,939 of NC_143578.1, read as the reverse complement.
ACACAAAAAAAAAAAAAAAAATGAGCACATACAAATTACAGTTTGTTTGACAATTGAGAAGATTAATAATGCTATACTTTAATCTAGCAGTGGCCACCATTTATAGTTACTAACTTAAAATAAATCTGTGCTTCTTATTCTTAGATACATGTTTTTTTTATCATATCTTTAGAATAATAATCACAGTTGCAGTATTATCTATGGCTACATCATTTTCAACAGCTGTACACCAATCTACCATGAAAAAAAAAAAAAAAAATGCAGCCATTATCAACCCACTGCAGGATGGAAGCCTCCTCAACAATTCAT